>NW_028225487.1:0-369057 GCF_052327205.1 Somniosus microcephalus
CACCTTCTCCTTCTCCTTCTTCTACTTCTTCTGATTCACCCTCCAGACTTCACCTTCTCCTTCTCTTTCTTCTGCTTCTTCTGATTCACCCTCCAGACTTCACCTTCTCCTTCTCCTTCTTCTGATTCTTCTGATTCACCGCCCAGACTTCACCTTCTCCTTCTCCTTCTTCTGCTTCTTCTGATTCACCCTCCTGACTTCACCTTCTCCTTCTCCTTCTTCTACTTCTTCTGATTCACCCTCCTGACTTCACCTTCTCCTTCTCCTTCTTCTACTTCTTCTGCTTCACCCTCCAGACTTCACCTTCTCCTTCTCCTTCTTCTGCTTCTTCTGATTCACCCTCCAGACTTCACCTTCTCCTTCTCCTTCTTTTGCTTCTTCTGCTTCACACTCCAGACTTCACCTTCTCCTTCTCCTTCTTCTGCTTCTTCTGATTCACCCTCCTTACTTCACCTTCTCCTTCTCCTTCTTCTGCTTCTTCTGATTCACCCTCCTGACTTCACCTTCTCCTTCTCCTTATTCTGCTTCTTCTGTTTCACCTCCAGACTTCACCTTCTCCTTCTCCTTCTTCTGCTTCTTCTGATTCACCCTCCAGACTTCACCTTCTCCTTCTCCTTCTTCTACTTCTTCTGATTCACCCTCCAGACTTCACCTTCTCCTTCTCCTTCTTCTGCTTCTTCTGGTTCACCCTCCAGACTTCACCTTCTCCTTCTCCTTCGTCTACTTCTTCTGATTCACCCTCCAGACTACACCTTCTCCTTCTCCTTCTTCTACTTCTTCTGATTCACCCTCCAGACTTCACCTTCTCCTTCTCCTTATTCTGTTTCTTCTGATTCACCCTCCAGACTTCACCTTCTCCTTCTCCTTCTTCTACTTCTTCTGATTCACCCTCCAGACTTCACCTTCTCCTTCTCCTTCTTCTACTTCTTCTGATTCACCCTCCAGACTTCACCTTCTCCTTCTCCTTCTTCTACTTTTTCTGCTTCTCCCTCCAGACTTCACCTTCTCCTTCTCCTTCTGCTGCTTCTTCTGATTCACCCTCCGGACTTCACCTTCTCCTTCTCTTTCTTCTGCTTCTTCTGATTCACCCTCCAGACTTCACCTTCTCCTTCTCCTTCTTCTGATTCTTCTGATTCACCCTCCAGACTTCACCTTCTCCTTCTCCTTCTTCTGCTTCTTCTGATTCACCCTCCTGACTTCACCATCTCCTTCTCCTTCTTCTACTTCTTCTGATTCACCCTCCTGACTTCACCTTCTCCTTCTCCTTCTTCTACTTCTTCTGCTTCACCCTCCAGACTTCACCTTCTCCTTCTCCTTCTTCTACTTCTTCTGAATCACCCTCCAGACTTCACCTTCTCCTTCTCCTTCTTTTGCTTCTTCTGCTTCACACTCCAGACTTCACCTTCTCCTTCTCCTTCTTCTGCTTCTTCTGATTCACCCTCCTTACTTCACCTTCTCCTTCTCCTTCTTCTGCTTCTTCTGATTCACCCTCCTGACTTCACCTTCTCCTTCTCCTTATTCTGCTTCTTCTGTTTCACCCTCCAGACTTCACCTTCTCCTTCTCCTTCTTCTGCTTCTTCTGATTCACCCTCCAGACTTCACCTTCTCCTTCTCCTTCTTCTGCTTCTTCTGATTCACGCTCCAGACTTCACCTTCTCCTTCTCCTTCTTCTGCTTCTTCTGATTCACCCTCCTGACTTCACCTTCTCCTTCTCCTTCTTCTACTTCTTCTGATTCACCCTCCTGACTTCACCTTCTCCTTCTCCTTCTTCTACTTCTTCTGCTTCACCCTCCAGACTTCACCTTCTCCTTCTCCTTATTCTACTTCTTCTGATTCACCCTCCAGACTTGACCTTCTCCTTCTCCTTCTTCTACTTCTTCTGATTCACCCTCCAGACTTCACCTTCTCCTTCTCCTTCTTCTGCTTCTTCTGCTTCACCGTCCTGACTTCACCTTCTCCTTCTCCTTCTTCTACTTCTTCTGCTTCATCCCCCTGACATCACCTGCTCCTTCTCCTTCTTCTGCTTCTTCTGATTCACCCTCCTAACTTCACCTTCTCCTTCTCCTTCTTCTGCTTCTTCTGATTCACCCTCCTGACTTCACCTTCTCCTTCTCCTTCTTCTGCTTCTTCTGATTCACCCTCCAGACTTCACCTTCTCCTTCTCCTTCTTCTGCTTCTTCTGATTCACCCTCCAGACTTCACCTTCTCCTTCTCCTTCTTCTGCTTCTTCTGATTCACCCTCCAGACCTCACCTTCTCCTTCTCCTTCTTCTACTTCTTCTGATTCAACCTCCAGACTTCATCTTCTCCTTCTCCTTCTTCTGCTTCTTCTGATTCACCCTCCAGACTTCACCTTCTCCTTCTCCTTCTTCTGCTTCTTCTGATTCACCCTCCAGACTTCACCTTCTCCTTCTCCTTCTTCTACTTCTTCTGATTCACCCTCCAGACTTCACCTTCTCCTTCTCCTTCTTCTACTTCTTCTGATTCACCCTCCAGTCTTCACCTTCTCCTTCTCCTTCTTCTGTTTCTTCTGCTTCACCCTCCAGACTTCACCTTCTCCTTCTCTTTCCTCTGCTTCTTCTGATTCACCCTCCAGACTTCACCTTCTCCTTCTCCTTCTTCTGATTCTTCTGATTCACCCTCCAGACTTCACCTTCTCCTTCTCCTTCTTCTGCTTCTTCTGATTCACCCTCCTGACTTCACCTTCTCCTTCTCCTTCTTCTACTTCTTCTGATTCACCCTCCTAACTTCACCTTCTCCTTCTCCTTCTTCTACTTCTTCTGCTTCACCCTCCAGACTTCACCTTCTCCTTCTCCTTCTTCTACTTCTTCTGATTCACCCTTCAGACTTCACCTTCTCCTTCTCCTTTTTCTGCTTCTTCTGATTCACCCTCCAGACTTCACCTTCTCCTTCTCCTTATTCTGCTTCTTCTGATTCACCCTCCAGACTTCACCTTCTCCTTCTCCTTCTTCTGCTTCTTCTGATTCACCCTCCAGACTTCACCTTCTCCTTCTCCTTCTTCTGCTTCTTCTGATTCACCCTCCAGACTTCACCTTCTCCTTCTCCTTCTTCTGCTTTTTCTGATTCACCCTCCAGACTTCACCTTCTCCTTCTCCTTCTTCTACTTCTTCTGATTCACCCTCCAGACTTCACCTTCTCCTTCTCTTTCTTCTGCTTCTTCTGATTCACCCTCCAGACTTCACCTTCTCCTTCTCCTTCTTCTGATTCTTCTGATTCACCCTCCAGACTTCACCTTCTCTTTCTCCTTCTTCTGCTTCTTCTGATTCACCCTCCTGACTTCACCTTCTCCTTCTCCTTCTTCTACTTCTTCTGATTCACCCTCCAGTCTTCACCTTCTCCTTCTCCTTCTTCTGTTTCTTCTGCTTCTTCTGATTCACCCTCCAGACTTCACCTTCTCCTTCTCCTTCTTCTGCTTCTTCTGATTCACCCTCCAGCCTTCACCTTCTCCTTCTCCTTCTTCTGCTTTTTCTGATTCACCCTCCAGACTTCACCTTCTCCTTCTCCTTCTTCTACTTCTTCTGATTCACCCTCCAGACTTCACCTTCTCCTTCTCCTTCTTCTACTTCTTCTGATTCACCCTCCAGTCTTCACCTTCTCCTTCTCCTTCTTCTGTTTCTTCTGCTTCTTCTGATTCACCCTCCAGACTTCACCTTCTCCTTCTCCTTCTTCTGCTTCTTCTGATTCACCCTCCAGCCTTCACCTTCTCCTTCTCCTTCTTCTGCTTTTTCTGATTCACCCTCCAGACTTCACCTTCTCCTTCTCCTTCTTCTACTTCTTCTGATTCACCCTCCAGACTTCACCTTCTCCTTCTCCTTCTTCTACTTCTTCTGATTCACCCTCCAGTCTTCACCTTCTCCTTCTCCTTCTTCTGTTTCTTCTGCTTCACCCTCCAGACTTCACCTTCTCCTTCTCTTTCTTCTGCTTCTTCTGATTCACCCTCCAGACTTCACCTTCTCCTTCTCCTTCTTCTGATTCTTCTGATTCACCCTCCAGACTTCACCTTCTCCTTCTCCTTCTTCTGCTTCTTCTGATTCACCCTCCTGACTTCACCTTCTCCTTCTCCTTCTTCTACTTCTTCTGATTCACCCTCCTGACTTCACCTTCTCCTTCTCCTTCTTCTACTTCTTCTGCTTCACCCTCCAGACTTCACCTTCTCCTTCTCCTTCTTCTACTTCTTCTGATTCACCCTTCAGACTTCACCTTCTCCTTCTCCTTTTTCTGCTTCTTCTGATTCACCCTCCAGACTTCACCTTCTCCTTCTCCTTATTCTGCTTCTTCTGATTCACCCTCCAGACTTCACCTTCTCCTTCTCCTTCTTCTGCTTCTTCTGATTCACCCTCCAGACTTCACCTTCTCCTTCTCCTTCTTCTGCTTCTTCTGATTCACCCTCCAGCCTTCACCTTCTCCTTCTCCTTCTTCTGCTTTTTCTGATTCACCCTCCAGACTTCACCTTCTCCTTCTCCTTCTTCTACTTCTTCTGATTCACCCTCCAGACTTCACCTTCTCCTTCTCTTTCTTCTGCTTCTTCTGATTCACCCTCCAGACTTCACCTTCTCCTTCTCCTTCTTCTGATTCTTCTGATTCACCCTCCAGACTTCACCTTCTCTTTCTCCTTCTTCTGCTTCTTCTGATTCACCCTCCTGACTTCACCTTCTCCTTCTCCTTCTTCTACTTCTTCTGATTCACCCTCCTGACTTCACCTTCTCCTTCTCCTTCTACTACTTCTTCTGCTTCACCCTCCAGACTTCACCTTCTCCTTCTCTTTCTTCTGCTTCTTCTGATTCACCCTCCAGACTTCACCTTCTCCTTCTCCTTCTTCTGATTCTTCTGATTCACCCTCCAGACTTCACCTTCTCCTTCTCCTTCTTCTGCTTCTTCTGATTCACCCTCCTGACTTCACCTTCTCCTTCTCCTTCTTCTACTTCTTCTGATTCACCCTCCTGACTTCACCTTCTCCTTCTCCTTCTTCTACTTCTTCTGCTTCACCCTCCAGACTTCACCTTCTCCTTCTCCTTCTTCTACTTCTTCTGATTCACCCTTCAGACTTCACCTTCTCGTTCTCCTTTTTCTGCTTCTTCTGATTCACCCTCCAGACTTCACCTTCTCCTTCTCCTTATTCTGCTTCTTCTGATTCACCCTCCAGACTTCACCTTCTCCTTCTCCTTCTTCTGCTTCTTCTGATTCACCCTCCAGACTTCACCTTCTCCTTCTCCTTCTTCTACTTCTTCTGATTCACCCTCCAGACTTCACCTTCTCCTTCTCCTTCTTCTGCTTTTTCTGATTCACCCTCCAGACTTCACCTTCTCCTTCTCCTTCTTCTACTTCTTCTGATTCACCCTCCAGACTTCACCTTCTCCTTCTCTTTCTTCTGCTTCTTCTGATTCACCCTCCAGACTTCACCTTCTCCTTCTCCTTCTTCTGATTCTTCTGATTCACCCTCCAGACTTCACCTTCTCTTTCTCCTTCTTCTGCTTCTTCTGATTCACCCTCCTGACTTCACCTTCTCCTTCTCCTTCTTCTACTTCTTCTGATTCACCCTCCTGACTTAACCTTCTCCTTCTCCTTCTACTACTTCTTCTGCTTCACCCTCCAGACTTCACCTTCTCCTTCTCCTTCTTCTACTTCTTCTGATTCACCCTCCAGACTTCACCTTCTCCTTCTCCTTCTTCTACTTCTTCTGATTCACCCTCCTGACTTCACCTTCTCCTTCTCCTTCTTCTACTTCTTCTGCTTCACCCTCCAGACTTCACCTTCTCCTTCTCCTTCTTCTACTTCTTCTGATTCACCCTTCAGACTTCACCTTCTCCTTCTCCTTTTTCTGCTTCTTCTGATTCACCCTCCAGACTTCACCTTCTCCTTCTCCTTATTCTTCTTCTTCTGATTCACCCTCCAGACTTCACCTTCTCCTTCTCCTTCTTCTGCTTCTTCTGATTCACCCTCCAGACTTCACCTTCTCCTTTTCCTTCTTCTGCTTCTTCTGATTCACCCTCCAGACTTCACCTTCTCCTTCTCCTTCTTCTGCTTTTTCTGATTCACCCTCCAGACTTCACCTTCTCCTTCTCCTTCTTCTACTTCTTCTGATTCACCCTCCAGACTTCACCTTCTCCTTCTCTTTCTTCTGCTTCTTCTGATTCACCCTCCAGACTTCACCTTCTCCTTCTCCTTCTTCTGATTCTTCTGATTCACCGCCCAGACTTCACCTTCTCCTTCTCCTTCTTCTGCTTCTTCTGATTCACCCTCCTGACTTCACCTTCTCCTTCTCCTTCTTCTACTTCTTCTGATTCACCCTCCTGACTTCACCTTCTCCTTCTCCTTCTTCTACTTCTTCTGCTTCACCCTCCAGACTTCACCTTCTCCTTCTCCTTCTTCTGCTTCTTCTGATTCACCCTCCAGACTTCACCTTCTCCTTCTCCTTCTTTTGCTTCTTCTGCTTCACACTCCAGACTTCACCTTCTCCTTCTCCTTCTTCTGCTTCTTCTGATTCACCCTCCTTACTTCACCTTCTCCTTCTCCTTCTTCTGCTTCTTCTGATTCACCCTCCTGACTTCACCTTCTCCTTCTCCTTATTCTGCTTCTTCTGTTTCACCCTCCAGACTTCACCTTCTCCTTCTCCTTCTTCTGCTTCTTCTGATTCACCCTCCAGACTTCACCTTCTCCTTCTCCTTCTTCTACTTCTTCTGATTCACCCTCCAGACTTCACCTTCTCCTTCTCCTTCTTCTGCTTCTTCTGGTTCACCCTCCAGACTTCACCTTCTCCTTCTCCTTCGTCTACTTCTTCTGATTCACCCTCCAGACTACACCTTCTCCTTCTCCTTCTTCTACTTCTTCTGATTCACCCTCCAGACTTCACCTTCTCCTTCTCCTTATTCTGTTTCTTCTGATTCACCCTCCAGACTTCACCTTCTCCTTCTCCTTCTTCTACTTCTTCTGATTCACCCTCCAGACTTCACCTTCTCCTTCTCCTTCTTCTACTTCTTCTGATTCACCCTCCAGACTTCACCTTCTCCTTCTCCTTCTTCTACTTTTTCTGCTTCTCCCTCCAGACTTCACCTTCTCCTTCTCCTTCTGCTGCTTCTTCTGATTCACCCTCCGGACTTCACCTTCTCCTTCTCTTTCTTCTGCTTCTTCTGATTCACCCTCCAGACTTCACCTTCTCCTTCTCCTTCTTCTGATTCTTCTGATTCACCCTCCAGACTTCACCTTCTCCTTCTCCTTCTTCTGCTTCTTCTGATTCACCCTCCTGACTTCACCATCTCCTTCTCCTTCTTCTACTTCTTCTGATTCACCCTCCTGACTTCACCTTCTCCTTCTCCTTCTTCTACTTCTTCTGCTTCACCCTCCAGACTTCACCTTCTCCTTCTCCTTCTTCTACTTCTTCTGAATCACCCTCCAGACTTCACCTTCTCCTTCTCCTTCTTTTGCTTCTTCTGCTTCACACTCCAGACTTCACCTTCTCCTTCTCCTTCTTCTGCTTCTTCTGATTCACCCTCCTTACTTCACCTTCTCCTTCTCCTTCTTCTGCTTCTTCTGATTCACCCTCCTGACTTCACCTTCTCCTTCTCCTTATTCTGCTTCTTCTGTTTCACCCTCCAGACTTCACCTTCTCCTTCTCCTTCTTCTGCTTCTTCTGATTCACCCTCCAGACTTCACCTTCTCCTTCTCCTTCTTCTGCTTCTTCTGATTCACGCTCCAGACTTCACCTTCTCCTTCTCCTTCTTCTGCTTCTTCTGATTCACCCTCCTGACTTCACCTTCTCCTTCTCCTTCTTCTACTTCTTCTGATTCACCCTCCTGACTTCACCTTCTCCTTCTCCTTCTTCTACTTCTTCTGCTTCACCCTCCAGACTTCACCTTCTCCTTCTCCTTATTCTACTTCTTCTGATTCACCCTCCAGACTTGACCTTCTCCTTCTCCTTCTTCTACTTCTTCTGATTCACCCTCCAGACTTCACCTTCTCCTTCTCCTTCTTCTGCTTCTTCTGCTTCACCGTCCTGACTTCACCTTCTCCTTCTCCTTCTTCTACTTCTTCTGCTTCATCCCCCTGACATCACCTGCTCCTTCTCCTTCTTCTGCTTCTTCTGATTCACCCTCCTAACTTCACCTTCTCCTTCTCCTTCTTCTGCTTCTTCTGATTCACCCTCCTGACTTCACCTTCTCCTTCTCCTTCTTCTGCTTCTTCTGATTCACCCTCCAGACTTCACCTTCTCCTTCTCCTTCTTCTGCTTCTTCTGATTCACCCTCCAGACTTCACCTTCTCCTTCTCCTTCTTCTGCTTCTTCTGATTCACCCTCCAGACCTCACCTTCTCCTTCTCCTTCTTCTACTTCTTCTGATTCAACCTCCAGACTTCATCTTCTCCTTCTCCTTCTTCTGCTTCTTCTGATTCACCCTCCAGACTTCACCTTCTCCTTCTCCTTCTTCTGCTTCTTCTGATTCACCCTCCAGACTTCACCTTCTCCTTCTCCTTCTTCTACTTCTTCTGATTCACCCTCCAGACTTCACCTTCTCCTTCTCCTTCTTCTACTTCTTCTGATTCACCCTCCAGTCTTCACCTTCTCCTTCTCCTTCTTCTGTTTCTTCTGCTTCACCCTCCAGACTTCACCTTCTCCTTCTCTTTCCTCTGCTTCTTCTGATTCACCCTCCAGACTTCACCTTCTCCTTCTCCTTCTTCTGATTCTTCTGATTCACCCTCCAGACTTCACCTTCTCCTTCTCCTTCTTCTGCTTCTTCTGATTCACCCTCCTGACTTCACCTTCTCCTTCTCCTTCTTCTACTTCTTCTGATTCACCCTCCTGACTTCACCTTCTCCTTCTCCTTCTTCTACTTCTTCTGCTTCACCCTCCAGACTTCACCTTCTCCTTCTCCTTCTTCTACTTCTTCTGATTCACCCTTCAGACTTCACCTTCTCCTTCTCCTTTTTCTGCTTCTTCTGATTCACCCTCCAGACTTCACCTTCTCCTTCTCCTTATTCTGCTTCTTCTGATTCACCCTCCAGACTTCACCTTCTCCTTCTCCTTCTTCTGCTTCTTCTGATTCACCCTCCAGACTTCACCTTCTCCTTCTCCTTCTTCTGCTTCTTCTGATTCACCCTCCAGACTTCACCTTCTCCTTCTCCTTCTTCTGCTTTTTCTGATTCACCCTCCAGACTTCACCTTCTCCTTCTCCTTCTTCTACTTCTTCTGATTCACCCTCCAGACTTCACCTTCTCCTTCTCTTTCTTCTGCTTCTTCTGATTCACCCTCCAGACTTCACCTTCTCCTTCTCCTTCTTCTGATTCTTCTGATTCACCCTCCAGACTTCACCTTCTCTTTCTCCTTCTTCTGCTTCTTCTGATTCACCCTCCTGACTTCACCTTCTCCTTCTCCTTCTTCTACTTCTTCTGATTCACCCTCCTGACTTCACCTTCTCCTTCTCCTTCTACTACTTCTTCTGCTTCACCCTCCAGACTTCACCTTCTCCTTCTCTTTCTTCTGCTTCTTCTGATTCACCCTCCAGACTTCACCTTCTCCTTCTCCTTCTTCTGATTCTTCTGATTCACCCTCCAGACTTCACCTTCTCCTTCTCCTTCTTCTGCTTCTTCTGATTCACCCTCCTGACTTCACCTTCTCCTTCTCCTTCTTCTACTTCTTCTGATTCACCCTCCTGACTTCACCTTCTCCTTCTCCTTCTTCTACTTCTTCTGCTTCACCCTCCAGACTTCACCTTCTCCTTCTCCTTCTTCTACTTCTTCTGATTCACCCTTCAGACTTCACCTTCTCGTTCTCCTTTTTCTGCTTCTTCTGATTCACCCTCCAGACTTCACCTTCTCCTTCTCCTTATTCTGCTTCTTCTGATTCACCCTCCAGACTTCACCTTCTCCTTCTCCTTCTTCTGCTTCTTCTGATTCACCCTCCAGACTTCACCTTCTCCTTCTCCTTCTTCTACTTCTTCTGATTCACCCTCCAGACTTCACCTTCTCCTTCTCCTTCTTCTGCTTTTTCTGATTCACCCTCCAGACTTCACCTTCTCCTTCTCCTTCTTCTACTTCTTCTGATTCACCCTCCAGACTTCACCTTCTCCTTCTCTTTCTTCTGCTTCTTCTGATTCACCCTCCAGACTTCACCTTCTCCTTCTCCTTCTTCTGATTCTTCTGATTCACCCTCCAGACTTCACCTTCTCTTTCTCCTTCTTCTGCTTCTTCTGATTCACCCTCCTGACTTCACCTTCTCCTTCTCCTTCTTCTACTTCTTCTGATTCACCCTCCTGACTTCACCTTCTCCTTCTCCTTCTACTACTTCTTCTGCTTCACCCTCCAGACTTCACCTTCTCCTTCTCCTTCTTCTACTTCTTCTGATTCACCCTCCAGACTTCACCTTCTCCTTCTCCTTCTTCTACTTCTTCTGATTCACCCTCCTGACTTCACCTTCTCCTTCTCCTTCTTCTACTTCTTCTGCTTCACCCTCCAGACTTCACCTTCTCCTTCTCCTTCTTCTACTTCTTCTGATTCACCCTTCAGACTTCACCTTCTCCTTCTCCTTTTTCTGCTTCTTCTGATTCACCCTCCAGACTTCACCTTCTCCTTCTCCTTATTCTTCTTCTTCTGACTCACCCTCCAGACTTCACCTTCTCCTTCTCCTTCTTCTGCTTCTTCTGATTCACCCTCCAGACTTCACCTTCTCCTTTTCCTCCTTCTGCTTCTTCTGATTCACCCTCCAGACTTCACCTTCTCCTTCTCCTTCTTCTGCTTTTTCTGATTCACCCTCCAGACTTCACCTTCTCCTTCTCCTTCTTCTACTTCTTCTGATTCACCCTCCAGACTTCACCTTCTCCTTCTCTTTCTTCTGCTTCTTCTGATTCACCCTCCAGACTTCACCTTCTCCTTCTCCTTCTTCTGATTCTTCTGATTCACCGTCCAGACTTCACCTTCTCCTTCTCCTTCTTCTGCTTCTTCTGATTCACCCTCCTGACTTCACCTTCTCCTTCTCCTTCTTCTACTTCTTCTGATTCACCCTCCTGACTTCACCTTCTCCTTCTCCTTCTTCTACTTCTTCTGCTTCACCCTCCAGACTTCACCTTCTCCTTCTCCTTCTTCTGCTTCTTCTGATTCACCCTCCAGACTTCACCTTCTCCTTCTCCTTCTTTTGCTTCTTCTGCTTCACACTCCAGACTTCACCTTCTCCTTCTCCTTCTTCTGCTTCTTCTGATTCACCCTCCTTACTTCACCTTCTCCTTCTCCTTCTTCTGCTTCTTCTGATTCACCCTCCTGACTTCACCTTCTCCTTCTCCTTATTCTGCTTCTTCTGTTTCACCCTCCAGACTTCACCTTCTCCTTCTCCTTCTTCTGCTTCTTCTGATTCACCCTCCAGACTTCACCTTCTCCTTCTCCTTCTTCTACTTCTTCTGATTCACCCTCCAGACTTCACCTTCTCCTTCTCCTTCTTCTGCTTCTTCTGGTTCACCCTCCAGACTTCACCTTCTCCTTCTCCTTCGTCTACTTCTTCTGATTCACCCTCCAGACTACACCTTCTCCTTCTCCTTCTTCTACTTCTTCTGATTCACCCTCCAGACTTCACCTTCTCCTTCTCCTTATTCTGTTTCTTCTGATTCCCCCTCCAGACTTCACCTTCTCCTTCTCCTTCTTCTACTTCTTCTGATTCACCCTCCAGACTTCACCTTCTCCTTCTCCTTCTTCTACTTCTTCTGATTCACCCTCCAGACTTCACCTTCTCCTTCTCCTTCTTCTACTTCTTCTGCTTCTCCCTCCAGACTTCACCTTCTCCTTCTCCTTCTGCTGCTTCTTCTGATTCACCCTCCGGACTTCACCTTCTCCTTCTCTTTCTTCTGCTTCTTCTGATTCACCCTCCAGACTTCACCTTCTCCTTCTCCTTCTTCTGATTCTTCTGATTCACCCTCCAGACTTCACCTTCTCCTTCTCCTTCTTCTGCTTCTTCTGATTCACCCTCCTGACTTCACCATCTCCTTCTCCTTCTTCTACTTCTTCTGATTCACCCTCCTGACTTCACCTTCTCCTTCTCCTTCTTCTACTTCTTCTGCTTCACCCTCCAGACTTCACCTTCTCCTTCTCCTTCTTCTACTTCTTCTGAATCACCCTCCAGACTTCACCTTCTCCTTCTCCTTCTTTTGCTTCTTCTGCTTCACACTCCAGACTTCACCTTCTCCTTCTCCTTCTTCTGCTTCTTCTGATTCACCCTCCTTACTTCACCTTCTCCTTCTCCTTCTTCTGCTTCTTCTGATTCACCCTCCTGACTTCACCTTCTCCTTCTCCTTATTCTGCTTCTTCTGTTTCACCCTCCAGACTTCACCTTCTCCTTCTCCTTCTTCTGCTTCTTCTGATTCACCCTCCAGACTTCACCTTCTCCTTCTCCTTCTTCTGCTTCTTCTGATTCACGCTCCAGACTTCACCTTCTCCTTCTCCTTCTTCTGCTTCTTCTGATTCACCCTCCTGACTTCACCTTCTCCTTCTCCTTCTTCTACTTCTTCTGATTCACCCTCCTGACTTCACCTTCTCCTTCTCCTTCTTCTACTTCTTCTGCTTCACCCTCCAGACTTCACCTTCTCCTTCTCCTTCTTCTGCTTCTTCTGATTCACCCTCCAGACTTCACCTGCTCCTTCTCCTTCTTTTGCTTCTTCTGCTTCACACTCCAGACTTCACCTTCTCCTTCTCCTTCTTCTGCTTCTTCTGATTCACCCTCCTTACTTCACCTTCTCCTTCTCCTTCTTCTGCTTCTTCTGATTCACCCTCCTGACTTCACCTTCTCCTTCTCCTTATTCTGCTTCTTCTGTTTCACCCTCCAGACTTCACCTTCTCCTTCTCCTTCTTCTGCTTCTTCTGATTCACCCTCCAGACTTCACCTTCTCCTTCTCCTTCTTCTACTTCTTCTGATTCACCCTCCAGACTTCACCTTCTCCTTCTCCTTCTTCTGCTTCTTCTGGTTCACCCTCCAGACTTCACCTTCTCCTTCTCCTTCGTCTACTTCTTCTGATTCACCCTCCAGACTACACCTTCTCCTTCTCCTTCTTCTACTTCTTCTGATTCACCCTCCAGACTTCACCTTCTCCTTCTCCTTCTTCTGTTTCTTCTGATTCACCCTCCAGACTTCACCTTCTCCTTCTCCTTCTTCTACTTCTTCTGATTCACCCTCCAGACTTCACCTTCTCCTTCTCCTTCTTCTACTTCTTCTGATTCACCCTCCAGACTTCACCTTCTCCTTCTCCTTCTTCTACTTCTTCTGCTTCTCCCTCCAGACTTCACCTTCTCCTTCTCCTTCTGCTGCTTCTTCTGATTCACCCTCCAGACTTCACCTTCTCCTTCTCTTTCTTCTGCTTCTTCTGATTCACCCTCCAGACTTCACCTTCTCCTTCTCCTTCTTCTGATTCTTCTGATTCACCCTCCAGACTTCACCTTCTCCTTCTCCTTCTTCTGCTTCTTCTGATTCACCCTCCTGACTTCACCATCTCCTTCTCCTTCTTCTACTTCTTCTGATTCACCCTCCTGACTTCACCTTCTCCTTCTCCTTCTTCTACTTCTTCTGCTTCACCCTCCAGACTTCACCTTCTCCTTCTCCTTCTTCTACTTCTTCTGAATCACCCTCCAGACTTCACCTTCTCCTTCTCCTTCTTTTGCTTCTTCTGCTTCACACTCCAGACTTCACCTTCTCCTTCTCCTTCTTCTGCTTCTTCTGATTCACCCTCCTTACTTCACCTTCTCCTTCTCCTTCTTCTGCTTCTTCTGATTCACCCTCCTGACTTCACCTTCTCCTTCTCCTTATTCTGCTTCTTCTGTTTCACCCTCCAGACTTCACCTTCTCCTTCTCCTTCTTCTGCTTCTTCTGATTCACCCTCCAGACTTCACCTTCTCCTTCTCCTTCTTCTGCTTCTTCTGATTCACGCTCCAGACTTCACCTTCTCCTTCTCCTTCTTCTACTTCTTCTGATTCACCCTCCAGACTTCACCTTCTCCTTCTCCTTCTTCTACTTCTTCTGCTTCTCCCTCCAGACTTCACCTTCTCCTTCTCCTTCTTCTGCTTCTTCTGATTCACCCTCCAGACTTCACCTTCTCCTTCTCCTTCTTCTACTTCTTCTGATTCACCCTCCAGACTTCACCTTCTACTTCTCCTTCTTCTACTTCTTCTGATTCACCCTCCAGACTTCACCTTCTCCTTCTCCTTCTTCTACTTCTTCCGATTCACCCTCCTGACTTCACCTTCTCCTTCTCCTTCTTCTGCTGCTTCTGCTTCACCCTCCTGACTTCACCTTCTCCTTCTCCTTCTTCTACTTCTTCTGATTCACCCTCCAGACTTCACCTTCTCCTTCTCCTTCTTCTGCTTCCTCTGCTTCACCCTCCAGACTTCACCTTCTCCTTCTCCTTCTTCTGCTTCTTCTGCTTCGACCTCCAGACATCACCTTCTCCTTCTCCTTCTTCTGCTTCTTCTGCTTCACCCTCCAGACTTCACCTTCTCCTTCTCCTTCTTCTGCATCTTCTGCTTCACTCTCCTGACTTCACCTTCTCCTTCTCCTTCTTCTACTTCTTCTGATTCACCCTCCAGACTTCACCTTCTCCTTCTCCTTCTTCTGCTTCTTCTGCTTCACCCTCCAGACTTCACCTTCTCCTTCTCCTTCTTCTGCTTCTTCTGCTGCGCCCTCCATACTTCACCTTCTCCTTCTCCTTCTTCTGCTTCTTCTGCTTCACCGTCCTGACTTCACCTTCTCCTTCTCCTTCTTCTACTTCTTCTGCTTCACCCCCCTGACTTCACCTGCTCCTTCTCCTTCTTCTGCTTCTTCTGATTCGCCCTCCTAACTTCACCTTCTCCTTCTCCTTCTTCTGCTTCTTCTGATTCACCCTCCTGACTTCACCTTCTCCTTCTCCTTCTTCTGCTTCTTCTGATTCACCCTCCAGACTTCACCTTCTCCTTCTCCTTCTTCTGCTTCTTCTGTTTCACCCTCCAGACTTCACCTTCTCCTTCTCCTTCTTCTGCTTCTTCTGATTCACCCTCCAGACTTCATCTTCTCCTTCTCCTTCTTCTGCTTCTTCTGATTCACCCTCCAGACTTCACCTTCTCCTTCTCCTTCTTCTGCTTCTTCTGATTCACCCTCCAGACTTCACCTTCTCCTTCTCCTTCTTCTACTTCTTCTGATTCACCCTCCAGACTTCACCTTCTCCTTCTCCTTCTTCTACTTCTTCAGATTCACCCTCCAGTCTTCACCTTCTCCTTCTCCTTCTTCTGTTTCTTCTGCTTCACCCTCCAGACTTCACATTCTCCTTCTCTTTCTTCTGCTTCTTCTGATTCACCCTCCAGACTTCACCCTCTCCTTCTCCTTCTTCTGATTCTTCTGATTCACCCTCCAGACTTCACCTTCTCCTTCTCCTTCTTCTGCTTCTTCTGATTCACCCTCCAGACTTCACCTTCTCCTTCTCCTTCTTCTGCTTCTTCTGATTCACCCTCCAGACTTCATCTACTCCTTCTCCTTCTTCTGCTTCTTCTGATTCACCCTCCAGACTTCACCTTCTCCTTCTCCTTCTTCTGCTTCTTCTGATTCACCCTCCAGACTTCACCTTCTCCTTCTCCTTCTTCTACTTCTTCTGATTCACCCTCCAGACTTCACCTTCTACTTCTCCTTCTTCTACTTCTTCAGATTCACACTCCAGTCTTCACCTTCTCCTTCTCCTTCTTCTGTTTCTTCTGCTTCACCCTCCAGACTTCACCTTCTCCTTCTCTTTCTTCTGCTTCTTCTGATTCACCCTCTAGACTTCAACTTCTCCTTCTCCTTCTTCTGATTCTTCTGATTCACCCTCCAGACTTCACCTTCTCCTTCTCCTTCTTCTGCTTCTTCTGATTCACCCTCCTGACTTCACCTTCTCCTTCTCCTTCTTCTACTTCTTCTGATTCACCCTCCTGACTTCACCTTCTCCTTCTCCTTCTTCTACTTCTTCTGCTTCACCCTCCAGACTTCACCTTCTCCTTCTCCTTCTTCTACTTCTTCTGATTCACCCTCCAGACTTCACCTTCTCCTTCTCTTGCTTCTTCTGCTTCACACTCCAGACTTCACCTTCTCCTTCTCCTTCTTCTGCTTCTTCTGATTCACCCTCCTTCCTTCAACTTCTCCTTCTCCTTCTTCTGCTTCTTCTGATTCACCCTCCTGACTTCACCTTCTCCTTCTCCTTATCCTGCTTCTTCTGTTTCACCCTCCAGACTTCACCTTCTCCTTCTCCTTCTTCTGCTTCTTCTGATTTACCCTCCAGACTTCACCTTCTCCTTCTCCTTCTTCTGCTTCTTCTGATTCACCCTCCAGACTTCACCTTCTCCTTCTCCTTCTTCTACTTCTTCTGATTCACCCTCCAGACTTCACCTTCTCCTTCTCCTTCTTCTGCTTCTTCTGATTCACCCTCCAGACTTCACCTTCTCCTTCTCCTTCGTCTACTTCTTCTGATTCACCCTCCAGACTACACCTTCTCCTTCTCCTTCTTCTACTTCTTCTGATTCACCCTCCAGACTTCACCTTCTCCTTCTCCTTCTTCTGTTTCTTCTGATTCACCCTCCAGACTTCACCTTCTCCTTCTCCTTCTTCTACTTCTTCTGATTCACCCTCCAGACTTCACCTTCTCCTTCTCCTTCTTCTACTTCTTCTGATTCACCCTCCAGACTTCACCTTCTCCTTCTCCTTCTTCTACTTCTTCTGCTTCTCCCTCCAGACTTCACCTTCTCCTTCTCCTTCTTCTGCTTCTTCTGATTCACCCTCCAGACTTCACCTTCCCCTTCTCCTTCTTCTACTTCTTCTGATTCACCCTCCAGACTTCACCTTCTCCTTCTCCTTCTTCTACTTCTTCTGATTCACCCTCCAGACTTCACCTTCTCCTTCTCCTTCTTCTACTTCTTCCGATTCACCCTCCTGACTTCACCTTCTCCTTCTCCTTCTTCTGCTTCTTCTGCTTCACCCTCCTGACTTCACCTTCTCCTTCTCCTTCTTCTGCTTCTTCTGATTCGCCCACCAGACATCACCTTCTCCTTCTCCTTCTTCTGCTTCTTCTGATTCACCCTCCAGACTTCACCTTCTCCTTCTCCTTCTTCTACTTCTTCTGATTCACCCTCCAGACTTCACCTTCTACTTCTCCTTCTTCTACTTCTTCTGATTCACCCTCCAGACTTCACCTTCTCCTTCTCCTTCTTCTACTTCTTCCGATTCACCCTCCTGACTTCACCTTCTCCTTCTCCTTCTTCTGCTTCTTCTGCTTCACCCTCCTGACTTCACCTTCTCCTTCTCCTTCTTCTACTTCTTCTGATTCACCCTCCAGACATCACCTTCTCCTTCTCCTTCTTCTGCTTCCTCTGCTTCACCCTCCAGACTTCACCTTCTCCTTCTCCTTCTTCTGCTTCTTCTGCTTCGCCCTCCAGACATCACCTTCTCCTTCTCCTTCTTCTGCTTCTTCTGCTTCACCCTCCAGACTTCACCTTCTCCTTCTCCTTCTTCTGCTTCTTCTGCTTCACTCTCCTGACTTCACCTTCTCCTTCTCCTTCTTCTACTTCTTCTGATTCACCCTCCAGACATCACCTTCTCCTTCTCCTTCTTCTGCTTCTTCTGCTTCACCCTCCAGACTTCACCTTCTCCTTCTCCTTCTTCTGCTTCTTCTGCTGCGCCCTCCAGACTTCACCTTCTCCTTCTCCTTCTTCTGCTTCTTCTGCTTCACCGTCCTGACTTCACCTTCTCCTTCTCCTTGTTCTACTTCTTCGGCTTCACCCCCTGACTTCACCTGCTCCTTCTCCTTCTTCTGCTTCTTCTGATTCACCCTCCTAACTTCACCTTCTCCTTCTCCTTCTTCTGCTTCTTCTGATTCACCCTCCTGACTTCACCTTCTCCTTCTCCTTCTTCTGCTTCTTCTGATTCACCCTCCAGACTTCACCTTCTCCTTCTCCTTCTTCTGCTTCTTCTGTTTCACCCTCCAGACTTCACCTTCTCCTTCTCCTTCTTCTGCTTCTTCTGATTCACCCTCCAGACTTCATCTTCTCCTTCTCCTTCTTCTGCTTCTTCTGATTCACCCTCCAGACTTCACCTTCTCCTTCTCCTTCTTCTGCTTCTTCTGATTCACCCTCCAGACTTCACCTTCTCCTTCTTCTACTTCTTCTGATTCACCCTCCAGACTTCACCTTCTCCTTCTCCTTCTTCTCCTTCTTCAGATTCACCCTCCAGTCTTCACCTTCTCCTTCTCCTTCTTCTGTTTCTTCTGCTTCACCCTCCAGACTTCACCTTCTCCTTCTCTTTCTTCTGCTTCTTCTGATTCACCCTCCAGACTTCACCCTCTCCTTCTCCTTCTTCTGATTCTTCTGATTCACCCTCCAGACTTCAACTTCTCCTTCTCCTACTTCTGCTTCTTCTGATTCACCCTCCAGACTTCACCTTCTCCTTCTCCTTCTTCTGCTTCTTCTGATTCACCCTCCTGACTTCATCTTCTCCTTCTCCTTCTTCTGCTTCTTCTGATTCACCCTCCAGACTTCACCTTCTCCTTCTCCTTCTTCTGCTTCTTCTGATTCACCCTCCAGACTTCACCTTCTCCTTCTCCTTCTTCTACTTCTTCTGATTCACCCTCCAGACTTCACCTTCTCCTTCTCCTTCTTCTACTTCTTCAGATTCACCCTCCAGTCTTCACCTTCTCCTTCTCCTTCTTCTGTTTCTTCTGCTTCACCCTCCAGACTTCACCTTCTCCTTCTCTTTCTTCTGCTTCTTCTGATTCACCCTCCAGACTTCAACTTCTCCTTCTCCTTCTTCTGATTCTTCTGATTCACCCTCCAGACTTCACCTTCTCCTTCTCCTTCTTCTGCTTATTCTGATTCACCCTCCTGACTTCACCTTCTCCTTCTCCTTCTTCTACTTCTTCTGATTCACCCTCCTGACTTCACCTTCTACTTCTCCTTCTTCTACTTCTTCTGCTTCACCCTCCAGACTTCACCTTCTCCTTCTCCTTCTTCTACTTCTTCTGATTCTCCCTCCAGACTTCACCTTCTCCTTCTCCTTCTTTTGCTTCTTCTGCTTCACACTCCAGACTTCACCTTCTCCTTCTCCTTCTTCTGCTTCTTCTGATTCACCCTCCTTACTTCACCTTCTCCTTCTCCTTCTTCTGCTTCTTCTGATTCACCCTCCTGACTTCACCTTCTCCTTCTCCTTATTCTGCTTCTTCTGTTTCACCCTCCAGACTTCACCTTCTCCTTCTCCTTCTTCTGCTTCTTCTGATTCACCCTCCAGACTTCACCTTCTCCTTCTCCTTCTTCTGCTTCTTCTGATTCACCCTCCAGACTTCACCTTCTCCTTCTCCTTCTTCTACTTCTTCTGATACACCCTCCAGACTTCACCTTCTCCTTCTCCTTCTTCTGCTTCTTCTGATTCACCCTCCAGACTTCACCTTCTCCTTCTCCTTCGTCTACTTCTTCTGATTCACCCTCCAGACTACACCTTCTCCTTCTCCTTCTTCTACTTCTTCTGCTTCTCCCTCCAGACTTCACCTTCTCCTTCTCCTTCTTCTGCTTCTTCTGATTCACCCTCCAGACTTCACCTTCCCCTTCTCCTTCTTCTACTTCTTCTGATTCACCCTCCTGACTTCACCTTCTCCTTCTCCTTCTTCTGCTTCTTCTGCTTCACCCTCCTGACTTCACCTTCTCCTTCTCCTTCTTCTACTTCTTCTGATTCACCCTCCAGACTTCACCTTCTCCTTCTCCTTCTTCTGCTTCTTCTGCTTCACCCTCCAGACTTCACCTTCTCCTTCTCCTTCTTCTGCTTCTTCTGATTCGCCCTCCAGACATCATCTTCTCCTTCTCCTTCTTCTGCTTCTTCTGCTTCACCCTCCAGACTTCACCTTCTCCTTCTCCTTCTTCTGCTTCTTCTGCTTCACTCTCCTGACTTCACCTTCTCCTTCTCCTTCTTCTACTTCTTCTGATTCACCCTCCAGACTTCACCTTCTCCTTCTCCATCTTCTGCTTCTTCTGCTTCACCCTCCAGACTTCACCTTCTCCTTCTCCTTCTTCTGCTTCTTCTGCTGCGCCCTCCAGACTTCACCTTCTCCTTCTCCTTCTTCTGCTTCTTCTGCTTCACCCTCCTGACTTCACCTTCTCCTTCTCCTTCTTCTACTTCTTCTGTTTCACCCCCCTGACTTCACCTGCTCCTTCTCCTTCTTCTGCTTCTTCTGATTCACCCTCCTAACTTTACCTTCTCCTTCTCCTTCTTCTGCTTCTTCTGATTCACCCTCCTGACTTCACCTTCTCCTTCTCCTTCTTCTGCTTCTTCTAATTCACCCTCCAGACTTCACCTTCTCCTTCTCCTTCTTCTGCTTCTTCTGATTCACCCTCCAGACTTCACCTTCTCCTTCTCCTTCTTCTGCTTCTTCTGATTGACCCTCCAGACCTCACCTTCTCCTTCTCCTTCTTCTACTTCTTCTGATTCAGCCTCCAGACTTCATCTTCTCCTTCTCCTTCTTCTGCTTCTTCTGATTCACCCTCGAGACTTCACCTTCTCCTTCTCCTTCTTCTGCTTCTTCTGATTCACCCTCCAGACTTCACCTTCTCCTTCTCCTTCTTCTACTTCTTCTGATTCACCCTCCTGACTTCACCTTCTCCTTCTCCTTCTTCTGCTTCTTCTGCTTCACCCTCCAGACTTCACCTTCTCCTGCTCCTTCTTCTGCTTCTTCTGCTTCACCCTCCAGACTTCACCTTCTCCTTCTCCTTCTTCTGCTCCTTCTGCTTCACCCTCCTGACTTCACCTTCTCCTACTCCTTCTTCTACTTCTTCTGATTCACCCTCCAGACTTCACCTTCTCCTTCTCCTTCTTCTGCTTCTTCTGCTTCACCCTCCAGACTTCACCTTCTCCTTCTCCTTCTTCTGCTTCTTCTCCTTCGCCCTCCAGACTTCACCTTCTCCTTCTCCATCTTCTGCTTCTTCTGCTTCACTCTCCTGACTTCACCTTCTCCTTCTCCTTCTTCTACTTCTTCTGATTCACCCTCCAGACTTCACCTTCTCCTTCTCCTTCTTCTGCTTCTTCTGCTTCACCCTCCAGACTTCAGCTTCTCCTTCTCCTTCTTCTGCTTCTTCTGCTGCGCCCTCCAGACTTCACCTTCTCCTTCTCCTTCTTCTGCTTCTTCTGCTTCACCGTCCTGACTTCACCTTCTCCTTCTCCTTCTTCTACTTCTTCTGCTTCACCCCCCTGACTTCACCTGCTCCTTCTCCTTCTTCTGCTTCTTCTGATTCACCCTCCTAACTTCACCTTCTCCTTCTCCTTCTTCTGCTTCTTCTGATTCACCCTCCTGACTTCACCTTCTCCTTCTCCTTCTTCTGCTTCTTCTGATTCACCCTCCAGACTTCACCTTCTCCTTCTCCTTCTTCTGCTTCTTCTGTTTCACCCTCCAGACTTCACCTTCTCCTTCTCCCTCTTCTGCAACTTCTGATTCACCCTCCAGACTTCATCTTCTCCTTCTCCTTCTTCTGCTTCTTCTGATTCACCCTCCAGACTTCACCTTCTCCTTCTCCTTCTTCTGCTTCTTCTGATTCACCCTCCAGACTTCACCTTCTCCTTCTCCTTCTTCTACTTCTTCTGATTCACCCTCCAGACTTCACCTTCTCCTTCTCCTTCTTCTACTTCTTCCGATTCACCCTCCTGACTTCACCTTCTCCTTCTCCTTCTTCTGCTTCTTCTGCTTCACCCTCCTGACTTCACCTTCTCCTTCTCCTTCTTCTACTTCTTCTGATTCACCCTCCAGACTTCACCTTCTCCTTCTCCTTCTTCTGCTTCTTCTGCTTCACCCTCCAGACTTCACCTTCTCCTTCTCCTTCTTCTGCTTCTTCTGCTTCGCCCTCCAGACATCACCTTCTCCTTCTCCTTCTTCTGCTTCTTCTGCTTCCCCCTCCAGACTTCACCTTCTCCTTCTCCTTCTTCTGCTTCTTCTGCTTCACTCTCCTGACTTCACCTTCTCCTTCACCTTCTTCTACTTCTTCTGATTCAGCCTCCAGACTTCACCTTCTCCTTCTCCTTCTTCTGCTTCTTCTGCTTCACCCTCCAGACTTCACCTTCTCCTTCTCCTTCTTCTGCTTCTTCTGCTGCGCCCTCCAGACTTCACCTTCTCCTTCTCCTTCTTCTGCTTCTTCTGCTTCACCCTCCTGACTTCACCTTCTCCTTCTCCTTCTTCTACTTCTTCTGCTTCACCCCCCTGACTTCACCTGCTCCTTCTCCTTCTTCTGCTTCTTCTGATTCACCCTCCTAACTTTACCTTCTCCTTCTCCTTCTTCTGCTTCTTCTGATTCACCCTCCTGACTTCACCTTCTCCTTCGCCTTCTTCTGCTTCTTCTAATTCACCCTCCAGACTTCACCTTCTCCTTGTCCTTCTTCTGCTTCTTCTGATTCACCCTCCAGACTTCACCTTCTCCTTCTCCTTCTTCTGCTTCTTCTGATTGACCCTCCAGACCTCACCTTCTCCTTCTCCTTCTTCTACTTCTTCTGATTCACCCTCCAGACTTCATCTTCTCCTTCTCCTTCTTCTGCTTCTTCTGATTCACCCCCCAGACTTCACCTTCTCCTTCTCCTTCTTCTGCTTCTTCTGATTCATCCTCCAGACTTCACCTTCTCCTTCTCCTTCTTCTACTTCTTCTGATTCACCATCCTGACTTCACCTTCTCCTTCTCCTTCTTCTGCTTCTTCTGCTTCACCCTCCAGACTTCACCTTCTCCTGCTCCTTCTTCTGCTTCTTCTGCTTCACCCTCCAGACTTCACCTTCTCCTTCTCCTTCTTCTGCTTCTTCTGCTTCACCCTCCTGACTTCACCTTCTCCTTCTCTTTCTTCTACTTCTTCTGATTCACCCTCCAGACTTCACCTTCTCCTTCTCCTTCTTCTGCTTCTTCTGCTTCACCCTCCAGACTTCACCTTCTCCTTCTCCTTCTTCTGCTTCTTCTGCTTCGCCCTCCAGACTTCACCTTCTCCTTCTCCATCTTCTGCTTCTTCTGCTTCACTCTCCTGACTTCACCTTCTCCTTCTCCTTCTTCTACTTCTTCTGATTCACCCTTCAGACTTCACCTTCTCCTTCTCCTTCTTCTGCTTCTTCTGCTTCACCCTCCAGACTTCAGCTTCTCCTTCTCCTTCTTCTGCTTCTTCTGCTGCGCCCTCCAGACTTCACCTTCTCCTTCTCCTTCTTCTGCTTCTTCTGATTCACCCTCCAGACTTCACCTTCTCCTTCTCCTTCTTCTGCTTCTTCTGCTGCGCCCTCCAGACTTCACCTTATCCTTCTCCTTCTTCTGCTTCTTCTGATTCACCCTCCAGACTTCACCTTCTCCTTCTCCTTCTTCTGCTTCTTCTGATTCACCCTCCAGACTTCACCTTCTCCTTCTCCTTCTTCTACTTCTTCTGATTCACCCTCCAGACTTCACCTTCTCCTTCTCCTTCTTCTACTTCTTCAGATTCACCCTCCAGTCTTCACCTTCTCCTTCTCCTTCTTCTGTTTCTTCTGCTTCACCCTCCAGACTTCACCTTCTCCTTCTCTTTCTTCTGCTTCTTCTGATTCACCCTCTAGACTTCAACTTCTCCTTCTCCTTCTTCTGATTCTTCTGATTCACCCTCCAGACTTCACCTTCTCCTTCTCCTTCTTCTGCTTCTTCTGATTCACCCTCCTGACTTCACCTTCTCCTTCTCCTTCTTCTACTTCTTCTGATTCACCCTCCTGACTTCACCTTCTCCTTCTCCTTCTTCTACTTCTTCTGCTTCACCCTCCAGACTTCACCTTCTCCTTCTCCTTCTTCTACTTCTTCTGATTCACCCTCCAGACTTCACCTTCTCCTTCTCTTGCTTCTTCTGCTTCACACTCCAGACTTCACCTTCTCCTTCTCCTTCTTCTGCTTCTTCTGATTCACCCTCCTTCCTTCAACTTCTCCTTCTCCTTCTTCTGCTTCTTCTGATTCACCCTCCTGACTTCACCTTCTCCTTCTCCTTATTCTGCTTCTTCTGTTTCACCCTCCAGACTTCACCTTCTCCTTCTCCTTCTTCTGCTTCTTCTGATTCACCCTCCAGACTTCACCTTCTCCTTCTCCTTCTTCTGCTTCTTCTGATTCACCCTCCAGACTTCACCTTCTCCTTCTCCTTCTTCTACTTCTTCTGATTCACCCTCCAGACTTCACCTTCTCCTTCTCCTTCTTCTGCTTCTTCTGATTCACCCTCCAGACTTCATCTTCTCCTTCTCCTTCGTCTACTTCTTCTGATTCACCCTCCAGACTACACCTTCTCCTTCTCCTTCTTCTACTTCTTCTGATTCACCCTCCAGACTTCACCTTCTCCTTCTCCTTCTTCTGTTTCTTCTGATTCACCCTCCAGACTTCACCTTCTCCTTCTCCTTCTTCTACTTCTTCTGATTCACCCTCCAGACTTCACCTTCTCCTTCTCCTTCTTCTACTTCTTCTGATTCACCCTCCAGACTTTACCTTCTCCTTCTCCTTCTTCTACTTCTTCTGCTTCTCCCTCCAGACTTCACCTTCTCCTTCTCCTTCTTCTGCTTCTTCTGATTCACCCTCCAGACTTCACCTTCCCCTTCTCCTTCTTCTACTTCTTCTGATTCACCCTCCAGACTTCACCTTCTCCTTCTCCTTCTTCTACTTCTTCTGATTCACCCTCCAGACTTCACCTTCTCCTTCTCCTTCTTCTACTTCTTCCGATTCACCCTCCTGACTTCACCTTCTCCTTCTCCTTCTTCTGCTTCTTCTGCTTCACCCTCCTGACTTCACCTTCTCCTTCTACTTCTTCTACTTCTTCTGATTCACCCTCCAGACTTCACCTTCTCCTTCTCCTTCTTCTGCTTCTTCTGCTTCACCCTCCAGACTTCACCTTCTCCTTCTCCTTCTTCTGCTTCTTCTGATTCGCCCTCCAGACATCACCTTCTCCTTCTCCTTCTTCTGCTTCTTCTGAGTCACCCTCCAGACTTCACCTTCTCCTTCTCCTTCTTCTACTTCTTCTGATTCACCCTCCAGACTTCACCTTCTACTTCTCCTTCTTCTACTTCTTCTGATTCACCCTCCAGACTTCACCTTCTCCTTCTCCTTCTTCCACTTCTTCCGATTCACCCTCCTGACTTCACCTTCTCCTTCTCCTTCTTCTGCTTCTTCTGCTTCACCCTCCTGACTTCACCTTCTCCTTCTCCTTCTTCTACTTCTTCTGATTCACCCTCCAGACATCACCTTCTCCTTCTCCTTCTTCTGCTTCCTCTGCTTCACCCTCCAGACTTCACCTTCTCCTTCTCCTTCTTCTGCTTCTTCTGCTTCACCCTCCAGACATCACCTTCTCCTTCTCCTTCTTCTGCTTCTTCTGCTTCACCCTCCAGACTTCACCTTCTCCTTCTCCTTCTTCTGCTTCTTCTGCTTCACTCTCCTGACTTCACCTTCTCCTTCTCCTTCTTCTACTTCTTCTGATTCACCCTCCAGACTTCACCTTCTCCTTCTCCTTCTTCTGCTTCTTCTGCTTCACCCTCCAGACTTCACCTTCTCCTTCTCCTTCTTCTGCTTCTTCTGCTGCGCCCTCCAGACTTCACCTTCTCCTTCTCCTTCTTCTGCTTCTTCTGCTTCACCGTCCTGACTTCACCTTCTCCTTCTCCTTCTTCTACTTCTTCTGCTTCACCCCCTGACTTCACCTGCTCCTTCTCCTTCTTCTGCTTCTTCTGATTCACCCTCCTAACTTCACCTTCTCCTTCTCCTTCTTCTGCTTCTTCTGATTCACCCTCCTGACTTCACCTTCTCCTTCTCCTTCTTCTGCTTCTTCTGATTCACCCTCCAGACTTCACCTTCTCCTTCTCCTTCTTCTGCTTCTTCTGTTTCACCCTCCAGACTTCACCTTCTCCTTCTCCTTCTTCTGCTTCTTCTGATTCACCCTCCAGACTTCATCTTCTCCTTCTCCTTCTTCTGCTTCTTCTGATTCACCCTCCAGACTTCACCTTCTCCTTCTCCTTCTTCTGCTTCTTCTGATTCACCCTCCAGACTTCACCTTCTCCTTCTTCTACTTCTTCTGATTCACCCTCCAGACTTCACCTTCTCCTTCTCCTTCTTCTCCTTCTTCAGATTCACCCTCCAGTCTTCACCTTCTCCTTCTCCTTCTTCTGTTTCTTCTGCTTCACCCTCCAGACTTCACCTTCTCCTTCTCTTTCTTCTGCTTCTTCTGATTCACCCTCCAGACTTCACCCTCTCCTTCTCCTTCTTCTGATTCTTCTGATTCACCCTCCAGACTTCAACTTCTCCTTCTCCTACTTCTGCTTCTTCTGATTCACCCTCCAGACTTCACCTTCTCCTTCTCCTTCTTCTGCTTCTTCTGATTCACCCTCCTGACTTCATCTTCTCCTTCTCCTTCTTCTTCTTCTTCTGATTCACCCTCCAGACTTCACCTTCTCCTTCTCCTTCTTCTGCTTCTTCTGATTCACCCTCCAGACTTCACCTTCTCCTTCTCCTTCTTCTACTTCTTCTGATTCACCCTCCAGACTTCACCTTCTCCTTCTCCTTCTTCTACTTCTTCAGATTCACCCTCCAGTCTTCACCTTCTCCTTCTCCTTCTTCTGTTTCTTCTGCTTCACCCTCCAGACTTCACCTTCTCCTTCTCTTTCTTCTGCTTCTTCTGATTCACCCTCCAGACTTCAACTTCTCCTTCTCCTTCTTCTGATTCTTCTGATTCACCCTCCAGACTTCACCTTCTCCTTCTCCTTCTTCTGCTTCTTCTGATTCACCCTCCTGACTTCACCTTCTCCTTCTCCTTCTTCTACTTCTTCTGATTCACCCTCCTGACTTCACCTTCTACTTCTCCTTCCTCTACTTCTTCTGCTTCACCCTCCAGACTTCACCTTCTCCTTCTCCTTCTTCTACTTCTTCTGATTCACCCTCCAGACTTCACCTTCTCCTTCTCCTTCTTTTGCTTCTTCTGCTTCACACTCCAGACTTCACCTTCTCCTTCTCCTTCTTCTGCTTCTTCTGATTCACACTCCTTACTTCACCTTCTCCTTCTCCTTCTTCTGCTTCTTCTGATTCACCCTCCTGACTTCACCTTCTCCTTCTCCTTATTCTGCTTCTTCTGTTTCACCCTCCAGACTTCACCTTCTCCTTCTCCTTCTTCTGCTTCTTCTGATTCACCCTCCAGACTTCACCTTCTCCTTCTCCTTCTTCTGCTTCTTCTGATTCACCCTCCAGACTTCACCTTCTCCTTCTCCTTCTTCTACTTCTTCTGATACACCCTCCAGACTTCACCTTCTCCTTCTCCTTCTTCTGCTTCTTCTGATTCACCCTCCAGACTTCACCTTCTCCTTCTCCTTCGTCTACTTCTTCTGATTCACCCTCCAGACTACACCTTCTCCTTCTCCTTCTTCTACTTCTTCTGATTCACCCTCCAGACTTCACCTTCTCCTTCTCCTTCTTCTGTTTCTTCTGATTCACCCTCCAGACTTCACCTTCTTCTTCTCCTTCTTCTACTTCTTCTGATTCACCCTCCAGACTTCACCTTCTCCTTCTCCTTCTTCTAGTTCTTCTGATTCACCCTCCAGACTTCACCTTCTCCTTCTCCTTCTTCTACTTCTTCTGCTTCTCCCTCCAGACTTCACCTTCTCCTTCTCCTTCTTCTGCTTCTTCTGATTCACCCTCCAGACTTCACCTTCCCCTTCTCCTTCTTCTACTTCTTCTGATTCACCCTCCAGACTTCACCTTCTCCTTCTCCTTCTTCTACTTCTTCTGATTCACCCTCCAGACTTCACCTTCTCCTTCTCCTTCTTCTACTTCTTCCGATTCACCCTCCTGACTTCACCTTCTCCTTCTCCTTCTTCTGCTTCTTCTGCTTCACCCTCCTGACTTCACCTTCTCCTTCTCCTTCTTCTACTTCTTCTGATTCACCCTCCAGACTTCACCTTCTCCTTCTCCTTCTTCTGCTTCTTCTGCTTCACCCTCCAGACTTCACCTTCTCCTTCTCCTTCTTCTGCTTCTTCTGATTCGCCCTCCAGACATCATCTTCTCCTTCTCCTTCTTCTGCTTCTTCTGCTTCACCCTCCAGACTTCACCTTCTCCTTCTCCTTCTTCTGCTTCTTCTGCTTCACTCTCCTGACTTCACCTTCTCCTTCTCCTTCTTCTACTTCTTCTGATTCACCCTCCAGACTTCACCTTCTCCTTCTCCTTCTTCTGCTTCTTCTGCTTCACCCTCCAGACTTCACCTTCTCCTTCTCCTTCTTCTGCTTCTTCTGCTGCGCCCTCCAGACATCGCCTTCTCCTTCTCCTTCTTCTGCTTCTTCTGCTTCACCCTCCTGACTTCACCTTCTCCTTCTCCTTCTTCTACTTCTTCTGTTTCACCCCCCTGACTTCACCTGCTCCTTCTCCTTCTTCTGCTTCTTCTGATTCACCCTCCTAACTTTACCTTCTCCTTCTCCTTCTTCTGCTTCTTCTGATTCACCCTCCTGACTTCACCTTCTCCTTCTCCTTCTTCTGCTTCTTCTAATTCACCCTCCAGACTTCACCTTCTCCTTCTCCTTCTTCTGCTTCTTCTGATTCACCCTCCAGACTTCACCTTCTCCTTCTCCTTCTTCTGCTTCTTCTGATTGACCCTCCAGACCTCACCTTCTCCTTCTCCTTCTTCTACTTCTTCTGATTCAGCCTCCAGACTTCATCTTCTCCTTCTCCTTCTTCTGCTTCTTCTGATTCACCCTCGAGACTTCACCTTCTCCTTCTCCTTCTTCTGCTTCTTCTGATTCACCCTCCAGACTTCACCTTCTCCTTCTCCTTCTTCTACTTCTTCTGATTCACCCTCCTGACTTCACCTTCTCCTTCTCCTTCTTCTGCTTCTTCTGCTTCACCCTCCAGACTTCACCTTCTCCTGCTCCTTCTTCTGCTTCTTCTGCTTCACCCTCCAGACTTCACCTTCTCCTTCTCCTTCTTCTGCTCCTTCTGCTTCACCCTCCTGACTTCACCTTCTCCTACTCCTTCTTCTACTTCTTCTGATTCACCCTCCAGACTTCACCTTCTCCTTCTCCTTCTTCTGCTTCTTCTGCTTCACCCTCCAGACTTCACCTTCTCCTTCTCCTTCTTCTGCTTCTTCTCCTTCGCCCTCCAGACTTCACCTTCTCCTTCTCCATCTTCTGCTTCTTCTGCTTCACTCTCCTGACTTCACCTTCTCCTTCTCCTTCTTCTACTTCTTCTGATTCACCCTCCTGACTTCACCTTCTCCTTCTCCTTCTTCTGCTTCTTCTGATTCACCCTCCAGACTTCACCTTCTCCTTCTCCTTCTTCTGCTTCTTCTGTTTCACCCTCCAGACTTCACCTTCTCCTTCTCCTTCTTCTGCAACATCTGATTCACCCTCCAGACTTCATCTTCTCCTTCTCCTTCTTCTGCTTCTTCTGATTCACCCTCCAGACTTCACCTTCTGCTTCTCCTTCTTCTGCTTCTTCTGATTCACCCTCCAGACTTCACCTTCTCCTTCTCCTTCTTCTACTTCTTCTGATTCACCCTCCAGACTTCACCTTCTCCTTCTCCTTCTTCTACTTCTTCCGATTCACCCTCCTGACTTCACCTTCTCCTTCTCCTTCTTCTGCTTCTTCTGCTTCACCCTCCTGACTTCACCTTCTCCTTCTCCTTCTTCTACTTCTTCTGATTCACCCTCCAGACTTCACCTTCTCCTTCTCCTTCTTCTGCTTCTTCTGCTTCACCCTCCAGACTTCACCTTCTCCTTCTCCTTCTTCTGCTTCTTCTGCTTCGCCCTCCAGACATCACCTTCTCCTTCTCCTTCTTCTGCTTCTTCTGCTTCACCCTCCAGACTTCACCTTCTCCTTCTCCTTCTTCTGCTTCTTCTGCTTCACTCTCCTGACTTCACCTTCTCCTTCACCTTCTTCTACTTCTTCTGATTCACCCTCCAGACTTCACCTTCTCCTTCTCCTTCTTCTGCTTCTTCTGCTTCACCCTCCAGACTTCACCTTCTCCTTCTCCTTCTTCTGCTTCTTCTGCTGCGCCCTCCAGACTTCACCTTCTCCTTCTCCTTCTTCTGCTTCTTCTGCTTCACCCTCCTGACTTCACCTTCTCCTTCTCCTTCTTCTACTTCTTCTGCTTCACCCCCCTGACTTCACCTGCTCCTTCTCCTTCTTCTGCTTCTTCTGATTCACCCTCCTAACTTTACCTTCTCCTTCTCCTTCTTCTGCTTCTTCTGATTCACCCTCCTGACTTCACCTTCTCCTTCGCCTTCTTCTGCTTCTTCTAATTCACCCTCCAGACTTCACCTTCTCCTTGTCCTTCTTCTGCTTCTTCTGATTCACCCTCCAGACTTCACCTTCTCCTTCTCCTTCTTCTGCTTCTTCTGATTGACCCTCCAGACCTCACCTTCTCCTTCTCCTTCTTCTACTTCTTCTGATTCACCCTACAGACTTCATCTTCTCCTTCTCCTTCTTCTGCTTCTTCTGATTCACCCCCCAGACTTCACCTTCTCCTTCTCCTTCTTCTGCTTCTTCTGATTCATCCTCCAGACTTCACCTTCTCCTTCTCCTTCTTCTGCTTCTTCTGCTTCACCCTCCAGACTTCACCTTCTCCTGCTCCTTCTTCTGCTTCTTCTGCTTCACCCTCCAGATTTCACCTTCTCCTTCTCCTTCTTCTGCTTCTTCTGCTTCACCCTCCTGACTTCACCTTCTCCTTCTCCTTCTTCTACTTCTTCTGATTCACCCTCCAGACTTCACCTTCTCCTTCTCCTTCTTCTGCTTCTTCTGCTTCACCCTCCAGACTTCACCTTCTCCTTCTCCTTCTTCTGCTTCTTCTGCTTCGCCCTCCAGACTTCACCTTCTCCTTCTCCATCTTCTGCTTCTTCTGCTTCACTCTCCTGACTTCACCTTCTCCTTCTCCTTCTTCTACTTCTTCTGATTCACCCTCCTGACTTCACCTTCTCCTTCTCCTTCTTCTGCTTCTTCTGCTTCACCCTCCAGACTTCAGCTTCTCCTTCTCCTTCTTCTGCTTCTTCTGCTGCGCCCTCCAGACTTCACCTTCTCCTTCTCCTTCTTCTGCTTCTTCTGCTTCACCGTCCTGACTTCACCTTCTCCTTCTCCTTCTTCTACTTCTTCTGCTTCACCCCCCTGACTTCACCTGCTCCTTCTCCTTCTTCTGCTTCTTCTGATTCACCCTCCTAACTACACCTTCTCCTTCTCCTTCTTCTGCTTCTTCTGATTCACCCTCCTGACTTCACCTTCTCCTTCTTCTGCTTCTTCTGATTCACCCTCCATACTTCACCTTCTCCTTCTCCTTCTTCTGCTTCTTCTGATTCACCCTCCAGACTTCACCTTCTCCTTCTCCTTCTTCTGCTTCTTCTGATTCACCCTCCAGACTTCATCTTCTCCTTCTCCTTCTTCTGCTTCTTCTGATTCACCCTCCAGACTTCACCTTCTCCTTCTCCTTCTTCTGCTTCTTCTGATTCACCCTCCAGACTTCACCTTCTCCTTCTCCTTCTTCTACTTCTTCTGCTTCACCCTCCTGACTTCACCTTCTCCTTCTCCTTCTTCTACTTCTTCTGATTCACCCTCCAGACTTCACCTTCTCCTTCTCCTTCTTCTGCTTCTTCTGCTTCACCCTCCAGACTTCACCTTCTCCTTCTCCTTCTTCTGCTTCTTCTGCTTCGCCCTCCAGACTTCACCTTCTCCTTCTCCATCTTCTGCTTCTTCTGCTTCACTCTCCTGACTTCACCTTCTCCTTCTCCTTCTTCTACTTCTTCTGATTCACCCTCCAGACTTCACCTTCTCCTTCTCCTTCTTCTGCTTCTTCTGCTTCACCCTCCAGACTTCAGCTTCTCCTTCTCCTTCTTCTGCTTCTTCTGCTGCGCCCTCCAGACTTCACCTTCTCCTTCTCCTTCTTCTGCTTCTTCTGCTTCACCGTCCTGACTTCACCTTCTCCTTCTCCTTCTTCTACTTCTTCTGCTTCACCCCCCTGACTTCACCTGCTCCTTCTCCTTCTTCTGCTTCTTCTGCTGCGCCCTCCAGACTTCACCTTCTCCTTCTCCTTCTTCTGCTTCTTCTGCTTCACCCTCCTGACTTCACCTTCTCCTTCTCCTTCTTCTACTTCTTCTGCTTCACCCCCCTGACTTCACCTGCTCCTTCTCCTTCTTCTGCTTCTTCTGATTCACCCTCCTAACTTTACCTTCTCCTTCTCCTTCTTCTGCTTCTTCTGATTCACCCTCCTGACTTCACCTTCTCCTTCTCCTTCTTCTGCTTCTTCTAATTCACCCTCCAGACTTCACCTTCTTCTTGTCCTTCTTCTGCTTCTTCTGATTCACCCTCCAGACTTCACCTTCTCCTTCTCCTTCTTCTGCTTCTTCTGATTGACCCTCCAGACCTCACCTTCTCCTTCTCCTTCTTCTACTTCTTCTGATTCACCCTCCAGACTTCATCTTCTCCTTCTCCTTCTTCTGCTTCTTCTGATTCACCCCCCAGACTTCACCTTCTCCTTCTCCTTCTTCTGCTTCTTCTGATTCATCCTCCAGACTTCACCTTCTCCTTCTGCTTCTTCTACTTCTTCTGATTCACCATCCTGACTTCACCTTCTCCTTCTCCTTCTTCTGCTTCTTCTGCTTCACCCTCCAGACTTCACCTTCTCCTGCTCCTTCTTCTGCTTCTTCTGCTTCACCCTCCAGACTTCACCTTCTCCTTCTCCTTCTTCTGCTTCTTCTGCTTCACCCTCCTGACTTCACCTTCTCCTTCTCCTTCTTCTACTTCTGATTCACCCTCCAGACTTCACCTTCTCCTTCTCCTTCTTCTGCTTCTTCTGCTTCACCCTCCAGACTTCACCTTCTCCTTCTCCTTCTTCTGCTTCGCCCTCCAGACTTCACCTTCTCCTTCTCCATCTTCTGCTTCTTCTGCTTCACTCTCCTGACTTCACCTTCTCCTTCTCCTTCTTCTACTTCTTCTGATTCACCCTCCAGACTTCACCTTCTCCTTCTCCTTCTTCTGCTTCTTCTGCTTCACCCTCCAGACTTCAGCTTCTCCTTCTCCTTCTTCTGCTTCTTCTGCTGCGCCCTCCAGACTTCACCTTCTCCTTCTCCTTCTTCTGCTTCTTCTGCTTCACCGTCCTGACTTCACCTTCTCCTTCTCCTTCTTCTACTTCTTCTGCTTCACCCCCTGACTTCACCTGCTCCTTCTCCTTCTTCTGCTTCTTCTGATTCACCCTCCTAACTACACCTTCTCGTTCTCCTTCTTCTGCTTCTTCTGATTCACCCTCCTGACTTCACCTTCTCCTTCTTCTGCTTCTTCTGATTCACCCTCCAGACTTCACCTTCTCCTTCTCCTTCTTCTGCTTCTTCTGATTCACCCTCCAGACTTCACCTTCTCCTTCTCCTTCTTCTGCTTCTTCTGATTCACCCTCCAGACTTCATCTTCTCCTTCTCCTTCTTCTGCTTCTTCTGATTCACCCTCCAGACTTCACCTTCTCCTTCTCCTTCTTCTGCTTCTTCTGATTCACCCTCCAGACTTCACCTTCTCCTTCTCCTTCTTCTACTTCTTCTGCTTCACCCTCCTGACTTCACCTTCTCCTTCTCCTTCTTCTGCTTCTTCTGCTTCACCCTCCAGACTTCACCTTCTCCTTCTCCTTCTTCTGCTTCTTCTGCTTCGCCCTCCAGACTTCACCTTCTCCTTCTCCATCTTCTGCTTCTTCTGCTTCACTCTCCTGACTTCACCTTCTCCTTCTCCTTCTTCTACTTCTTCTGATTCTCCCTCCAGACTTCACCTTCTCCTTCTCTTTCTTCTGCTTCTTCTGCTTCACCCTCCAGACTTCAGCTTCTCCTTCTCCTTCTTCTGCTTCTTCTGCTGCGCCCTCCAGACTTCACCTTCTCCTTCTCCTTCTTCTGCTTCTTCTGCTTCACCGTCCTGACTTCACCTTCTCCTTCTCCTTCTTCTACTTCTTCTGCTTCACCCCCCTGACTTCACCTGCTCCTTCTCCTTCTTCTGCTTCTTCTGATTCACCCTCCTAACTACACCTTCTCCTTCTCCTTCTTCTGCTTCTTCTGATTCACCCTCCTGACTTCACCTTCTCCTTCTCCTTCTTCTGCTTCTTCTGATTCACCCTCCAGACTTCACCTTCTCCTTCTCCTTCTTCTGCTTCTTCTGATTCACCCTCCAGACTTCACCTTCTCCTTCTCCTTCTTCTGCTTCTTCTGATTCACCCTCCAGACTTCATCTTCTCCTTCTCCTTCTTCTTCTTCTTCTGATTCACCCTCCAGACTTCACCTTCTCCTTCTCCTTCTTCTGCTTCTTCTGATTCACCCTCCAGACTTCACCTTCTCCTTCTCCTTCTTCTACTTCTTCTGATTCACCCTCCAGACTTCACCTTCTCCTTCTCCTTCTTATACTTCTTCAGATTCACCCTCCAGTCTTCACCTTCTCCTTCTCCTTCTTCTGTTTCTTCTGCTTCACCCTCCAGACTTCACCTTCTTCTTCTCTTTCTTCTGCTTCTTCTGATTCACCCTCCAGACTTCACCTTCTCCTTCTCCTTCTTCTGATTCTTCTGATTCACTCTCCAGACTTCACCTTCTCCTTCTCCTTCTTCTGCTTCTTCTGATTCACCCTCCTGACTTCACCTTCTCCTTCTCCTTCTTCTACTTCTTCTGATTCACCCTCCTGACTTCACCTTCTCCTTCTCCTTCTTCTACTTCTTCTGCTTCACCCTCCAGACTTCACCTTCTCCTTCTCCTTCTTCTACTTCTTCTGATTCACCCTCCAGACTTCACCTTCTCCTTCTCCTTCTTCTGCTTCTTCTGATTCACCCTCCAGACTTCACCTTCTCCTTCTCCTTATTCTGCTTCTTCTGATTCACCCTCCAGACTTCACCTTCTCCTTCTCCTTCTTCTGCTTCTTCTGATTCACCCTCCAGACTTCACCTTCTCCTTCTCCTTCTTCTGCTTCTTCTGATTCACCCTCCAGACTTCACCTTCTCCTTCTCCTTCTTCTGCTTCTTCTGATTCACCCTCCAGACTTCACCTTCTCCTTCTCCTTCTTCTACTCCTTCTGATTCACCCTCCAGACTTCACCGTCTCCTTCTCCTTCTTCTGCTTCTTCTGATTCACCCTCCAGACTTCACCTTCTCCTTCTCCTTATTCTGCTTCTTCTGATTCACCCTCCAGACTTCACCTTCTCCTTCTCCTTCTTCTGCTTCTTCTGATTCACCCTCCAGACTTCACCTTCTCCTTCTCCTTCTTCTACTTCTTCTGATTCACCCTCCAGACTTCACCTTCTCCTTCTCCTTCTTCTGCTTCTTCTGATTCACCCTCCAGACTTCACCTTCTCCTTCTCCTTCTTCTACTTCTTCTGCTTCACCCTCCAGACTACACCTTCTCCTTCTCCTTCTTCTACTTCTTCTGATTCACCCTCCAGACTTCACCTTCTCCTTCTCCTTCTTCTGCTTCTTCTGCTTCTCCCTCCAGACTTCACCTTCTCCTTCTCCTTCTTCTACTTCTTCAGATTCACCCTCCAGTCTTCACCTTCTCCTTCTCCTTCTTCTGTTTCTTCTGCTTCACCCTCCAGACTTCACCTTCTCCTTCTCTTTCTTCTGCTTCTTCTGATTCACACTCCAGGCTTCACCTTCTCCTTCTCCTTCTTCTGATTTTTCTGATTCACCCTCCAAACTTCACCTTCTCCTTCTCCTTCTTCTGCTTCTTCTGATTCACCCTCCAGACTTCACCTTCTCCTTCTCCTTCTTCTGATTCTTCTGATTCACCCTCCAGACTTCACCTTCTCCTTCTCCTTCTTCTGCTTCTTCTGCTTCGCCCTCCAGACTTCACCTTCTCCTTCTCCATCTTCTGCTTCTTCTGCTTCACTCTCCTGACTTCACCTTCTCCTTCTCCTTCTTCTACTTCTTCTGATTCACCCTCCAGACTTCACCTTCTCCTTCTCCTTCTTCTGCTTCTTCTGATTCACCCTCCAGACTTCACCTTCTCCTTCTCCTTATTCTGCTTCTTCTGATTCACCCTCCAGACTTCACCTTCTCCTTCTCCTTCTTCTGCTTCTTCTGATTCACCCTCCAGACTTCACCTTCTCCTTCTCCTTCTTCTGCTTCTTCTGATTCACCCTCCAGACTTCACCTTCTCCTTCTCCTTCTTCTGCTTCTTCTGATTCACCCTCCAGACTTCACCTTCTCCTTCTCCTTCTTCTGATTCTTCTGATTCACCCTCCAGACTTCACCTTCTCCTTCTCCTTCTTCTGCTTCTTCTGCTTCGCCCTCCAGACTTCACCTTCTCCTTCTCCATCTTCTGCTTCTTCTGCTTCACTCTCCTGACTTCACCTTCTCCTTCTCCTTCTTCTACTTCTTCTGATTCACCCTCCAGACTTCACCTTCTCCTTCTCCTTCTTCTGCTTCTTCTGATTCACCCTCCAGACTTCACCTTCTCCTTCTCCTTATTCTGCTTCTTCTGATTCACCCTCCAGACTTCACCTTCTCCTTCTCCTTCTTCTGCTTCTTCTGATTCACCCTCCAGACTTCACCTTCTCCTTCTCCTTCTTCTGCTTCTTCTGATTCACCCTCCAGACTTCACCTTCTCCTTCTCCTTCTTCTGCTTCTTCTGATTCACCCTCCAGACTTCACCTTCTCCTTCTCCTTCTTCTACTCCTTCTGATTCACCCTCCAGACTTCACCGTCTCCTTCTCCTTCTTCTGCTTCTTCTGATTCACCCTCCAGACTTCACCTTCTCCTTCTCCTTATTCTGCTTCTTCTGATTCACCCTCCAGACTTCACCTTCTCCTTCTCCTTCTTCTGCTTCTTCTGATTCACCCTCCAGACTGCACCTTCTCCTTCTCCTTCTTCTACTTCTTCTGATTCACCCTCCAGACTTCACCTTCTCCTTCTCCTTCTTCTGCTTCTTCTGATTCACCCTCCAGACTTCACCTTCTCCTTCTCCTTCTTCTACTTCTTCTGCTTCACCCTCCAGACTACACCTTCTCCTTCTCCTTCTTCTACTTCTTCTGATTCACCCTCCAGACTTCACCTTCTCCTTCTCCTTCTTCTGCTTCTTCTGCTTCTCCCTCCAGACTTCACCTTCTCCTTCTCCTTCTTCTACTTCTTCAGATTCACCCTCCAGTCTTCACCTTCTCCTTCTCCTTCTTCTGTTTCTTCTGCTTCACCCTCCAGACTTCACCTTCTCCTTCTCTTTCTTCTGCTTCTTCTGATTCACACTCCAGGCTTCACCTTCTCCTTCTCCTACTTCTGATTTTTCTGATTCACCCTCCAAACTTCACCTTCTCCTTCTCCTTCTTCTGCTTCTTCTGATTCACCGTCCAGACTTCACCTTCTCCTTCTCCTTCTTCTGATTCTTCTGATTCACCCTCCAGACTTCACCTTCTCCTTCTCCTTCTTCTGCTTCTTCTGCTTCGCCCTCCAGACTTCACCTTCTCCTTCTCCATCTTCTGCTTCTTCTGCTTCACTCTCCTGACTTCACCTTCTCCTTCTCCTTCTTCTACTTCTTCTGATTCACCCTCCAGACTTCACCTTCTCCTTCTCCTTCTTCTGCTTCTTCTGCTTCACCCTCCAGACTTCAGCTTCTCCTTCTCCTTCTTCTGCTTCTTCTGCTGCGCCCTCCAGACTTCACCTTCTCCTTCTCCTTCTTCTGCTTCTTCTGCTTCACCGTCCTGACTTCACCTTCTCCTTCTCCTTCTTCTACTTCTTCTGCTTCACCCCCCTGACTTCACCTGCTCCTTCTCCTTCTTCTGCTTCTTCTGCTGCGCCCTCCAGACTTCACCTTCTCCTTCTCCTTCTTCTGCTTCTTCTGCTTCACCCTCCTGACTTCACCTTCTCCTTCTCCTTCTTCTACTTCTTCTGCTTCACCCCCCTGACTTCACCTGCTCCTTCTCCTTCTTCTGCTTCTTCTGATTCACCCTCCAGACTTCACCTTCTCCTTCTCCTTCTTCTGCTTCTTCGGATTCACCCTCCAGACTTCACCTTCTCCTTCTCCTTCTTCTGCTTCTTCTGATTCACCCTCCAGACTTCACCTTCTCCTTCTCCTTCTTCTGCTTCTTCTGATTCACCCTCCAGACTTCACCTTCTCCTTCTCCTTCTTCTACTCCTTCTGATTCACCCTCCAGACTTCACCGTCTCCTTCTCCTTCTTCTGCTTCTTCTGATTCACCCTCCAGACTTCACCTTCTCCTTCTCCTTATTCTGCTTCTTCTGATTCACCCTCCAGACTTCACCTTCTCCTTCTCCTTCTTCTGCTTCTTCTGATTCACCCTCCAGACTTCACCTTCTCCTTCTCCTTCTTCTACTTCTTCTGATTCACCCTCCAGACTTCACCTTCTCCTTCTCCTTCTTCTGCTTCTTCTGATTCACCCTCCAGACTTCACCTTCTCCTTCTCCTTCTTCTACTTCTTCTGCTTCACCCTCCAGACTACACCTTCTCCTTCTCCTTCTTCTACTTCTTCTGATTCACCCTCCAGACTTCACCTTCTCCTTCTCCTTCTTCTGCTTCTTCTGCTTCTCCCTCCAGACTTCACCTTCTCCTTCTCCTTCTTCTACTTCTTCAGATTCACCCTCCAGTCTTCACCTTCTCCTTCTCCTTCTTCTGTTTCTTCTGCTTCACCCTCCAGACTTCACCTTCTCCTTCTCTTTCTTCTGCTTCTTCTGATTCACCCTCCAGGCTTCACCTTCTCCTTCTCCTTCTTCTGATTTTTCTGATTCACCCTCCAAACTTCACCTTCTCCTTCTCCTTCTTCTGCTTCTTCTGATTCACCCTCCAGACTTCACCTTCTCCTTCTCCTTCTTCTGATTCTTCTGATTCACCCTCCAGACTTCACCTTCTCCTTCTCCTTCTTCTGCTTCTTCTGCTTCGCCCTCCAGACTTTACCTTCTCCTTCTCCATCTTCTGCTTCTTCTGCTTCACTCTCCTGACTTCACCTTCTCCTTCTCCTTCTTCTACTTCTTCTGATTCACCCTCCAGACTTCACCTTCTCCTTCTCCTTCTTCTGCTTCTTCTGCTTCACCCTCCAGACTTCAGCTTCTCCTTCTCCTTCTTCTGCTTCTTCTGCTGCGCCCTCCAGACTTCACCTTCTCCTTCTCCTTCTTCTGCTTCTTCTGCTTCACCGTCCTGACTCACCTTCTCCTTCTCCTTCTTCTACTTCTTCTGCTTCACCCCCCTGACTTCACCTGCTCCTTCTCCTTCTTCTGCTTCTTCTGCTGCGCCCTCCAGACTTCACCTTCTCCTTCTCCTTCTTCTGCTTCTTCTGCTTCACCGTCCTGACTTCACCTTCTCCTTCTCCTTCTTCTACTTCTTCTGCTTCACCCCCCTGACTTCACCTGCTCCTTCTCCTTCTTCTGCTTCTTCTGATTCACCCTCCTAACTTTACCTTCTCCATCTCCTTCTTCTGCTTCTTCTGATTCACCCTCCTGACTTCACCTTCTCCTTCTCCTTCTTCTGCTTCTTCTAATTCACCCTCCAGACTTCACCTTCTCCTTGTCCTTCTTCTGCTTCTTCTGATTCACCCTCCAGACTTCACCTTCTCCTTCTCCTTCTTCTGCTTCTTCTGATTGACCCTCCAGACCTCACCTTCTCCTTCTCCTTCTTCTGCTTCTTCTGCTTCACCCTCCTGACTTCACCTTCTCCTTCTCCTTCTTCTACTTCTTCTGATTCACCCTCCAGACTTCTCCTTCTCCTTCTCCTTCTTCTGCTTCTTCTGCTTCACCCTCCAGACTTCACCTTCTCCTTCTCCTTCTTCTGCTTCTTCTGCTTCGCCCTCCAGACTTCACCTTCTCCTTCTCCATCTTCTGCTTCTTCTGCTTCACTCTCCTGACTTCACCTTCTCCTTCTCCTTCTTCTACTTATTCTGATTCACCCTCCAGACTTCACCTTCTCCTTCTCCTTCTTCTGCTTCTTCTGCTTCACCCTCCAGACTTCAGCTTCTCCTTCTCCTTCTTCTGCTTCTTCTGCTGCGCCCTCCAGACTTCACCTTCTCCTTCTCCTTCTTCTGCTTCTTCTGCTTCACCGTCCTGACTTCACCTTCTCCTTCTCCTTCTTCTACTTCTTCTGCTTCACCCCCTGACTTCACCTGCTCCTTCTCCTTCTTCTGCTTCTTCTGATTCACCCTCCTAACTACACCTTCTCCTTCTCCTTCTTCTGCTTCTTCTGATTCACCCTCCTGACTTCACCTTCTCCTTCTTCTGCTTCTTCTGATTCACCCTCCAGACTTCACCTTCTCCTTCTCCTTCTTCTGCTTCTTCTGATTCACCCTCCAGACTTCACCTTCTCCTTCTCCTTCTTCTGCTTCTTCTGATTCACCCTCCAGACTTCATCTTCTCCTTCTCCTTCTTCTGCTTCTTCTGATTCACCCTCCAGACTTCACCTTCTCCTTCTCCTTCTTCTGCTTCTTCTGATTCACCCTCCAGACTTCACCTTCTCCTTCTCCTTCTTCTACTTCTTCTGCTTCACCCTCCTGACTTCACCTTCTCCTTCTCCTTCTTCTACTTCTTCTGATTCACCCTCCAGACTTCACCTTCTCCTTCTCCTTAATCTGCTTCTTCTGCTTCACCCTCCAGACTTCACCTTCTCCTTCTCCTTCTTCTGCTTCTTCTGCTTCGCCCTCCAGACTTCACCTTCTCCTTCTCCATCTTCTGCTTCTTCTGCTTCACTCTCCTGACTTCACCTTCTCCTTCTCCTTCTTCTACTTCTTCTGATTCACCCTCCAGACTTCACCTTCTCCTTCTCCTTCTTCTGCTTCTTCTGCTTCACCCTCCAGACTTCAGCTTCTCCTTCTCCTTCTTCTGCTTCTTCTGCTGCGCCCTCCAGACTTCACCTTCTCCTTCTCCTTCTTCTGCTTCTTCTGCTTCACCGTCCTGACTTCACCTTCTCCTTCTCCTTCTTCTACTTCTTCTGCTTCACCCCCCTGACTTCACCTGCTCCTTCTCCTTCTTCTGCTTCTTCTGATTCACCCTCCTAACTTTACCTTCTCCTTCTCCTTCTTCTGCTTCTTCTGATTCACCCTCCTGACTTCACCTTCTCCTTCTCCTTCTTCTGCTTCTTCTAATTCACCCTCCAGACTTCACCTTCTCCTTGTCCTTTTTCTGCTTCTTCTGATTCACCCTCCAGACTTCACCTTCTCCTTCTCCTTCTTCTGCTTCTTCTGATTGACCCTCCAGACCTCACCTTCTCCTTCTCCTTCTTCTGCTTCTTCTGCTTCACCCTCCTGACTTCACCTTCTCCTTCTCCTTCTTCTACTTCTTCTGATTCACCCTCCAGACTTCTCCTTCTCCTTCTCCTTCTTCTGCTTCTTCTGCTTCACCCTCCAGACTTCACCTTCTCCTTCTCCTTCTTCTGCTTCTTCGGCTTCGCCCTCCAGACTTCACCTTCTCCTTCTCCATCTTCTGCTTCTTCTGCTTCACTCTCCTGACTTCACCTTCTCCTTCTCCTTCTTCTACTTATTCTGATTCACCCTCCAGACTTCACCTTCTCCTTCTCCTTCTTCTGCTTCTTCTGCTTCACCCTCCAGACTTCAGCTTCTCCTTCTCCTTCTTCTGCTTCTTCTGCTGCGCCCTCCAGACTTCACCTTCTCCTTCTCCTTCTTCTGCTTCTTCTGCTTCACCGTCCTGACTTCACCTTCTCCTTCTCCTTCTTCTACTTCTTCTGCTTCACCCCCTGACTTCACCTGCTCCTTCTCCTTCTTCTGCTTCTTCTGATTCACCCTCCTAACTACACCTTCTCCTTCTCCTTCTTCTGCTTCTTCTGATTCACCCTCCTGACTTCACCTTCTCCTTCTTCTGCTTCTTCTGATTCACCCTCCAGACTTCACCTTCTCCTTCTCCTTCTTCTGCTTCTTCTGATTCACCCTCCAGACTTCACCTTCTCCTTCTCCTTCTTCTGCTTCTTCTGATTCACCCTCCAGACTTCATCTTCTCCTTCTCCTTCTTCTGCTTCTTCTGATTCACCCTCCAGACTTCACCTTCTCCTTCTCCTTCTTCTGCTTCTTCTGATTCACCCTCCAGACTTCACCTTCTCCTTCTTCTGCTTCTTCTGCTTCGCCCTCCAGACTTCACCTTCTCCTTCTCCATCTTCTGCTTCTTCTGCTTCACTCTCCTGACTTCACCTTCTCCTTCTCCTTCTTCTACTTCTTCTGATTCACCCTCCAGACTTCAGCTTCTCCTTCTCCTTCTTCTGCTTCTTCTGCTGCGCCCTCCAGACTTCACCTTCTCCTTCTCCTTCTTCTGCTTCTTCTGCTTCACCGTCCTGACTTCACCTTCTCCTTCTCCTTCTTCTACTTCTTCTGCTTCACCCCCCTGACTTCACCTGCTCCTTCTCCTTCTTCTGCTTCTTCTGATTCACCCTCCTAACTACACCTTCTCCTTCTCCTTCTTCTGCTTCTTCTGATTCACCCTCCAGACTTCACCTTCTCCTTCTCCTTCTTCTGCTTCTTCTGATTCACCCTCCGGACTTCACCTTCTCCTTCTCCTTCTTCTGCTTCTTCTGATTCACCCTCCATACTTCATCTTCTCCTTCTCCTTCTTCTTCTTCTTCTGATTCACCCTCCAGACTTCACCTTCTCCTTCTCCTTCTTCTGCTTCTTCTGATTCACCCTCCAGACTTCACCTTCTCCTTCTCCTTCTTCTACTTCTTCTGATTCACCCTCCAGACTTCACCTTCTCCTTCTCCTTCTTATACTTCTTCAGATTCACCCTCCAGTCTTCACCTTCTCCTTTTCCTTCTTCTGTTTCTTCTGCTTCACCCTCCAGACTTCACCTTCTTCTTCTCTTTCTTCTGCTTCTTCTGATTCACCCTCCAGACTTCACCTTCTCCTTCTCCTTCTTCTGATTCTTCTGATTCACTCTCCAGACTTCACCTTCTCCTTCTCCTTCTTCTGCTTCTTCTGATTCACCCTCCTGACTTCACCTTCTCCTTCTCCTTCTTCTACTTCTTCTGATTCACCCTCCTGACTTCACCTTCTCCTTCTCCTTCTTCTACTTCTTCTGCTTCACCCTCCAGACTTCACCTTCTCCTTCTCATTCTTCTACTTCTTCTGATTCACCCTCCAGACTTCACCTTCTCCTTCTCCTTCTTCTGCTTCTTCTGATTCACCCTCCAGACTTCACCTTCTCCTTCTCCTTATTCTGCTTCTTCTGATTCACCCTCCAGACTTCACCTTCTCCTTCTCCTTCTTCTGCTTCTTCTGATTCACCCTCCAGACTTCACCTTCTCCTTCTCCTTCTTCTGCTTCTTCTGATTCACCCTCCAGACTTCACCTTCTCCTTCTCCTTCTTCTGCTTCTTCTGATTCACCCTCCAGACTTCACCTTCTCCTTCTCCTTCTTCTACTCCTTCTGATTCACCCTCCAGACTTCACCTTCTCCTTCTCCTTCTTCTGCTTCTTCTGATTCACCCTCCAGACTTCACCTTCTCCTTCTCCTTATTCTGCTTCTTCTGTTTCACCCTCCAGACTTCACCTTCTCCTTCTCCTTCTTCTGCTTCTTCTGATTCACCCTCCAGACTTCACCTTCTCCTTCTCCTTCTTCTACTTCTTCTGATTCACCCTCCAGACTTCACCTTCTCCTTCTCCTTCTTCTGCTTCTTCTGATTCACCCTCCAGACTTCACCTTCTCCTTCTCCTTCTTCTACTTCTTCTGCTTCACCCTCCAGACTACACCTTCTCATTCTCCTTCTTCTACTTCTTCTGATTCACCCTCCAGACTTCACCTTCTCCTTCTCCTTCTTCTGCTTCTTCTGATTCACCCTCCAGACTTCACCTTCTCCTTCTCCTTCTTCTACTTCTTCAGATTCACCCTCCAGTCTTCACCTTCTCCTTCTCCTTCTTCTGTTTCTTCTGCTTCACCCTCCAGACTTCACCTTCTCCTTCTCTTTCTTCTGCTTCTTCTGATTCACCCTCCAGACTTCACCTTCTCCTTCTCCTTCTTCTGATTCTTCTGATTCACCCTCCAAACTTCACCTTCTCCTTCTCCTTCTTCTGCTTCTTCTGATTCACCCTCCAGACTTCACCTTCTCCTTCTCCTTCTTCTGATTCTTCTGATTCACCCTCCAAACTTCACCTTCTCCTTCTCCTTCTTCTGCTTCTTCTGATTCACCCTCCTGACTTCACCTTCTCCTTCTCCTTATTCTGCTTCTTCTGTTTCACCCTCCAGACTTCACCTTCTCCTTCTCCTTCTTCTGCTTCTTCTGATTCACCCTCCAGACTTCACCTTCTCCTTCTCCTTCTTCTGCTTCTTCTGATTCACCCTCCAGACTTCATCTTCTCCTTCTCCTTCTTCTACTTCTTCTGATTCACCCTCCAGACTTCACCTTCTCCTTCTCCTTCTTCTGCTTCTTCTGATTCACCCTCCAGACTTCACCTTCTCCTTCTCCTTCGTCTACTTCTTCTGATTCACCCTCCAGACTACACCTTCTCCTTCTCCTTCTTCTACTTCTTCTGATTCACCCTCCAGACTTCACCTTCTCCTTCTCCTTCTTCTGTTTCTTCTGATTCACCCTCCAGACTTCACCTTCTCCTTCTCCTTCTTCTACTTCTTCTGATTCACCCTCCAGACTTCACCTTCTCCTTCTCCTTCTTCTACTTCTTCTGATTCACCCTCCAGACTTCACCTTCTCCTTCTCCTTCTTCTACTTCTTCTGCTTCTCCCTCCAGACTTCACCTTCTCCTTCTCCTTCTTCTGCTTCTTCTGATTCACCCTCCAGACTTCACCTTCTCATTCTCCTTCTTCTACTTCTTCTGATTCACCCTCCAGACTTCACCTTCTCCTTCTCCTTCTTCTACTTCTTCTGATTCACCCTCCAGACTTCTCCTTCTCCTTCTCCTTCTTCTACTTCTTCCGATTCCCCCTCCTGACTTCACCTTCTCCTTCTTCTGCTTCTTCTGCTTCACCCTCCTGACTTCACCTTCTCCTTCTCCTTCTTCTACTTCTTCTGATTCACCCTCCAGACTTCACCTTCTCCTTCTCCTTCTTCTGCTTCTTCTGCTTCACCCTCCAGACTTCACCTTCTCCTTCTCCTTCTTCTGCTTCTTCTGCTTCGCCCTCCAGACATCACCTTCTCCTTCTCCTTCTTCTGCTTCTTCTGCTTCACCCTCCAGACTTCACCTTCTCCTTCTCCTTCTTCTGCTTCTTCTGCTTCACTCTCCTGACTTCACCTTCTCCTTCACCTTCTTCTACTTCTTCTGATTCACCCTCCAGACTTCACCTTCTCCTTCTCCTTCTTCTGCTTCTTCTGATTCACCCTCCAGACTTCACCTTCTCCTTCTCCTTCTTCTACTTCTTCTGCTTCACCCTCCAGACTTCACCTTCTCCTTCTCATTCTTCTACTTCTTCTGATTCACCCTCCAGACTTCACCTTCTCCTTCTCCTTCTTCTGCTTCTTCTGATTCACCCTCCAGACTTCACCTTCTCCTTCTCCTTATTCTGCTTCTTCTGATTCACCCTCCAGACTTCACCTTCTCCTTCTCCTTCTTCTGCTTCTTCTGATTCACCCTCCAGACTTCACCTTCTCCTTCTCCTTCTTCTGCTTCTTCTGATTCACCCTCCAGACTTCACCTTCTCCTTCTCCTTCTTCTGCTTCTTCTGATTCACCCTCCAGACTTCACCTTCTCCTTCTCCTTCTTCTACTCCTTCTGATTCACCCTCCAGACTTCACCTTCTCCTTCTCCTTCTTCTGCTTCTTCTGATTCACCCTCCAGACTTCACCTTCTCCTTCTCCTTATTCTGCTTCTTCTGTTTCACCCTCCAGACTTCACCTTCTCCTTCTCCTTCTTCTGCTTCTTCTGATTCACCCTCCAGACTTCACCTTCTCCTTCTCCTTCTTCTACTTCTTCTGATTCACCCTCCAGACTTCACCTTCTCCTTCTCCTTCTTCTGCTTCTTCTGATTCACCCTCCAGACTTCACCTTCTCCTTCTCCTTCTTCTACTTCTTCTGCTTCACCCTCCAGACTACACCTTCTCATTCTCCTTCTTCTACTTCTTCTGATTCACCCTCCAGACTTCACCTTCTCCTTCTCCTTCTTCTGCTTCTTCTGATTCACCCTCCAGACTTCACCTTCTCCTTCTCCTTCTTCTACTTCTTCAGATTCACCCTCCAGTCTTCACCTTCTCCTTCTCCTTCTTCTGTTTCTTCTGCTTCACCCTCCAGACTTCACCTTCTCCTTCTCTTTCTTCTGCTTCTTCTGATTCACCCTCCAGACTTCACCTTCTCCTTCTCCTTCTTCTGATTCTTCTGATTCACCCTCCAAACTTCACCTTCTCCTTCTCCTTCTTCTGCTTCTTCTGATTCACCCTCCAGACTTCACCTTCTCCTTCTCCTTCTTCTGATTCTTCTGATTCACCCTCCAAACTTCACCTTCTCCTTCTCCTTCTTCTGCTTCTTCTGATTCACCCTCCTGACTTCACCTTCTCCTTCTCCTTATTCTGCTTCTTCTGTTTCACCCTCCAGACTTCACCTTCTCCTTCTCCTTCTTCTGCTTCTTCTGATTCACCCTCCAGACTTCACCTTCTCCTTCTCCTTCTTCTGCTTCTTCTGATTCACCCTCCAGACGTCATCTTCTCCTTCTCCTTCTTCTACTTCTTCTGATTCACCCTCCAGACTTCACCTTCTCCTTCTCCTTCTTCTGCTTCTTCTGATTCACCCTCCAGACTTCACCTTCTCCTTCTCCTTCGTCTACTTCTTCTGATTCACCCTCCAGACTACACCTTCTCCTTCTCCTTCTTCTACTTCTTCTGATTCACCCTCCAGACTTCACCTTCTCCTTCTCCTTCTTCTGTTTCTTCTGATTCACCCTCCAGACTTCACCTTCTCCTTCTCCTTCTTCTACTTCTTCTGATTCACCCTCCAGTCTTCACCTTCTCCTTCTCCTTCTTCTACTTCTTCTGATTCACCCTCCAGACTTCACCTTCTCCTTCTCCTTCTTCTACTTCTTCTGCTTCTCCCTCCAGACTTCACCTTCTCCTTCTCCTTCTTCTGCTTCTTCTGATTCACCCTCCAGACTTCACCTTCTCATTCTCCTTCTTCTACTTCTTCTGATTCACCCTCCAGACTTCACCTTCTCCTTCTCCTTCTTCTACTTCTTCTGATTCACCCTCCAGACTTCTCCTTCTCCTTCTCCTTCTTCTACTTCTTCCGATTCCCCCTCCTGACTTCACCTTCTCCTTCTTCTGCTTCTTCTGCTTCACCCTCCTGACTTCACCTTCTCCTTCTCCTTCTTCTACTTCTTCTGATTCACCCTCCAGACTTCACCTTCTCCTTCTCCTTCTTCTGCTTCTTCTGCTTCACCCTCCAGACTTCACCTTCTCCTTCTCCTTCTTCTGCTTCTTCTGCTTCGCCCTCCAGACATCACCTTCTCCTTCTCCTTCTTCTGCTTCTTCTGCTTCACCCTCCAGACTTCACCTTCTCCTTCTCCTTCTTCTGCTTCTTCTGCTTCACTCTCCTGACTTCACCTTCTCCTTCACCTTCTTCTACTTCTTCTGATTCACCCTCCAGACTTCACCTTCTCCTTCTCCTTCTTCTGCTTCTTCTGCTTCGCCCTCCAGACTTCACCTTCTCCTTCTCCTTCTTTTGCTTCTTCTCCTGCGCCCTCCAGACTTCACCTTCTCCTTCTCCTTCTTCTGCTTCTTCTGCTTCACCCTCCTGACTTCACCTTCTCCTTCTCCTTCTTCTACTTCTTCTGCTTCACCCCCCTGACTTCACCTGCTCCTTCTCCTTCTTCTGCTTCTTCTGATTCACCCTCCTAACTTTACCTTCTCCTTCTCCTTCTTCTGCTTCTTCTGATTCACCCTCCTGACTTCACCTTCTCCTTCTCCTTCTTCTGCTTCTTCTAATTCACCCTCCAGACTTCACCTTCTCCTTGTCCTTCTTCTGCTTCTTCTGATTCACCCTCCAGACTTCACCTTCTCCTTCTCCTTCTTCTGCTTCTTCTGTTTGACCCTCCAGACTTCACCTTCTCCTTCTCCTTATTCTACTTCTTCTGATTCACCCTCCAGACTACACCTTCTCCTTCTCCTTCTTCTACTTCTTCTGATTCACCCTCCAGACTTCACCTTCTCCTTCTCCTTCTTCTGCTTCTTCTGATTCACCCTCCAGACTTCACCTTCACCTTCTCCTTCTCCTTCTTCTACTTCTTCTGATTCACCCTCCAGACTTCACCTTCTCCTTCTCCTTCTTCTACTTCTTCTGCTTCTCCCTCCAGACTTCACCTTCTCCTTCTCCTTCTTCTGCTTCTTCTGATTCACCCTCCAGACTTCACCTTCTCATTCTCCTTCTTCTACTTCTTCTGATTCACCCTCCAGACTTCACCTTCTCCTTCTCCTTCTTCTACTTCTTCTGATTCACCCTCCAGACTTCTCCTTCTCCTTCTCCTTCTTCTACTTCTTCCGATTCCCCCTCCTGACTTCACCTTCTCCTTCTTCTGCTTCTTCTGCTTCACCCTCCTGACTTCACCTTCTCCTTCTCCTTCTTCTACTTCTTCTGATTCACCCTCCAGACTTCACCTTCTCCTTCTCCTTCTTCTGCTTCTTCTGCTTCACCCTCCAGACTTCACCTTCTCCTTCTCCTTCTTCTGCTTCTTCTGCTTCGCCCTCCAGACATCATCTTCCCCTTCTCCTTCTTCTGCTTCTTCTGCTTCACCCTCCAGACTTCACCTTCTCCTTCTCCTTCTTCTGCTTCTTCTGCTTCACTCTCCTGACTTCACCTTCTCCTTCACCTTCTTCTACTTCTCCTGATTCACCCTCCAGACTTCACCTTCTCCTTCTCCTTCTTCTGCTTCTTCTGCTTCGCCCTCCAGACTTCACCTTCTCCTTCTCCTTCTTTTGCTTCTTCTCCTGCGCCCTCCAGACTTCACCTTCTCCTTCTCCTTCTTCTGCTTCTTCTGCTTCACCCTCCTGACTTCACCTTCTCCTTCTCCTTCTTCTACTTCTTCTGCTTCACCCCCCTGACTTCACCTGCTCCTTCTCCTTCTTCTGCTTCTTCTGATTCACCCTCCTAACTTTACCTTCTCCTTCTCCTTCTTCTGCTTCTTCTGATTCACCCTCCTGACTTCACCTTCTCCTTCTCCTTCTTCTGCTTCTTCTAATTCACCCTCCAGACTTCACCTTCTCCTTGTCCTTCTTCTGCTTCTTCTGATTCACCCTCCAGACTTCACCTTCTCCTTCTCCTTCTTCTGCTTCTTCTGATTGACCCTCCAGACTTCACCTTCTCCTTCTCCTTCTTCTACTTCTTCTGATTCACCCTCCAGACTTCATCTTCTCCTTCTCCTTCTTCTGCTTCTTCTGATTCACCCTCCAGACTTCACCTTCTCCTTCTCCTTCTTCTGCTTCTTCTGATTCACCCTCCAGACTTCACCTTCTCCTTCTCCTTCTTCTACTTCTTCTGATTCACCATCCTGACTTCACCTTCTCCTTCTCCTTCTTCTGCTTCTTCTGCTTCACCCTCCAGACTTCACCTTCTCCTGCTCCTTCTTCTGCTTCTTCTGCTTCACCCTCCAGACTTCACCTTCTCCTTCTCCTTCTTCTGCTTCTTCTGCTTCACCCTCCTGACTTCACCTTCTCCTTCTCCTTCTTCTACTTCTTCTGATTCACCCTCCAGACTTCACCTTCTCCTTCTCCTTCTTCTGCTTCTTCTGCTTCACCCTCCAGACTTCACCTTCTCCTTCTCCTTCTTCTGCTTCTTCTGCTTCGCCCTCCAGACTTCACCTTCTCCTTCTCCATCTTCTGCTTCTTCTGCTTCACTCTCCTGACTTCACCTTCTCCTTCTCCTTCTTCTACTTCTTCTGATTCACCCTCCAGACTTCACCTTCTCCTTATCCTTCTTCTGCTTCTTCTGCTTCACCCTCCAGACTTCAGCTTCTCCTTCTCCTTCTTCTGCTTCTTCTGCTTCACCGTCCTGACTTCACCTTCTCCTTCTCCTTCTTCTACTTCTTCTGCTTCACCCCCCTGACTTCACCTGCTCCTTCTCCTTCTTCTGCTTCTTCTGATTCACCCTCCTAACTACACCTTCTCCTTCTCCTTCTTCTGCTTCTTCTGATTCACCCTCCTGACTTCACCTTCTCGTTCTCCTTCTTCTGCTTCTTCTGATTCACCCTCCAGACTTCACCTTCTCCTTCTCCTTCTTCTGCTTCTTCTGATTCACCCTCCAGACTTCACCTTCTCCTTCTCCTTCTTCTGCTTCTTCTGATTCACCCTCCAGACTTCATCTTCTCCTTCTCCTTCTTCTGCTTCTTCTGATTCACCCTCCAGACTTCACCTTCTCCTTCTCCTTCTTCTGCTTCTTCTGATTCACCCTCCAGACTTCACCTTCTCCTTCTCCTTCTTCTACTTCTTCTGATTCACCCTCCAGACTTCACCTTCTCCTTCTCCTTCTTATACTTCTTCAGATTCACCCTCCAGTCTTCACCTTCTCCTTCTCCTTCTTCTGTTTCTTCTGCTTCACCCTCCAGACTTCACCTTCTTCTTCTCTTTCTTCTGCTTCTTCTGATTCACCCTCCAGACTTCACCTTCTCCTTCTCCTTCTTCTGATTCTTCTGATTCACTCTCCAGACTTCACCTTCTCCTTCTCCTTCTTCTGCTTCTTCTGATTCACCCTCCTGACTTCACCTTCTCCTTCTCCTTCTTCTACTTCTTCTGATTCACCCTCCTGACTTCACCTTCTCCTTCTCCTTCTTCTACTTCTTCTGCTTCACCCTCCAGACTTCACCTTCTCCTTCTCCTTCTTCTACTTCTTCTGATTCACCATCCTGACTTCACCTTCTCCTTCTCCTTCTTCTGCTTCTTCTGCTTCACCCTCCAGACTTCACCTTCTCCTGCTCCTTCTTCTGCTTCTTCTGCTTCACCCTCCAGACTTCACCTTCTCCTTCTCCTTCTTCTGCTTCTTCTGATTCACCCTCCAGACTTCACCTTCTACTTCTCCTTCTTCTGCTTCTTCTGATTCACCCTCCAGACTTCACCTTCTCCTTCTCCTTCTTCTGCTTCTTCTGATTCACCCTCCAGACTTCACCTTCTCCTTCTCCTTCTTCTACTCCTTCTGATTCACCCTCCAGACTTCACCTTCTCCTTCTCCTTCTTCTGCTTCTACTGATTCACCCTCCAGACTTCACCTTCTCCTTCTCCTTATTCTGCTTCTTCTGATTCACCCTCCAGACTTCACCTTCTCCTTCTCCTTCTTCTACTTCTTCTGATTCACCATCCTGACTTCACCTTCTCCTTCTCCTTCTTCTGCTTCTTCTGCTTCACCCTCCAGACTTCACCTTCTCCTGCTCCTTCTTCTGCTTCTTCTGCTTCACCCTCCAGACTTCAGCTTCTCCTTCTCCTTCTTCTGCTTCTTCTGCTTCACCCTCCTGACTTCACCTTCTCCTTCTCCTTCTTCTACTTCTTCTGATTCACCCTCCAGACTTCTCCTTCTCCTTCTCCTTCTTCTGCTTCTTCTGCTTCACCCTCCAGACTTCACCTTCTCCTTCTCCTTCTTCTGCTTCTTCTGCTTCGCCCTCCAGACTTCACCTTCTCCTTCTCCATCTTCTGCTTCTTCTGCTTCACTCTCCTGACTTCACCTTCTCCTTCTCCTTCTTCTACTTCTTCTGATTCACCCTCCAGACTTCACCTTCTCCTTCTCCTTCTTCTACTTCTTCTGATTCACCCTTCAGACTTCACCTTCTCCTTCTCCTTCTTCTGCTTCTTCTGCTTCACCCTCCAGACTTCAGCTTCTCCTTCTCCTTCTTCTGCTTCTTCTGCTGCGCCCTCCAGACTTCACCTTCTCCTTCTCCTTCTTCTGCTTCTTCTGCTTCACCGTCCTGACTTCACCTTCTCCTTCTCCTTCTTCTACTTCTTCTGCTTCACCCCCCTGACTTCACCTGCTCCTTCTCCTTCTTCTGCTACTTCTGATTCACCCTCCTAACTACACCTTCTCCTTCTCCTTCTTCTGCTTCTTCTGATTCACCCTCCTGACTTCACCTTCTCCTTCTTCTGCTTCTTCTGATTCACCCTCCAGACTTCACATTCTCCTTCTCCTTCTTCTGCTTCTTCTGATTCACCCTCCAGACTTCACCTTCTCCTTCTCCTTCTTCTGCTTCTTCTGATTCACCCTCCAGACTTCATCTTCTCCTTCTCCTTCTTCTGCTTCTTCTGATTCACCCTCCAGACTTCACCTTCTCCTTCTCCTTCTTCTGCTTCTTCTGATTCACCCTCCAGACTTCACCTTCTCCTTCTCCTTCTTCTACTTCTTCTGCTTCACCCTCCTGACTTCACCTTCTCCTTCTCCTTCTTCTACTTCTTCTGATTCACCCTCCAGACTTCACCTTCTCCTTCTCCTTCTTCTGCTTCTTCTGCTTCACCCTCCAGACTTCACCTTCTCCTTCTCCTTCTTCTGCTTCTTCTGCTTCGCCCTCCAGACTTCACCTTCTCCTTCTCCATCTTCTGCTTCTTCTGCTTCACTCTCCTGACTTCACCTTCTCCTTCTCCTTCTTCTACTTCTTCTGATTCACCCTCCAGACTTCAGCTTCTCCTTCTCCTTCTTCTGCTTCTTCTGCTGCGCCCTCCAGACTTCACCTTCTCCTTCTCCTTCTTCTGCTTCTTCTGCTTCACCGTCCTGACTTCACCTTCTCCTTCTCCTTCTTCTACTTCTTCTGCTTCACCCCCCTGACTTCACCTGCTCCTTCTCCTTCTTCTGCTTCTTCTGATTCACCCTCCTAACTACACCTTCTCCTTCTCCTTCTTCTGCTTCTTCTGATTCACCCTCCTGACTTCACCTTCTCCTTCTCCTTCTTCTGCTTCTTCTGATTCACCCTCCAGACTTCACCTTCTCCTTCTCCTTCTTCTGCTTCTTCTGATTCACCCTCCAGACTTCACCTTCTCCTTCTCCTTCTTCTGCTTCTTCTGATTCACCCTCCAGACTTCATCTTCTCCTTCTCCTTCTTCTTCTTCTTCTGATTCACCCTCCAGACTTCACCTTCTCCTTCTCCTTCTTCTGCTTCTTCTGATTCACCCTCCAGACTTCACCTTCTCCTTCTCCTTCTTCTACTTCTTCTGATTCACCCTCCAGACTTCACCTTCTCCTTCTCCTTCTTATACTTCTTCAGATTCACCCTCCAGTCTTCACCTTCTCCTTCTCCTTCTTCTGTTTCTTCTGCTTCACCCTCCAGACTTCACCTTCTCCTTCTCCTTCTTCTGCTTCTTCTGCTTCGCCCTCCAGACTTCACCTTCTCCTTCTCCATCTTCTGCTTCTTCTGCTTCACTCTCCTGACTTCACCTTCTCCTTCTCCTTCTTCTACTTCTTCTGATTCACCCTCCAGACTTCACCTTCTCCTTCTCCTTCTTCTACTTCTTCTGATTCACCCTTCAGACTTCACCTTCTCCTTCTCCTTCTTCTGCTTCTTCTGCTTCACCCTCCAGACTTCAGCTTCTCCTTCTCCTTCTTCTGCTTCTTCTGCTGCGCCCTCCAGACTTCACCTTCTCCTTCTCCTTCTTCTGCTTCTTCTGCTTCACCGTCCTGACTTCACCTTCTCCTTCTCCTTCTTCTACTTCTTCTGCTTCACCCCCCTGACTTCACCTGCTCCTTCTCCTTCTTCTGCTACTTCTGATTCACCCTCCTAACTACACCTTCTCCTTCTCCTTCTTCTGCTTCTTCTGATTCACCCTCCTGACTTCACCTTCTCCTTCTTCTGCTTCTTCTGATTCACCCTCCAGACTTCACCTTCTCCTTCTCCTTCTTCTGCTTCTTCTGATTCACCCTCCAGACTTCACCTTCTCCTTCTCCTTCTTCTGCTTCTTCTGATTCACCCTCCAGACTTCATCTTCTCCTTCTCCTTCTTCTGCTTCTTCTGATTCACCCTCCAGACTTCACCTTCTCCTTCTCCTTCTTCTGCTTCTTCTGATTCACCCTCCAGACTTCACCTTCTCCTTCTCCTTCTTCTACTTCTTCTGCTTCACCCTCCTGACTTCACCTTCTCCTTCTCCTTCTTCTACTTCTTCTGATTCACCCTCCAGACTTCACCTTCTCCTTCTCCTTCTTCTGCTTCTTCTGCTTCACCCTCCAGACTTCACCTTCTCCTTCTCCTTCTTCTGCTTCTTCTGCTTCGCCCTCCAGACTTCACCTTCTCCTTCTCCATCTTCTGCTTCTTCTGCTTCACTCTCCTGACTTCACCTTCTCCTTCTCCTTCTTCTACTTCTTCTGATTCACCCTCCAGACTTCAGCTTCTCCTTCTCCTTCTTCTGCTTCTTCTGCTGCGCCCTCCAGACTTCACCTTCTCCTTCTCCTTCTTCTGCTTCTTCTGCTTCACCGTCCTGACTTCACCTTCTCCTTCTCCTTCTTCTACTTCTTCTGCTTCACCCCCCTGACTTCACCTGCTCCTTCTCCTTCTTCTGCTTCTTCTGATTCACCCTCCTAACTACACCTTCTCCTTCTCCTTCTTCTGCTTCTTCTGATTCACCCTCCTGACTTCACCTTCTCCTTCTCCTTCTTCTGCTTCTTCTGATTCACCCTCCAGACTTCACCTTCTCCTTCTCCTTCTTCTGCTTCTTCTGATTCACCCTCCAGACTTCACCTTCTCCTTCTCCTTCTTCTGCTTCTTCTGATTCACCCTCCAGACTTCATCTTCTCCTTCTCCTTCTTCTTCTTCTTCTGATTCACCCTCCAGACTTCACCTTCTCCTTCTCCTTCTTCTGCTTCTTCTGATTCACCCTCCAGACTTCACCTTCTCCTTCTCCTTCTTCTACTTCTTCTGATTCACCCTCCAGACTTCACCTTCTCCTTCTCCTTCTTATACTTCTTCAGATTCACCCTCCAGTCTTCACCTTCTCCTTCTCCTTCTTCTGTTTCTTCTGCTTCACCCTCCAGACTTCACCTTCTTCTTCTCTTTCTTCTGCTTCTTCTGATTCACCCTCCAGACTTCACCTTCTCCTTCTCCTTCTTCTGATTCTTCTGATTCACTCTCCAGACTTCACCTTCTCCTTCTCCTTCTTCTGCTTCTTCTGATTCACCCTCCTGACTTCACCTTCTCCTTCTCCTTCTTCTACTTCTTCTGATTCACCCTCCTGACTTCACCTTCTCCTTCTCCTTCTTCTACTTCTTCTGCTTCACCCTCCAGACTTCACCTTCTCCTTCTCCTTCTTCTACTTCTTCTGATTCACCCTCCAGACTTCACCTTCTCCTTCTCCTTCTTCTGCTTCTTCTGATTCACCCTCCAGACTTCACCTTCTCCTTCTCCTTATTCTGCTTCTTCTGATTCACCCTCCAGACTTCACCTTCTCCTTCTCCTTCTTCTGCTTCTTCTGATTCACCCTCCAGACTTCACCTTCTCCTTCTCCTTCTTCTGCTTCTTCTGATTCACCCTCCAGACTTCACCTTCTCCTTCTCCTTCTTCTGCTTCTTCTGATTCACCCTCCAGACTTCACCTTCTCCTTCTCCTTCTTCTACTCCTTCTGATTCACCCTCCAGACTTCACCTTCTCCTTCTCCTTCTTCGGCTTCTTCTGATTCACCCTCCAGACTTCACCTTCTCCTTCTCCTTATTCTGCTTCTTCTGATTCACCCTCCAGACTTCACCTTCTCCTTCTCCTTCTTCTGCTTCTTCTGATTCACCCTCCAGACTTCACCTTCTCCTTCTCCTTCTTCTACTTCTTCTGATTCACCCTCCAGACTTCACCTTCTCCTTCTCCTTCTTCTGCTTCTTCTGATTCACCCTCCAGACTTCACCTTCTCCTTCTCCTTCTTCTACTTCTTCTGCTTCACCCTCCAGACTACACCTTCTCCTTCTCCTTCTTCTACTTCTTCTGATTCACCCTCCAGACTTCACCTTCTCCTTCTCCTTCTTCTGCTTCTTCTGATTCACCCTCCAGACTTCACCTTCTCCTTCTCCTTCTTCTACTTCTTCAGATTCACCCTCCAGTCTTCACCTTCTCCTTCTCCTTCTTCTGTTTCTTCTGCTTCACCCTCCAGACTTCACCTTCTCCTTCTCTTTCTTCTGCTTCTTCTGATTCACCCTCCAGACTTCACCTTCTCCTTCTCCTTCTTCTGATTCTTCTGATTCACCCTCCAAACTTCACCTTCTCCTTCTCCTTCTTCTGCTTCTTCTGATTCACCCTCCAGACCTCACCTTCTCCTTCTCCTTCTTCTGATTCTTCTGATTCACCCTCCAAACTTCACCTTCTCCTTCTCCTTCTTCTGCTTCTTCTGATTCACCCTCCAGACTTCACCTTCTCCTTCTCCTTCTTCTGCTTCTTCTGCTTCACCCCCCTGACTTTACCTGCTCCTTCTCCTTCTTCTGCTACTTCTGATTCACCCTCCTAACTACACCTTCTCCTTCTCCTTCTTCTGCTTCTTCTGATTCACCCTCCTGACTTCACCTTCTCCTTCTTCTGCTTCTTCTGATTCACCCTCCAGACTTCACCTTCTCCTTCTCCTTCTTCTGCTTCTTCTGATTCACCCTCCAGACTTCACCTTCTCCTTCTCCTTCTTCTGCTTCTTCTGATTCACCCTCCAGACTTCATCTTCTCCTTCTCCTTCTTCTGCTTCTTCTGATTCACCCTCCAGACTTCACCTTCTCCTTCTCCTTCTTCTGCTTCTTCTGATTCACCCTCCAGACTTCACCTTCTCCTTCTCCTTCTTCTACTTCTTCTGCTTCACCCTCCTGACTTCACCTTCTCCTTCTCCTTCTTCTACTTCTTCTGATTCACCCTCCAGACTTCACCTTCTCCTTCTCCTTCTTCTGCTTCTTCTGCTTCACCCTCCAGACTTCACCTTCTCCTTCTCCTTCTTCTGCTTCTTCTGCTTCGCCCTCCAGACTTCACCTTCTCCTTCTCCATCTTCTGCTTCTTCTGCTTCACTCTCCTGACTTCACCTTCTCCTTCTCCTTCTTCTACTTCTTCTGATTCACCCTCCAGACTTCAGCTTCTCCTTCTCCTTCTTCTGCTTCTTCTGCTGCGCCCTCCAGACTTCACCTTCTCCTTCTCCTTCTTCTGCTTCTTCTGCTTCACCGTCCTGACTTCACCTTCTCCTTCTCCTTCTTCTACTTCTTCTGCTTCAACCCCCTGACTTCACCTGCTCCTTCTCCTTCTTCTGCTTCTTCTGATTCACCCTCCTAACTACACCTTCTCCTTCTCCTTCTTCTGCTTCTTCTGATTCACCCTCCTGACTTCACCTTCTCCTTCTCCTTCTTCTGCTTCTTCTGATTCACCCTCCAGACTTCACCTTCTCCTTCTCCTTCTTCTGCTTCTTCTGATTCACCCTCCAGACTTCACCTTCTCCTTCTCCTTCTTCTGCTTCTTCTGATTCACCCTCCAGACTTCATCTTCTCCTTCTCCTTCTTCTTCTTCTTCTGATTCACCCTCCAGACTTCACCTTCTCCTTCTCCTTCTTCTGCTTCTTCTGATTCACCCTCCAGACTTCACCTTCTCCTTCTCCTTCTTCTACTTCTTCTGATTCACCCTCCAGACTTCACCTTCTCCTTCTCCTTCTTATACTTCTTCAGATTCACCCTCCAGTCTTCACCTTCTCCTTCTCCTTCTTCTGTTTCTTCTGCTTCACCCTCCAGACTTCACCTTCTTCTTCTCTTTCTTCTGCTTCTTCTGATTCACCATCCAGACTTCACCTTCTCCTTCTCCTTCTTCTGATTCTTCTGATTCACTCTCCAGACTTCACCTTCTCCTTCTCCTTCTTCTGCTTCTTCTGATTCACCCTCCTGACTTCACCTTCTCCTTCTCCTTCTTCTACTTCTTCTGATTCACCCTCCTGACTTCACCTTCTCCTTCTCCTTCTTCTACTTCTTCTACTTCACCCTCCAGACTTCACCTTCTCCTTCTCCTTCTTCTACTTCTTCTGATTCACCCTCCAGACTTCACCTTCTCCTTCTCCTTCTTCTGCTTCTTCTGATTCACCCTCCAGACTTCACCTTCTCCTTCTCCTTATTCTGCTTCTTCTGATTCACCCTCCAGACTTCACCTTCTCCTTCTCCTTCTTCTGCTTCTTCTGATTCACCCTCCAGACTTCACCTTCTCCTTCTCCTTCTTCTGCTTCTTCTGATTCACCCTCCAGACTTCACCTTCTCCTTCTCCTTCTTCTGCTTCTTCTGATTCACCCTCCAGACTTCACCTTCTCCTTCTCCTTCTTCTACTCCTTCTGATTCACCCTCCAGACTTCACCTTCTCCTTCTCCTTCTTCGGCTTCTTCTGATTCACCTTCCAGACTTCACCTTCTCCTTCTCCTTATTCTGCTTCTTCTGATTCACCCTCCAGACTTCACCTTCTCCTGCTCCTTCTTCTGCTTCTTCTGATTCACCCTCCAGACTTCACCTTCTCCTTCTCCTTCTTCTACTTCTTCTGATTCACCCTCCAGACTTCACCTTCTCCTTCTCCTTCTTCTGCTTCTTCTGATTCACCCTCCAGACTTCACCTTCTCCTTCTCCTTCTTCTACTTCTTCTGCTTCACCCTCCAGACTACACCTTCTCCTTCTCCTTCTTCTACTTCTTCTGATTCACCCTCCAGACTTCACCTTCTCCTTCTCCTTCTTCTGCTTCTTCTGATTCACCCTCCAGACTTCACCTTCTCCTTCTCCTTCTTCTACTTCTTCAGATTCACCCTCCAGTCTTCACCTTCTCCTTCTCCTTCTTCTGCTTCTTCTGTTTCACCCTCCAGACTTCACCTTCTCCTTCTCCTTCTTCTGCTTCTATTGATTCACCCTCCAGACTTCACCTTCTCCTTCTCCTTCTTCTGCTTCTTCTGATTCACCCTCCAGACTTCATCTTCTCCTTCTCCTTCTTCTGCTTCTTCTGATTCACCCTCCAGACTTCACCTTCTCCTTCTCCTTCTTCTGCTTCTATTGATTCACCCTCCAGACTTCGCCTTCTCCTTCTCCTTCTTCTACTTCTTCTGATTCACCCTCCAGACTTCACCATCTTCTTCTCCTTCTTCTACTTCTTCTGATTCACCCTCCAGTCTTCACCTTCTCCTTCTCCTTCTTCTGCTTCTTCTGATTCACCCTCCTGACTTCACCTTCTCCTTCTCCTTCTTCTGCTTCTTCTGATTCACCCTCCTGACTTCACCTTCTCCTTCTCCTTCTTCTGCTTCTATTGATTCACCCTCCAGACATCACCTTCTCCTTCTCCTTCTTCTACTTCTTCTGATTCACCCTCCAGACTTCATCTTCTCCTTCTCCTTCTTCTGCTTCTTCTGATTCACCCTCCAGACTTCACCTTCTCCTTCTCCTTCTTCTGCTTCTTCTGATTCACCCTCCAGACTTCACCTTCTCCTTCTCCTTCTTCTACTTCTTCTGATTCACCCTCCAGACTTCACCTTCTCCTTCTCCTTCTTCTACTTCTTCTGATTCACCCTTCAGACTTCACCTTCTCCTTCTCCTTCTTCTGCTTCTTCTGATTCACCGTCCAGACTTCACCTTCTCCTTCTCCTTCTTCTGCTTCTTCTGATTCACCCTCCAGACTTCACCTTCTCCTTCTCCTTCTTCTGCTTCTTCTGATTCACCCTTCGGACTTCACCTTCTCCTTCTCCTTCTTCTGCTTCTTCTGATTCACCCTCCAGACCACACCTTCTCCTTCTCGTTCTTCTACTTCTTCTGATTCACCCTCCAGACTTCATCTTCTCCTTCTCCTTCTTCTGCTTCTTCTGATTCACCCTCCAGACTTCACCTTCTCCTTCTCCTTCTTCTGCTTCTTCTGATTCACCCTCCAGACTTCACCTTCTCCTTCTCCTTCTTCTATTTCTTCTGATTCACCCTCCAGACTTCACCTTCTCCTTCACCTTCTTCTACTTCTTCTGATTCACCCTCCAGACTTCACCTTCTCCTTCTCCTTCTTCTGCTTCTTCTGATTCACCCTCCAGACTTCACCTTCTCCTTCTCGTTCTTCTCCTTCTTCTGATTCACCCTCCAGACTTCATCTTCTCCTTCTCCTTCTTCTGCTTCTTCTGATTCACCCTCCAGACTTCACCTTCTCCTTCTCCTTCTTCTGCTTCTTCTGATTCACCCTCCAGACTTCGCCTTCCCCTTCTCCTTCTTCTACTTCTTCTGATTCACCCTCCAGACTTCACCTTCTCCTTCTCCTTCTTCTACTTCTTCTGATTCACCCTCCAGTCTTCACCTTCTCCTTCTTCTGCTTCTTCTGATTCACCCTCCAGACTTCACCTTCTCCTTCTCCTTCTTCTGCTTCTTCTGATTCACCCTCCTGACTTCACCTTCTCCTTCTCCTTCTTCTGCTTCTACTGATTCACCCTCCAGACTTTACCTTCTCCTTCTCCTTCTTCTACTTCTTCTGATTCACCCTCCAGACTTCACCTTCTCCTTCTCCTGCTTCTGCTTCTTCTGATTCACCCTCCAGACTTCACATTCTCCTTCTCCTTCGTTTACTTCTTCTGATTCACCCTCCAGACTAAATCTTCTCCTTCTCCTTCTACTTCTTCTGATTCACCCTCCAGACTTCACCTTCTCCTCCTCCTTCTTCTGCTTCTTCTGATTCACCCTCCAGACTTCACCTTCTCCTTCTCCTTCTTCTACTTCTTCTGATTCACCCTCCAAACTTCACCTTCTCCTTCTCCTTCTTCTACTTCTTCTGATTCACCCTCCAGACTTCACCTTCTCCTTCTCCTTCTTCTACTTCTTCTGCTTCTCCCTCCAGACTTCACCTTCTCCTTCTCCTTCTTCTGCTTCTTCTGATTCACAATCCACACTTCACCTTCTCTTTCTCCTTCTTCTACTTCTTCTGATTCACCCTCCAGACTTCACCTTCTCCTTCTCCTTCTTCTACTTCTTCTGATTCACCCTCCAGACTTCACCTTCTTCTTCTCCTTCTTCTACTTCTTCTGATTCACCCTCCTGACTTCACCTTCTCCTTCTCCTTCTTCTGCTTCTTCTGCTTCACCCTCCAGACTTCACCTTCTCCTTCTCCTTCTTCTGCTTCTTCTGCTTCACCCTCCAGACTTCACCTTCTCCTTCTCCTTCTTCTGCTTCTTCTGCTTCACCCTCCTGACTTCACCTTCTCCTTCTCCTTCTTCTGCTTCTTCTGATTCACCCTCCAGACTTCACCTTCTCCTTCTCCTTCTTCTGCTTCTTCTGATTCACCCTTCAGACTTCACCTTCTCCTTCTCCTTCTTCTGCTTCTTCTGATTCACCCTCCAGACCACACCTTCTCCTTCTCCTTCTTCTACTTCTTCTGATTCACCCTCCACACTTCATCTTCTCCTTCTCCTTCTTCTGCTTCTTCTGATTCACCCTCCAGACTTCACCTTCTCCTTCTCCTTCTTCTGCTTCTTCTGATTCACCCTCCAGACTTCACCTTCTCCTTCTCCTTCTTCTACTTCTTCTGATTCACCCTCCAGACTTCACCTTCTCCTTCTCCTTCTTCTACTTCTTCTGATTCACCCTCCAGACTTCACCTTCTCCTTCTCCTTCTTCTGCTTCTTCTGATTCACCCTCCAGACTTCACCTTCTCCTTCTCCTTCTTCTGCTTCTTCTGATTCACCCTCCAGACTTCATCTTCTCCTTCTCCTTCTTCTGCTTCTTCTGATTCACCCTCCAGACTTCACCTTCTCCTTCTCCTTCTTCTGCTTCTTCTGATTCACCCTCCAGACTTCGCCTTCTCCTTCTCCTTCTTCTACTTCTTCTGATTCACCCTCCAGACTTCACCCTCTTCTTCTCCTACTTCTACTTCTTCTGATTCACCCTCCAGTCTTCACCTTCTCCTTCTGCTTCTTCTGCTTCTTCTGATTCACCCTCCAGACTTCACCTTCTCCTTCTCCTTCTTCTGCTTCTTCTGATTCACCCTCCTGACTTCACCTTCTCCTTCTCCTTCTTCTGCTTCTACTGATTCACCCTCCAGACATCACCTTCTCCTTCTCCTTCTTCTACTTCTTCTGATTCACCCTCCAGACTTCATCTTCTCCTTCTCCTTCTTCTGCTTCTTCTGATTCACCCTCCAGACTTCACCTTCTCCTTCTCCTTCTTCTGCTTCTTCTGATTCACCCTCCAGACTTCACCTTCTCCTTCTCCTTCTTCTACTTCTTCTGATTCACCCTCCAGACTTCACCTTCTCCTTCTCCTTCTTCTACTTCTTCTGATTCACCCTTCAGACTTCACCTTCTCCTTCTCCTTCTTCTGCTTCTTCTGATTCACCGTCCAGACTTCACCTTCTCCTTCTCCTTCTTCTGCTTCTTCTGATTCACCCTCCAGACTTCACCTTCTCCTTTTCCTTCTTCTGCTTCTTCTGATTCACCCTTCAGACTTCACCTTCTCCTTCTCCTTCTTCTGCTTCTTCTGATTCACCCTCCAGACCACACCTTCTCCTTCTCCTTCTTCTACTTCTTCTGATTCACCCTCCAGACTTCATCTTCTCCTTCTCCTTCTTCTGCTTCTTCTGATTCACCCTCCAGACTTCACCTTCTCCTTCTCCTTCTTCTGCTTCTTCTGATTCACCCTCCAGACTTCACCTTCTCCTTCTCCTTCTTCTATTTCTTCTGATTCACCCTCCAGACTTCACCTTCTCCTTCTCCTTCTTCTACTTCTTCTGATTCACCCTCCAGACTTCACCTTCTCCTTCTCCTTCTTCTGCTTCTTCTGATTCACCCTCCAGACTTCACCTTCTCCTTCTCCTTCTTCTGCTTCTTCTGATTCACCCTCCAGACTTCATCTTCTCCTTCTCCTTCTTCTGCTTCTTCTGATTCACCCTCCAGACTTCACCTTCTCCTTCTCCTTCTTCTGCTTCTTCTGATTCACCCTCCAGACTTCGCCTTCTCCTTCTCCTTCTTCTACTTCTTCTGATTCACCCTCCAGACTTCACCTTCTCCTTCTCCTTCTTCTACTTCTTCTGATTCACCCTCCAGTCTTCACCTTCTCCTTCTTCTGCTTCTTATGATTCACCCTCCAGACTTCACCTTCTCCTGCTCCTTCTTCTGCTTCTACTGATTCACCCTCCAGACTTTACCTTCTCCTTCTCCTTCTTCTACTTCTTCTGATTCACCCTCCAGACTTCACCTTCTCCTTCTCCTGCTTCTGCTTCTTCTGATTCACCCTCCAGACTTCACATTCTCCTTCTCCTTCGTTTACTTCTTCTGATTCACCCTCCAGACTAAATCTTCTCCTTCTCCTTCTACTTCTTCTGATTCACCCTCCAGACTTCACCTTCTCCTTCTCCTTCTTCTGCTTCTTCTGATTCACCCTCCAGACTTCACCTTCTCCTTCTCCTTCTTCTACTTCTTCTGATTCACCCTCCAAACTTCACCTTCTCCTTCTCCTTCTTCTACTTCTTCTGATTCACCCTCCAGACTTCACCTTCTCCTTCTCCTTCTTCTACTTCTTCTGCTTCTCCCTCCAGACTTCACCTTCTCCTTCTCCTTCTTCTGCTTCTTCTGATTCACAATCCACACTTCACCTTCTCCTTCTCCTTCTTCTACTTCTTCTGATTCACCCTCCAGACTTCACCTTCTCCTTCTCCTTCTTCTACTTCTTCTGATTCACCCTCCAGACTTCAACTTCTTCTTCTCCTTCTTCTACTTCTTCTGATTCACCCTCCTGACTTCACCTTCTCCTTCTCCTTCTTCTGCTTCTTCTGCTTCACCCTCCAGACTTCACCTTCTCCTTCTTCTGCTTCTTCTGCTTCACCCTCCAGACTTCACCTTCTCCTTCTCCTTCTTCTGCTTCTTCTGCTTCACCCTCCTGACTTCACCTTCTCCTTCTCCTTCTTCTACTTCTTCTGATTCACCCTCCAGACTTCACCTTCTCCTTCTCCTTCTTCTGCTTCTTCTGCTTCACCCTCCAGACTTCACCTTCTCCTTCTCCTTCATCTGCTTCTTCTGCTTCACCCTCCAGACTTCACCTTCTCCTTCTCCTTCTTCTGCTTCTTCTGCTTCACCCTCCTGACTTCACCTTCTCCTTCTCCTTCTTCTACTTCTTCTGATTCACCCTCCAGACTTCACCTTCTCCTTCTCCTTCTTCTACTGCTTCTGATTCACCCTCCAGACTTCACCTTCTCCTTCTCCTTCTTCTACTTCTTCTGCTTCTCCCTCCAGACTTCACCTTCTCCTTCTCCTTCTTCTGCTTCTTCTGATTCACCCTCCACACTTCATCTTCTCCTTCTCCTTCTTCTACTTCTTCTGATTCACCCTCCAGACTTCACCTTCTCCTTCTCCTTCTTCTACTTCTTCTGATTCACCCTCCAGACTTCACCTTCTTCTTCTCCTTCTTCTACTTCTTCTGATTCACCCTCCTGACTTCACCTTCTCCTTCTCCTTCTTCTGCTTCTTCTGATTCCCCCTCCAGACCTCACCTTCTCCTTCTCCTTCTTCTACTTCTTCTGATTCACCCTCCAGACTGCATCTTCTCCTTCTCCTTCTTCTGCTTCTTCTGATTCACCCTCCAGACTTCACCGTCTCCTTCTCCTTCTTCTGCTTCTTCTGATTCACCGTCCAGACTTCACCTTCTCCTTCTCCTTCTTCTACTTCTTCTGATTCACCCTCCAGACTTCACCTTCTCCTTCTCCTTCTTCTACTTCTTCTGATTCACCCTCCAGACTTCACCTTCTCCTTCTCCTTCTTCTGCTTCTTCTGATTCACCCTCCAGACTTCATCTTATCCTTGTCCTTCTTCTGCTTCTTCTGATTCACCCTCCAGACTTCACCTTCTCCTTCTCCTTCTTCTGCTTCTTCTGATTCACCCTCCAGACTTTGCCTTCTCCTTCTCCTTCTTCTACGTCTTCTGATTCACCCTCCAGACTTCACCTTCTCCTTCTCCTTCTTCTACTTCTTCTGATTCACCCTCCAGTCTTCACCTTCTCCTTCTCCTTCTTCTGCTTCTTCTGATTCACCCTCCAGACTTCACCTTCTCCTTCTCCTTCTTCTGCTTCTTCTGATTCACCCTCCTGACTTCACCTTCTCCTTCTCCTTCTTCTGCTTCTTCTGATTCACCCTCCAGACATCACCTTCTCCTTCTCCTTCTTCTACTTCTTCTGATTCACCCTCCAGACTTCACCTTCTCCTTCTACTTCTTCTGCTTCTTCTGATTCACCCTCCAGACTTCACCTTCTCCTTCTCCTTCTTCTACTTCTTCTGATTCGCCCTCCAGACTTCACCTTCTCCTTCTCCTTCTTCTGCTTCTTCTGCTTCACCCATCAGACTTCAGCTTCTCCTTCTCCTTCTTCTGCTTCTTCTGATTCACCCTCCAGACTTCACCTTCTCCTTCTCCTTCTTCTGCTTCTTCTGATTCACCCTCCAGACTTCACCTTCTCCTTCTCCTTCTTCTGTTTCTTCTGCTTCACCCTCCAGACTTCACCTTCTCCTTCTCTTTCTTCTGCTTCTTCTGATTCACCCTCCAGACTTCACCTTCTCCTTCTCCTTCTTCTGATTCTTCTGATTCACCCTCCAGACTTTACCTTCTCCTTCTCCTTCTTCTGCTTCTTCTGATTCAACCTCCTGTCTTCACCTTCTCCTTCTCCTTCTTCTACTTCTTCTGATTCACCCTCCTGACTTCACCTTCTCCTTCTCCTTCTTCTGCTTCACCCTCCAGACTTCACCTTCTCCTTCTCCTTCTTCTACTTCTTCTGATTCACCCTCCTGACTTCACCTTCTCCTTCTCCTTCTTCTACTTCTTCTGATTCACCCTCCAGACTTCACCTTCTCCTTCTACTTCTTCTGCTTCTTCTGATTCACCCTCCAGACTTCACCTTCTCCTTCTCATTCTTCTGCTTCTTCTGATTCACCCTCCAAACTTCACCTTCTCCTTCTCCTTCTTCTGCTTCTTCTGATTCACCCTCCAGACTTCACCTTCTCCTTCTCCTTCTTCTGCTTCTTCTGATTCACCCTCCAGACTTTACCTTCTCCTTCTCCTTCTTCTACTTCTTCTGATTCACCCTCCAGACTTCACCTTCTCCTTCTCCTGCTTCTGCTTCTTCTGATTCACCCTCCAGACTTCACATTCTCCTTCTCCTTCGTTTACTTCATCTGATTCACCCTCCATACTAAATCTTCTCCTTCTCCTTCTTCTACTTCTTCTGATTCACCCTCCAGACTTCACCTTCTCCTTCTCCTTCTTCTGCTTCTTCTGATTCACCCTCCAGACTTCACCTTCTCCTTCTCCTTCTTCTACTTCTTCTGATTCACCCTCCAAACTTCACCTTCTCCTTCTCCTTCTTCTACTTCTTCCGATTCACCCTCCAGACTTCACCTTCTCCTTCTCCTTCTTCTACTTCTTCTGCTTCTCCCTCCAGACTTCACCTTCTCCTTCTCCTTCTTCTGCTTCTTCTGATTCACCCTCCACACTTCACCTTCTCCTTCTCCTTCTTCTACTTCTTCTGATTCACCCTCCAGACTTCACCTTCTCCTTCTCCTTCTTCTACTTCTTCTGATTCACCCTCCAGACTTCACCTTCTTCTTCTCCTTCTTCTACTTCTTCTGATTCACCCTCCTGACTTCACCTTCTCCTTCTCCTTCTTCTGCTTCTTCTGCTTCACCCTCCAGACTTCACCTTCTCCTTCTCCTTCTTCTGCTTCTTCTGCTTCACCCTCCAGACTTCACCTTCTCCTTCTCCTTCTTCTGCTTCTTCTGCTTCACCCTCCTGACTTCACCTTCTCCTTCTCCTTCTTCTACTTCTTCTGATTCACCCTCCAGACTTCACCTTCTCCTTCTCCTTCTTCTGCTTCTTCTGCTTCACCCTCCAGACTTCACCTTCTCCTTCTCCTTCTGCTGCTTCTTCTGCTTCGCCCTCCAGACTTCACCTTCTCCTTCTCCTCCATCTGCTTCTTCTGATTCACCCTCCAGACTTCACCTTCTCCTTCTCCTTCTTCTGCTACTTCTGATTCACCCTCCAGACTTTACCTTCTCCTTCTCCTTCTTCTACTTCTTCAGATTCACCCTCCAGACTTCACCTTCTCCTTCTCCTGCTTCTGCTTCTTCTGATACACCCTCCAGACTTCACATTCTCCTTCTCCTTCGTTTACTTCTTCTGATTCACCCTCCAGACTAAATCTTCTCCTTCTCCTTCTTCTACTTCTTCTGATTCACCCTCCAGACTTCACCTTCTCCTTCTCCTTCTTCTGCTTCTTCTGATTCACCCTCCAGACTTCACCTTCTCCTTCTCCTTCTTCTACTTCTTCTGATTCACCCTCCAAACTTCACCTTCTCCTTCTCCTTCTTCTACTTCTTCTGATTCACCCTCCAGACTTCACCTTCTCCTTCTCCTTCTTCTACTTCTTCTGCTTCTCCCTCCAGACTTCACCTTCTCCTTCTCCTTCTTCTGCTTCTTCTGCTTCTCCCTCCAGACTTCACCTTCTCCTTCTCCTTCTTCTACTTCTTCTGATTCACCCTCCAGACTTCACCTTCTCCTTCTCCTTCTTCTACTTCTTCTGATTCACCCTCCAGACTTCACCTTCTTCTTCTCCTTCTTCTACTTCTTCTGATTCACCCTCCTGACTTCACCTTCTCCTTCTCCTTCTTCTGCTTCTTCTGCTTCACCCTCCAAACTTCTCCTTCTCCTTCTCCTTCTTCTGCTTCTTCTGCTTCACCCTCCAGACTTCACCTTCTCCTTCTCCTTCTTCTGCTTCTTCTGCTTCACCCTCCTGACTTCACCTTCTCCTTCTCCTTCTTCTACTTCTTCTGATTCACCCTCCAGACTTCACCTTCTCCTTCTCCTTCTTCTGCTTCTTCTGCTTCACCCTCCAGACTTCACCTTCTCCTTCTCCTTCATCTGCTTCTTCTGCTTCACCCTCCAGACTTCACCTTCTCCTTCTCCTTCTTCTGCTTCTTCTGCTTCACCCTCCTGACTTCATCTTCTCCTTCTCCTTCTTCTACTTCTTCTGATTCACCCTCCGGACTTCACCTTCTCCTTCTCCTTCTTCTACTTCTTCTGCTTCTCCCTCCAGACTTCACCTTCTCCTTCTACTTCTTCTGCTTCTTCTGATTCACCCTCCACACTTCACCTTCTCCTTCTCCTTCTTCTTCTTCTTCTGATTCACCCTCCAGACTTCACCTTCTCCTTCTCCTTCTCCTACTTCTTCTGATTCACCCTCCAGACTTCACCTTCTTCTTCTCCTTCTTCCACTTCTTCTGATTCACCCTCCTGACTTCACCTTCTCCTTCTCCTTCTTCTGCTTCTTCTGCTTCACCCTCCAGACTTCACCTTCTCCTTCTCCTTCTTCTGCTTCTTCTGCTTCACCCTCCAGACTTCACCTTCTCCTTCTCCTTCTTCTGCTTCTTCTGCTTCACCCTCCTGACTTCACCTTCTCCTTCTCCTTCTTCTACTTCTTCTAATTCACCCTCCAGACTTCACCTTCTCCTTCTCCTTCTTCTGCTTCTTCTGCTTCACCCTCCAGACTTCACCTTCTCCTTCTCCTTCTGCTGCTTCTTCTGCTTCGCCCTGCAGACTTCACCTTCTCCTTCTCCTTCATCTGCTTCTTCTGCTTCACCCTCCAGACTTCACCTTCTCCTTCTCCTTCTTCTGCTTCTTCTGCTTCACCCTCCTGACTTCACCTTCTCCTTCTCCTTCTTCTACTTCTTCTGACTCACCCTCCAGACTTCACCTTCTCCTTCTCCTTCTTCTGCTTCTTCTGCTTCACCCTCCAGACTTCACCTTCTCCTTCTCCTACTTCTGCTTCTTCTGCTGCGCCCTACAGACTTCACCTTCTCCTTCTCCTTCTTCTGCTTCTTCTGCTTCACCCTCCTGACTTCACCTTCTCCTTCTCCTTCTTCTGCTTCTTCTGCTTCACCCTCCTGACTTCACCTTCTCCGTCTCCTTTTCTGCTTCTTCTGATTAACCATACAGACTTCACCTTCTTCTTCTCCTTCTTCTGCTTCTTCTGATTCACCCTCCAGACTTCACCTTCTCCTTCTCCTTCTTCTGCTTCTTCTGATTCACCCTCCAGACCTCACCTTCTCCTTCTCCATCTTCTACTTCTTCTGATTCACCCTCCAGACTTCATCTTCTCCTTCTCCTTCTTCTGCTTCTTCTGATTCACCCTCCAGACTTCACCTTCTCCTTCTCCTTCTTCTGCTTCTTCTGATTCACCCTCTAGACTTCAGCTTCTCCTTCTCCTTCTTCTACTTCTTCTGATTCACCCTCCAGACTTCACCTTCTCCTTCTTCTACTTCTTCTGATTCACCCTCCTGTCTTCACCTTCTCCTTCTCCTTCTTCTACTTCTTCTGATTCACCCTCCAGACTTCACCTTCTCCTTCTCCTTCTTCTGATTCTTCTGATTCACCCTCCAGACTTCAACTTCTCCTTCTCCTTCTTCTGCTTCTTCTGATTCACCCTCCTGACTTCACCTTCTCCTTCTCCTTCTTCTACTTCTTCTGATTCACCCTCCTGACTTCACCTTCTCCTTCTCCTTCTTCTACCTCTTCTGCTTCACCCTCTAGACTTCACCTTCTCCTTCCCCTTCTTCTACTTCTTCTGATTCACCCTCCAGACTTCACCTTCTCCTTCTCCTTCTGCTGCTTCTTCTGATTCACCCTCCAGACTTCACCTTCTCCTTCTCCTTCTTCTACTTCTTCTGATTCACCCTCCAAACTTCACCTTCTCCTTCTCCTTCTTCTACTTCTTCCGATTCACCCTCCAGACTTCACCTTCTCCTTCTCCTTCTTCTACTTCTTCTGCTTCTCCCTCCAGACTTCACCTTCTCCTTCTCCTTCTTCTGCTTCTTCTGATTCACCCTCCACACTTCACCTTCTCCTTCTCCTTCTTCTACTTCTTCTGATTCACCCTCCAGACTTCACCTTCTCCTTCTCCTTCTTCTACTTCTTCTGATTCACCCTCCAGACTTCACCTTCTTCTTCTCCTTCTTCTACTTCTTCTGATTCACCCTCCTGACTTCACCTTCTCCTTCTCCTTCTTCTGCTTCTTCTGCTTCACCCTCCAGACTTCACCTTCTCCTTCTCCTTCTTCTGCTTCTTCTGCTTCACCCTCCAGACTTCACCTTCTCCTTCTCCTTCTTCTGCTTCTTCTGCTTCACCCTCCTGACTTCACCTTCTCCTTCTCCTTCTTCTACTTCTTCTGATTCACCCTCCAGACTTCACCTTCTCCTTCTCCTTCTTCTGCTTCTTCTGCTTCACCCTCCAGACTTCACCTTCTCCTTCTCCTTCTGCTGCTTCTTCTGCTTCGCCCTCCAGACTTCACCTTCTCCTTCTCCTCCATCTGCTTCTTCTGATTCACCCTCCAGACTTCACCTTCTCCTTCTCCTTCTTCTGCTACTTCTGATTCACCCTCCAGACTTTACCTTCTCCTTCTCCTTCTTCTACTTCTTCAGATTCACCCTCCAGACTTCACCTTCTCCTTCTCCTGCTTCTGCTTCTTCTGATACACCCTCCAGACTTCACATTCTCCTTCTCCTTCGTTTACTTCTTCTGATTCACCCTCCAGACTAAATCTTCTCCTTCTCCTTCTTCTACTTCTTCTGATTCACCCTCCAGACTTCACCTTCTCCTTCTCCTTCTTCTGCTTCTTCTGATTCACCCTCCAGACTTCACCTTCTCCTTCTCCTTCTTCTACTTCTTCTGATTCACCCTCCAAACTTCACCTTCTCCTTCTCCTTCTTCTACTTCTTCTGATTCACCCTCCAGACTTCACCTTCTCCTTCTCCTTCTTCTACTTCTTCTGCTTCTCCCTCCAGACTTCACCTTCTCCTTCTCCTTCTTCTGCTTCTTCTGCTTCTCCCTCCAGACTTCACCTTCTCCTTCTCCTTCTTCTACTTCTTCTGATTCACCCTCCAGACTTCACCTTCTCCTTCTCCTTCTTCTACTTCTTCTGATTCACCCTCCAGACTTCACCTTCTTCTTCTCCTTCTTCTACTTCTTCTGATTCACCCTCCTGACTTCACCTTCTCCTTCTCCTTCTTCTGCTTCTTCTGCTTCACCCTCCAAACTTCTCCTTCTCCTTCTCCTTCTTCTGCTTCTTCTGCTTCACCCTCCAGACTTCACCTTCTCCTTCTCCTTCTTCTGCTTCTTCTGCTTCACCCTCCTGACTTCACCTTCTCCTTCTCCTTCTTCTACTTCTTCTGATTCACCCTCCAGACTTCACCTTCTCCTTCTCCTTCTTCTGCTTCTTCTGCTTCACCCTCCAGACTTCACCTTCTCCTTCTCCTTCATCTGCTTCTTCTGCTTCACCCTCCAGACTTCACCTTCTCCTTCTCCTTCTTCTGCTTCTTCTGCTTCACCCTCCTGACTTCATCTTCTCCTTCTCCTTCTTCTACTTCTTCTGATTCACCCTCCGGACTTCACCTTCTCCTTCTCCTTCTTCTACTTCTTCTGCTTCTCCCTCCAGACTTCACCTTCTCCTTCTACTTCTTCTGCTTCTTCTGATTCACCCTCCACACTTCACCTTCTCCTTCTCCTTCTTCTTCTTCTTCTGATTCACCCTCCAGACTTCACCTTCTCCTTCTCCTTCTCCTACTTCTTCTGATTCACCCTCCAGACTTCACCTTCTTCTTCTCCTTCTTCCACTTCTTCTGATTCACCCTCCTGACTTCACCTTCTCCTTCTCCTTCTTCTGCTTCTTCTGCTTCACCCTCCAGACTTCACCTTCTCCTTCTCCTTCTTCTGCTTCTTCTGCTTCACCCTCCAGACTTCACCTTCTCCTTCTCCTTCTTCTGCTTCTTCTGCTTCACCCTCCTGACTTCACCTTCTCCTTCTCCTTCTTCTACTTCTTCTAATTCACCCTCCAGACTTCACCTTCTCCTTCTCCTTCTTCTGCTTCTTCTGCTTCACCCTCCAGACTTCACCTTCTCCTTCTCCTTCTGCTGCTTCTTCTGCTTCGCCCTGCAGACTTCACCTTCTCCTTCTCCTTCATCTGCTTCTTCTGCTTCACCCTCCAGACTTCACCTTCTCCTTCTCCTTCTTCTGCTTCTTCTGCTTCACCCTCCTGACTTCACCTTCTCCTTCTCCTTCTTCTACTTCTTCTGACTCACCCTCCAGACTTCACCTTCTCCTTCTCCTTCTTCTGCTTCTTCTGCTTCACCCTCCAGACTTCACCTTCTCCTTCTCCTACTTCTGCTTCTTCTGCTGCGCCCTACAGACTTCACCTTCTCCTTCTCCTTCTTCTGCTTCTTCTGCTTCACCCTCCTGACTTCACCTTCTCCTTCTCCTTCTTCTGCTTCTTCTGCTTCACCCTCCTGACTTCACCTTCTCCGTCTCCTTTTCTGCTTCTTCTGATTAACCATACAGACTTCACCTTCTTCTTCTCCTTCTTCTGCTTCTTCTGATTCACCCTCCAGACTTCACCTTCTCCTTCTCCTTCTTCTGCTTCTTCTGATTCACCCTCCAGACCTCACCTTCTCCTTCTCCATCTTCTACTTCTTCTGATTCACCCTCCAGACTTCATCTTCTCCTTCTCCTTCTTCTGCTTCTTCTGATTCACCCTCCAGACTTCACCTTCTCCTTCTCCTTCTTCTGCTTCTTCTGATTCACCCTCTAGACTTCAGCTTCTCCTTCTCCTTCTTCTACTTCTTCTGATTCACCCTCCAGACTTCACCTTCTCCTTCTTCTACTTCTTCTGATTCACCCTCCTGTCTTCACCTTCTCCTTCTCCTTCTTCTACTTCTTCTGATTCACCCTCCAGACTTCACCTTCTCCTTCTCCTTCTTCTGATTCTTCTGATTCACCCTCCAGACTTCAACTTCTCCTTCTCCTTCTTCTGCTTCTTCTGATTCACCCTCCTGACTTCACCTTCTCCTTCTCCTTCTTCTACTTCTTCTGATTCACCCTCCTGACTTCACCTTCTCCTTCTCCTTCTTCTACCTCTTCTGCTTCACCCTCTAGACTTCACCTTCTCCTTCCCCTTCTTCTACTTCTTCTGATTCACCCTCCAGACTTCACCTTCTCCTTCTCCTTCTGCTGCTTCTTCTGATTCACCCTCCAGACTTCACCTTCTCCTTCTCCTTATTCTGCTTCTTCTGATTCACCCTCCAGACTTCACCTTTTCCTTCTCCTTCTTCTGCTTCTTCTGATTCACCCTCCAGACTTCACCTTCTCCTTCTCCTTCTTCTGCTTCTTCTGATTCACCCTCCACACTGCACCTTCTCCGTCTCCTTCTTCTACCCTTCTGATTCACCCTCCAGACTTCATCTTCTCCTTCTCCTTCTTCTGCTTCTTCTGATTCACCCTCCAGACTTCACCTTCTCCTTCTCCTTCTTCTGCTTCTTCTGATTCACCCTCCAGACTTCACCTTCTCCTTCTCCTTCTTCTACTTCTTCTGATTCACCCTCCAGACTTCACCTTCTCCTTCTCCTTCTTCTACTTCTTCTGATTCACCCTCCAGACTTCACCTTCTCCTTCTCCTTCTTCTGCTTCTTCTGATTCACCGTCCAGACTTCACCTTCTCCTTCTCCTTCTTCTGCTTCTTCTGATTCACCCTCCAGACTTCACCTTCTATTACTCCTTCTTCTGTTTCTTCTGATTCACCCTTCAGACTTCACCTTCTCCTTCTCCTTCTTCTGCTTCTTCTGATTCACCCTCCAGACCACACCTTCTCCTTCTCCTTCTTCTACTTCTTCTGATTCACCCTCCAGACTTCATCTTCTCCTTCTCCTTCTTCTGCTTCTTCTGATTCACCCTCCAGACTTCACCTTCTCCTTCTCCTTCTTCTGCTTCTTCTGATTCACCCTCCAGACTTCACCTTCTCCTTCTCCTTCTTCTACTTCTTCTGATTCACCCTCCAGACTTCACCTTCTCCTTCTTCTACTTCTTCTGATTCACCCTCCAGACTTCACCTTCTCCTTCTCCTTCTTCTGCTTCTTCTGATTCACCCTCCAGACTTCACCTTCTCCTTCTCCTTCTTCTGCTTCTTCTGATTCACCCTCCAGACTTCATCTTCTCCTTCTCCTTCTTCTACTTCTTCTGATTCACCCTCCAGACTTCATCTTCTCCTTCTCCTTCTTCTGCTTCTTCTGATTCACCCTCCAGACTTCACCTTCTCCTTCTCCTTCTTCTGCTTCTTCTGATTCACCCTCCAGACTTCACCTTCTCCTTCTCCTTCTTCTACTTCTTCTGATTCACCCTCCAGACTTCACCTTCTCCTTCTTCTACTTCTTCTGATTCACCCTCCAGACTTCACCTTCTCCTTCTCCTTCTTCTGCTTCTTCTGATTCACCCTCCAGACTTCACCTTCTCCTTCTCCTTCTTCTGCTTCTTCTGATTCACCCTCCAGACTTCATCTTCTCCTTCTCCTTCTTCTGCTTCTTCTGATTCAACCTCCAGACTTCACCTTCTCCTTCTCCTTCTTCTGCTTCATCTGATTCACCCTCCAGACTTCGCCTTCTCCTTCTCCTTCTTCTACTTCTTCTGATTCACCCTCCAGACTGCACCTTCTCCTTCTCCTTCTTCTACTTCTTCTGATTCACCCTCCAGTCTTCACCTTCTCCTTCTCCTTCTTCTGCTTCTTCTGATTCACCCTCCAGACTTCACCTTCTCCTTCTCCTTCTTCTGCTTCTTCTGATTCACCCTCCTGACTTCACCTTCTCCTTCTCCTTCTTCTGCTTCTACTGATTCACCCTCCAGACTTCATCTTCTCCTTCTCCTTCTTCTGCTTCTTCTGATTCACCCTCCAGACTTCACCTTCTCCTTCTCCTTTTTCTGCTTCTTCTGATTCACCCTCCAGACCTCACCTTCTCCTTCTCCTTCTTCTACTTCTTCTGATTCGCCCTCCAGACTTCACCTTCTCCTTCTCCTTCTTCTACTTCTTCTGATTCACCCTCCAGACTTCACCTTCTCCTTCTCCTTCTTCTGCTTCTTCTGATTCACTCTTCAGAATTCACCTTCTCCTTCTCCTTCTTCTGCTTCTTCTGATTCATCCTCCAGACCACACCTTCTCCTTTTCCTTCTTCTACCTCTTCTGATTCACCCTCCAGACTTCATCTTCTCCTTCTCCTTCTTCTGCTTCTTCTGATTCACCCTCCAGACTTCTCCTTCTCCTTCTCCTTCTTCTGCTTCTTCTGATTCACCCTCCAGACTTCACCTTCTCCTTCTCCTTCTTCTACTTCTTCTGATTCACTCTCCAGACTTCACCTTCTCCTTCTCCTTCTTCTACTTCTTCTGATTCACCCTCCAGACTTCACCTTCTCCTTCTCCTTCTTCTGCTTCTTCTGATTCACCCTCCAGACTTCACCTTCTCCTTCTCCTTCTTCTGCTTCTTCTGATTCACCCTCCAGACTTCATCTTCTCCTTCTCCTTCTTCTGCTTCTTCTGATTCACCCTCCAGACTTCACCTTCTCCTTCTCCTTCTTCTGCTTCTTCTGATTCACCCTCCAGACTTCGCCTTCTCCTTCTCCTTCTTCTACTTCTTCTGATTCACCCTCCAGACTTCACCTTCTCCTTCTCCTTCTTCTACTTCTTCTGCTTCTCCCTCCAGACTTCACCTTCTCCTTCTCCTTCTTCTGCTTCTTCTGCTTCTCCCTCCAGACTTCACCTTCTCCTTCTCCTTCTTCTACTTCTTCTGATTCACCCTCCAGACTTCACCTTCTCCTTCTCCTTCTTCTACTTCTTCTGATTCACCCTCCAGACTTCACCTTCTTCTTCTCCTTCTTCTACTTCTTCTGATTCACCCTCCTGACTTCACCTTCTCCTTCTCCTTCTTCTGCTTCTTCTGCTTCACCCTCCAAACTTCTCCTTCTCCTTCTCCTTCTTCTGCTTCTTCTGCTTCACCCTCCAGACTTCACCTTCTCCTTCTCCTTCTTCTGCTTCTTCTGCTTCACCCTCCTGACTTCACCTTCTCCTTCTCCTTCTTCTACTTCTTCTGATTCACCCTCCAGACTTCACCTTCTCCTTCTCCTTCTTCTGCTTCTTCTGCTTCACCCTCCAGACTTCACCTTCTCCTTCTCCTTCATCTGCTTCTTCTGCTTCACCCTCCAGACTTCACCTTCTCCTTCTCCTTCTTCTGCTTCTTCTGCTTCACCCTCCTGACTTCACCTTCTCCTTCTCCTTCTTCTACTTCTTCTGATTCACCCTCCAGACTTCACCTTCTCCTTCTCCTTCTTCTACTTCTTCTGATTCACCCTCCGGACTTCACCTTCTCCTTCTCCTTCTTCTACTTCTTCTGCTTCTCCCTCCAGACTTCACCTTCTCCTTCTCCTTCTTCTGCTTCTTCTGATTCACCCTCCACACTTCACCTTCTCCTTCTCCTTCTTCTTCTTCTTCTGATTCACCCTCCAGACTTCACCTTCTCCTTCTCCTTCTTCTACTTCTTCTGATTCACCCTCCAGACTTCACCTTCTTCTTCTCCTTCTTCCACTTCTTCTGATTCACCCTCCTGACTTCACCTTCTCCTTCTCCTTCTTCTGCTTCTTCTGCTTCACCCTCCAGACTTCACCTTCTCCTTCTCCTTCTTCTGCTTCTTCTGCTTCACCCTCCAGACTTCAACTTCTCCTTCTCCTTCTTCTGCTTCTTCTGCTTCACCCTCCTGACTTCACCTTCTCCTTCTCCTTCTTCTACTTCTTCTGATTCACCCTCCAGACTTCACCTTCTCCTTCTCCTTCTTCTGCTTCTTCTGCTTCACCCTCCAGACTTCACCTTCTCCTTCTCCTTCAGCTGCTTCATCTGCTTCACCCTCCAGACTTCACCTTCTCCTTCTCCTTCTTCTGCTTCTTCTGCTTCACCCTCCTGACTTCACCTTCTCCTTCTCCTTCTTCTACTTCTTCTGATTCACCCTACAGACTTCACCTTCTCCTTCTCCTTCTTCTACTTCTTCTGATTCACCCTCCGGACTTCACCTTCTCCTTCTCCTTCTTCTACTTCTTCTGCTTCTCCCTCCAGACTTCACCTCCTCCGTCTCCTTCTTCTGCTTCTTCTGATTCACCCTCCACACTTCACCTTCTCCTTCTCCTTCTTCTTCTTCTTCTGATTCACCCTCCAGACTTCACCTTCTCCTTCTCCTTCTCCTACTTCTTCTGATTCACCCTCCAGACTTCACCTTCTTCTTCTCCTTCTTCCACTTCTTCTGATTCACCCTCCTGACTTCACCTTCTCCTTCTCCTTCTTCTGCTTCTTCTGCTTCACCCTCCAGACTTCACCTTCTCCTTCTCCTTCTTCTGCTTCTTCTGCTTCACCCTCCAGACTTCACCTTCTCCTTCTCCTTCTTCTGCTTCTTCTGCTTCACCCTCCTGACTTCACCTTCTCCTTCTCCTTCTTCTACTTCTTCTGATTCACCCTCCAGACTTCACCTTCTACTTCTCCTTCTTCTGCTTCTTCTGCTTCACCCTCCAGACTTCACCTTCTCCTTCTCCTTCTGCTGCTTCTTCTGCTTCGCCCTCCAGACTTCACCTTCTCCTTCTCCTTCATCTGCTTCTTCTGCTTCACCCTCCAGACTTCACCTTCTCCTTCTCCTTCTTCTGCTTCTTCTGCTTCACCCTCCTGACTTCACCTTCTCCTTCTCCTTCTTCTACTTCTTCTGATTCACCCTCCAGACTGCACCTTCTCCTTCTCCTACTTCTGCTTCTTCTGCTGCGCCCTCCAGACTTCACCTTCTCCTTCTCCTTCTTCTGCTTCTTCTGCTTCACCCTCCTGACTTCACCTTCTCCTTCTCCTTCTTCTACTTCTTCTGCTTCACCCCCCTGACTTCACCTTCTCCTTCTCCTTCTTCTGCTTCTTCTGATTCACCCTCCAAACTTCACCTTCTCCTTCTCCTTCTTCGGCTTCTTCTGATTCACCCACCTGACTTCACCTTCTCCTTCTCCTTTTCTGCTTCTTCTGATTAACCATACAGACTTCACCTTCTTCTTCTCCTTCTTCTGCTTCTTCTGATTCACCCTCCAGACTTCACCTTCTCCTTCTCCTTCTTCTGCTTCTTCTGATTCACCCTCCAGACCTTACCTTCTCCTTCTCCATCTTCTACTTCTTCTGATTCACCCTCCAGACTTCATCTTCTCCTTCTCCTTCTTCTGCTTCTTCTGATTCACCCTCCAGACTTCACCTTCTCCTTCTCCTTCTTCTGCTTCTTCTGATTCACCCTCTAGACTTCACCTTCTCCTTCTCCTTCTTCTACTTCTTCTGATTCACCCTCCAGACTTCACCTTCTCCTTCTCCTTCTTCTACTTCTTCTGATTCACCCTCCTGTCTTCACCTTCTCCTTCTCCTTCTTCTACTTCTTCTGATTCACCCTCCAGACTTCGCCTTCTCCTTCTCCTTCTTCTGATTCTTCTGATTCACCCTCCAGACTTCAACTTCTCCTTCTCCTTCTTCTGCTTCTTCTGATTCACCCTCCTGACTTCACCTTCTCCTTCTCCTTCTTCTACTTCTTCTGATTCACCCTCCTGACTTCACCTTCTCCTTCTCCTTCTTCTACCTCTTCTGCTTCACCCTCTAGACTTCACCTTCTCCTTCCCCTTCTTCTACTTCTTCTGATTCACCCTCCAGACTTCACCTTCTCCTTCTCCTTCTGCTGCTTCTTCTGATTCACCCTCCAGACTTCACCTTCTCCTTCTCCTTATTCTGCTTCTTCTGATTCACCCTCCAGACTTCACCTTTTCCTTCTCCTTCTTCTGCTTCTTCTGATTCACCCTCCAGACTTCACCTTCTCCTTCTCCTTCTTCTGCTTCTTCTGATTCACACTCCAGACTGCACCTTCTCCTTCTCCTTCTTCTACTCTTCTGATTCACCCTCCAGACTTCATCTTCTCCTTCTCCTTCTTCTGCTTCTTCTGATTCACCCTCCAGACTTCACCTTCTCCTTCTCCTTCTTCTGCTTCTTCTGATTCACCCTCCAGACTTCACCTTCTCCTTCTCCTTCTTCTACTTCTTCTGATTCACCCTCCAGACTTCACCTTCTCCTTCTCCTTCTTCTACTTCTTCTGATTCACCCTCCAGACTTCACCTTCTCCTTCTCCTTCTTCTGCTTCTGCTGATTCACCGTCCAGACTTCACCTTCTCCTTCTCCTTCTTCTGCTTCTTCTGATTCACCCTCCAGACTTCACCTTCTCCTTCTCCTTCTTCTGTTTCTTCTGATTCACCCTTCAGACTTCACCTTCTCCTTCTCCTTCTTCTGCTTCTTCTGATTCACCCTCCAGACCACACCTTCTCCTTCTCCTTCTTCTACTTCTTCTGATTCACCCTCCAGACTTCATCTTCTCCTTCTCCTTCTTCTGCTTCTTCTGATTCACCCTCCAGACTTCACCTTCTCCTTCTCCTTCTTCTGCTTCTTCTGATTCACCCTCCAGACTTCACCTTCTCCTTCTCCTTCTTCTACTTCTTCTGATTCACCCTCCAGACTTCACCTTCTCCTTCTCCTTCTTCTACTTCTTCTGATTCACCCTCCAGACTTCACCTTCTCCTTCTCCTTCTTCTGCTTCTTCTGATTCACCCTCCAGACTTCACCTTCTCCTTCTCCTTCTTCTGCTTCTTCTGATTCACCCTCCAGACTTCATCTTCTCCTTCTCCTTCTTCTGCTTCATCTGATTCAACCTCCAGACTTCACCTTCTCCTTCTCCTTCTTCTGCTTCATCTGATTCACCCTCCAGACTTCGCCTTCTCCTTCTCCTTCTTCTACTTCTTCTGATTCAACCTCCAGACTGCACCTTCTCCTTCTCCTTCTTCTACTTCTTCTGATTCACCCTCCAGTCTTCACCTTCTCCTTCTCCTTCTTCTGCTTCTTCTAATTCACCCTCCAGACTTCACCTTCTCCTTCTCCTTCTTCTGCTTCTTCTGATTCACCCTCCTGACTTCACCTTCTCCTTCTCCTTCTTCTGCTTCTACTGATTCACCCTCCAGACCTCACCTTCTCCTTCTCCTTCTTCTACTTCTTCTGATTCGCCCTCCAGACTTCACCTTCTCCTTCTCCTTCTTCTACTTCTTCTGATTCACCCTCCAGACTTCACCTTCTCCTTCTCCTTCTTCTGCTTCTTCTGATTCACTCTTCAGACTTCACCTTCTCCTTCTCCTTCTTCTGCTTCTTCTGATTCATCCTCCAGACCACACCTTCTCCTTCTCCTTCTTCTACTTCTTCTGATTCACCCTCCAGACTTCACCTTCTCCTTCTCCTTCTTCTGCTTCTTCTGATTCACCCTCCAGACTTCACCTTCTCCTTCTCCTTCTTCTGCTTCTTCTGATTCACCCTCCAGACTTCATCTTCTCCTTCTCCTTCTTCTGCTTCTTCTGATTCACCCTCCAGACTTCACCTTCTCCTTCTCCTTCTTCTGCTTCTTCTGATTCACCCTCCAGACTTCGCCTTCTCCTTCTCCTTCTTCTACTTCTTCTGATTCACCCTCCAGACTTCACCTTCTCCTTCTCCTTCTTCTACTTCTTCTGATTCACCCTCCAGTCTTCACCTTCTCCTTCTCCTTCTTCTGCTTCTTCTGATTCACCCTCCAGACTTCACCTTCTCCTTCTCCTTCTTCTGCTTCTTCTGATTCACCCTCCAGACTTCATCTTCTCCTTCTCCTTCTTCTGCTTCTTCTGATTCACCCTCCAGACTTCACCTTCTCCTTCTCCTTCTTCTGCTTCTTCTGATTCACCCTCCAGACTTCGCCTTCTCCTTCTCCTTCTTCTACTTCTTCTGATTCACCCTCCAGACTTCACCTTCTCCTTCTCCTTCTTCTCCTTCTTCTGATTCACCCTCCAGTCTTCACCTTCTCCTTCTCCTTCTTCTGCTTCTTCTGATTCACCCTCCAGACTTCACCTTCTCCTTCTCCTTCTTCTGCTTCTTCTGATTCACCCTCCTGACTTCACCTTCTCCTTCTCCTTCTTCTGCTTCTACTGATTCACCCTCCAGACATCACCTTCTCCTTCTCCTTCTTCTACTTCTTCTGATTCACCCTCCAGACTTCATCTTCTCCTTCTCCTTCTTCTGCTTCTTCTGATTCACCCTCCAGACTTCACCTTCTCCTTCTCCTTCTTCTGCTTCTTCTGATTCACCCTCCAGACTTCACCTTCTCCTTCTCCTTCTTCTACTTCTTCTGATTCACCCTCCAGACTTCATCTTCTCCTTCTCCTTCTTCTGCTTCTTCTGATTCACCCTCCAGACTTCACCTTCTCCTTCTCCTTCTTCTGCTTCTTCTGATTCACCCTCCAGACTTCACCTTCTCCTTCTCCTTCTTCTACTTCTTCTGATTCGCCCTCCAGACTTCACCTTCTCCTTCTCCTTCTTCTACTTCTTCTGATTCACCATCCAGACTTCACCTTCTCCTTCTCCTTCTTCTGCTTCTTCTGATTCACCATCCAGACTTCACCTTCTCCTTCTCCTTCTTCTGCTTCTTCTGATTCACCCTCCAGACTTCACCTTCTCCTTCTCCTTCTTCTGCTTCTTCTGATTCACCCTTCAGACTTCACCTTCTCCTTCTCCTTCTTCTGCTTCTTCTGATTCACCCTCCAGACCACACCTTCTCCTTCTCCTTCTTCTACTTCTTCTGATTCACCCTCCAGACTTCATCTTCTCCTTCTCCTTCTTCTGCATCTTCTGTTTCATCCTCCAGACTTCACCTTCTCCTTCTCCTTCTTCTGCTTCTTCTGATTCACCCTCCAGACTTCACCTTCTCCTTCTCCTTCTTCTACTTCTTCTGATTCACCCTCCAGACTTCACCTTCTCCTTCTCCTTCTTCTACTTCTTCTGATTCACCCTCCAGACTTCACCTTCTCCTTCTCCTTCTTCTGCTTCTTCTGATTCACCCTCCAGACTTCACCTTCTCCTTCTCCTTCTTCTGCTTCTTCTGATTCACCCTCCAGACTTCATCTTCTCCTTCTCATTCTTCTGCTTCTTCTGATTCACCCTCCAGACTTCACCTTCTCCTTCTCCTTCTTCTGCTTCTTCTGATTCACCCTCCAGACTTCGCCTTCTCCTTCTCCTTCTTCTACTTCTTCTGATTCACCCTCCAGACTTCACCTTCTCCTTCTCCTTCTTCTACTTCTTCTGATTCACCCTCCAGTCTTCACCTTCTCCTTCTCCTTCTTCTGCTTCTTCTGATTCACCCTCCAGACTTCACCTTCTCCTTCTCCTTCTTCTGCTTCTTCTGATTCACCCTCCTGACTTCACCTTCTCCTTCTCCTTCTTCTGCTTCTACTGATTCACCCACCAGACATCAACTTCTCCTTCTCCTTCTTCTACTTCTTCTGATTCACCCTCCAGACTTCATCTTCTCCTTCTCCTTCTTCTACTTCTTCTGATTCACCCTCCAGACTTCACCTTCTCCTTCTCCTTCTTCTGCTTCTTCTGATTCACCCTCCAGACTTCACCTTATCCTTCTCCTTCTTCTACTTCTTCTGATTCACCCTCCAGACTTCACCTTCTCCTTCTCCTTCTTCTACTTCTTCTGATTCACCCTCCAGACTTCACCTTCTCCTTCTCCTTCTTCTGCTTCTTCTGATTCACCGTCCAGACTTCACCTTCTCCTTCTCCTTCTTCTGCTTCTTCTGATTCACCCTCCAGACTTCAATTTCTCCTTCTCCTTCTTCTGCTTCTTCTGATTCACCCTTCAGACTTCACCTTCTCCTTCTCCTTCTTCTGCTTCTTCTGATTCACCCTCCAGACCACACCTTCTCCTTCTCCTTCTTCTACTTCTTCTGATTCACCCTCCAGACTTCATCTTCTCCTTATCCTTCTTCTGCTTCTTCTGATTCACCCTCCGGACTTCACCTTCTCCTTCTCCTTCTTCTGCTTCTTCTGATTCACCCTCCAGACTTCACCTTCTCCTTCTCCTTCTTCTACTTCTTCTGATTCACCCTCCAGACTTCACCTTCTCCTTCTCCTTCTTCTACTTCTTCTGATTCACCCTCCAGACTTCACCTTCTCCTTCTCCTTCTTCTGCTTCTTCTGATTCACCCTCCAGACTTCACCTTCTCCTTCTCCTTCTTCTGCTTCTTCTGATTCACCCTCCAGACTTCATCTTCTCCTTCTCCTTCTTCTGCTTCTTCTGATTCACCCTCCAGACTTCACCTTCTCCTTCTCCTTCTTCTGCTTCTTCTGATTCACCCTCCAGACTTCGCCTTCTCCTTCTCCTTCTTCTACTTCTTCTGATTCACCCTCCAGACTTCACCTTCTCCTTCTCCTTCTTCTACTTCTTCTGATTCACCCTCCAGTCTTCACCTTCTCCTTCTCCTTCTTCTGCTTCTTCTGATTCACCCTCCAGACTTCACCTTCTCCTTCTCCTTCTTCTGCTTCTTCTGATTCACCCTCCTGACTTCACCTTCTCCTTCTCCTTCTTCTGCTTCTACTGATTCACCCTCCAGACATCACCTTCTCCTTCTCCTTCTTCTACTTCTTCTGATTCACCCTCCAGACTTCACCTTCTCCTTCTACTTCTTCTGCTTCTTCTGATTCACCCTCCAGACTTCACCTTCTCCTTCTCCTTCTTCTACTTCTTCTGATTCACCCTCCAGACTTCACCTTCTCCTTCTCCTTCTTCTGCTTCTTCTGCTTCACCCTCCAGACTTCAGCTTCTCCTTCTCCTTCTTCTGCTTCTTCTGATTCACCCTCCAGACTTCACCTTCTCCTTCTCCTTCTTCTGCTTCTTCTGATTCACCCTCCAGACTTCATCTTCTCCTTCTCCTTCTTCTGCTTCTTCTGATTCACCCTCCAGACTTCACCTTCTCCTTCTCCTTCTTCTGCTTCTTCTGATTCACCCTCCAGACTTCACCTTCTCCTTCTCCTTCTTCTGCTTCTTCTGATTCACCCTTCAGACTTCACCTTCTCCTTCTCCTTCTTCTGCTTCTTCTGATTCACCCTCCAGACCACACCTTCTCCTTCTCCTTCTTCTGCTTCTTCTGCTTCACCCTCCAGACTTCAGCTTCTCCTTCTCCTTCTTCTGCTTCTTCTGATTCACCCTCCAGACTTCACCTTCTCCTTCGGCTTCTTCTGCTTCTTCTGATTCACCCTCCAGACTTCACCTTCTCCTTCTCCTTCTTCTGCTTCTTCTGATTCACCGTCCAGACTTCACCTTCTCCTTCTCCTTCTTCTGCTTCTTCTGATTCACCCTCCAGACTTCACCTTCTCCTTCTCCTTCTTCTGCTTCTTCTGATTCACCCTTCAGACTTCACCTTCTCCTTCTCCTTCTTCTGCTTCTTCTGATTCACCCTCCTGACTTCACCTTCTCCTTCTCCTTCTTCTGCTTCTACTGATTCACCCTCCAGACATCACCTTCTCCTTCTCCTTCTTCTACTTCTTCTGATTCACCCTCCAGACTTCACCTTCTCCTTCTACTTCTTCTGCTTCTTCTGATTCACCCTCCAGACTTCACCTTCTCCTTCTCCTTCTTCTACTTCTTCTGATTCACCCTCCAGACTTCACCTTCTCCTTCTCCTTCTTCTGCTTCTTCTGCTTCACCCTCCAGACTTCAGCTTCTCCTTCTCCTTCTTCTACTTCTTCTGATTCACCCTCCAGACTTCACCTTCTCCTTCTACTTCTTCTGCTTCTTCTGATTCACCCTCCAGACTTCACCTTCTCCTTCTCCTTCTTCTACTTCTTCTGATTCACCCTCCAGGCTTCACCTTCTCCTTCTCCTTCTTCTACTTCTTCTGATACACCCTCCAGACTTCACCTTCTCCTTCTCCTTCTTCTGCTTCTTCTGATTCACCCTCCAGACTTCACCTTCTCCTTCTCCTTCTTCTGCTTCTTCTGATTCACCCTCCAGACTTCATCTTCTCCTTCTCCTTCTTCTGCTTCTTCTGATTCACCCTCCAGACTTCACCTTTTCCTTCTCCTTCTTCTGCTTCTTCTGATTCATCCTCCAGACTTCGCCTTCTCCTTCTCCTTCTTCTACCTCTTCTGATTCACCCTCCAGACTTCACCTTCTCCTTCTCCTTCTTCTACTTCTTCTGATTCACCCTCCAGACTTTACCTTCTCCTTCTCCTTCTTCTGCTTCTTCTGATTCACCCTCCAGACTTCACCTTCTCCTTCTCCTTCTTCTGCTTCTTCTGATTCACCCTCCAGACTTTACCTTCTCCTTCTCCTTCTTCTACTTCTTCTGATTCACCCTCCAGACTTCACCTTCTCCTTCTCCTGCTTCTGCTTCTTCTGATTCACCCTCCAGACTTCACATTCTCCTTCTCCTTCGTTTACTTCTTCTGATTCACCCTCCAGACTAAATCTTCTCCTTCTCCTTCTTCTACTTCTTCTGATTCACCCACCAGACTTCACCTTCTCCTTCTCCTTCTTCTGCTTCTTCTGATTCACCCTCCAGACTTCACCTTCTCCTTCTCCTTCTTCTACTTCTTCTGATTCACCCTCCAAACTTCACCTTCTCCTTCTCCTTCTTCTACTTCTTCCGATTCACCCTCCAGACTTCACCTTCTCCTTCTCCTTCTTCTACTTCTTCTGCTTCTCCCTCCAGACTTCACCTTCTCCTTCTCCTTCTTCTGCTTCTTCTGATTCACCCTCCACACTTCACCTTCTCCTTCTCCTTCTTCTACTTCTTCTGATTCACCCTCCAGACTTCACCTTCTCCTTCTCCTTCTTCTACTTCTTCTGATTCACCCTCCAGACTTCACCTTCTTCTTCTCCTTCTTCTACTTCTTCTGATTCACCCTCCTGACTTCACCTTCTCCTTCTCCTTCTTCTGCTTCTTCTGCTTCACCCTCCAGACTTCACCTTCTCCTTCTCCTTCTTCTGCTTCTTCTGCTTCACCCTCCAGACTTCACCTTCTCCTTCTCCTTCTTCTGCTTCTTCTGCTTCACCCTCCTGACTTCACCTTCTCCTTCTCCTTCTTCTACTTCTTCAGATTCACCCTCCAGACTTCACCTTCTCCTTCTCCTTCTTCTGCTTCTTCTGCTTCACCCTCCAGACTTCACCTTCTCCTTCTCCTTCATCTGCTTCTTCTGCTTCACCCTCCAGACTTCACCTTCTCCTTCTCCTTCTTCTGCTTCTTCTGCTTCACCCTCCTGACTTCACCTTCTCCTTCTCCTTCTTCTACTTCTTCTGATTCACCCTCCAGACTTCACCTTCTCCTTCTCCTTCTTCTGCTTCTTCTGATTCACCCTCCAGACTTCATCTTCTCCTTCTCCTTCTTCTGCTTCTTCTAATTCACCCTCCAGACTTCACCTTCTCCTTCTCCTTCTTCTGCTTCTTCTGATTCACCCTCCAGACTTCACCTTCTCCTTCTCCTTCTTCTGCTTCTTCTGATTCACCCTCCAGACTTCATCTTCTCCTTCTCCTTCTTCTGCTTCTTCTGATTCACCCTCCAGACTTCACCTTCTCCTTCTCCTTCTTCTGCTTCTTCTGATTCACCCTCCAGACTTCGCCTTCTCCTTCTCCTTCTTCTACCTCTTCTGATTCACCCTCCAGACTTCACCTTCTCCTTCTCCTTCTTCTCCTTCTTCTGATTCACCCTCCAGTCTTCACCTTCTCCTTCTCCTTCTTCTGCTTCTTCTGATTCACCCTCCAGACTTCACCTTCTCCTTCTCCTTCTTCTGCTTCTTCTGATTCACCCTCCTGACTTCACCTTCTCCTTCTCCTTCTTCTGCTTCTACTGATTCACCCTCCAGACATCACCTTCTCCTTCTCCTTCTTCTACTTCTTCTGATTCACCCTCCAGACTTCATCTTCTCCTTCTCCTTCTTCTGCTTCTTCTGATTCACCCGCCAGACTTCACCTTCTCCTTCTCCTTCTTCTGCTTCTTCTGATTCACCCTCCAGACTTCACCTTCTCCTTCTCCTTCTTCTACTTCTTCTGATTCACCCTCCAGACTTCATCTTCTCCTTCTCCTTCTTCTGCTTCTTCTGATTCACCCTCCAGACTTCACCTTCTCCTTCTCCTTCTTCTGCTTCTTCTGATTCACCCTCCAGACTTCACCTTCTCCTTCTCCTTCTTCTACATCTTCTGATTCGCCCTCCAGACTTCACCTTCTCCTTCTCCTTCTTCTACTTCTTCTGATTCACCCTCCAGACTTCACCTTCTCCTTCTCCTTCTTCTGCTTCTTCTGATTCACCATCCAGACTTCACCTTCTCCTTCTCCTTCTTCTGCTTCTTCTGATTCACCCTCCAGACTTCACCTTCTCCTTCTCCTTCTTCTGCTTCTTCTGATTCACCCTTCAGACTTCACCTTCTCCTTCTCCTTCTTCTGCTTCTTCTGATTCACCCTCCAGACCACACCTTCTCCTTCTCCTTCTTCTACTTCTTCTGATTCACCCTCCAGACTTCATCTTCTCCTTCTCCTTCTTCTGCATCTTCTGATTCACCCTCCAGACTTCACCTTCTCCTTCTCCTTCTTCTGCTTCTTCTGATTCACCCTCCAGACTTCACCTTCTCCTTCTCCTTCTTCTACTTCTTCTGATTCACCCTCCAGACTTCACCTTCACCTTCTCCTTCTTCTACTTCTTCTGATTCACCCTCCAGACTTCACCTTCTCCTTCTCCTTCTTCTGCTTCTTCTGATTCACCCTCCAGACTTCACCTTCTCCTTCTCCTTCTTCTGCTTCTTCTGATTCACCCTCCAGACTTCATCTTCTCCTTCTCCTTCTTCTGCTTCTTCTGATTCACCCTCCAGACTTCACCTTCTCCTTCTCCTTCTTCTGCTTCTTCTGATTCACCCTCCAGACTTCGCCTTCTCCTTCTCCTTCTTCTACTTCTTCTGATTCACCCTCCAGACTTCACCTTCTCCTTCTCCTTCTTCTACTTCTTCTGATTCACCCTCCAGTCTTCACCTTCTCCTTCTCCTTCTTCTGCTTCTTCTGATTCACCCTCCAGACTTCACCTTCTCCTTCTCCTTCTTCTGCTTCTTCTGATTCACCCTACTGACTTCACCTTCTCCTTCTCCTTCTTCTGCTTCTACTGATTCACCCACCAGACATCACCTTCTCCTTCTCCTTCTTCTACTTCTTCTGATTCACCCTCCAGACTTCATCTTCTCCTTCTCCTTCTTCTACTTCTTCTGATTCACCCTCCAGACTTCACCTTCTCCTTCTCCTTCTTCTGCTTCTTCTGATTCACCCTCCAGACTTCACCTTATCCTTCTCCTTCTTCTACTTCTTCTGATTCACCCTCCAGACTTCACCTTCTCCTTCTCCTTCTTCTACTTCTTCTGATTCACCCTCCAGACTTCACCTTCTCCTTCTCCTTCTTCTGCTTCTTCTGATTCACCGTCCAGACTTCACCTTCTCCTTCTCCTTCTTCTGCTTCTTCTGATTCACCCTCCAGACTTCAATTTCTCCTTCTCCTTCTTCTGCTTCTTCTGTTTCACCTTTCAGACTTCACCTTCTCCTTCTCCTTCTTCTGCTTCTTCTGATTCACCCTCCAGACCACACCTTCTCCTTCTCCTTCTTCTACTTCTTCTGACTCACCCTCCAGACTTCATCTTCTCCTTATCCTTCTTCTGCTTCTTCTGATTCACCCTCCGGACTTCACCTTCTCCTTCTCCTTCTTCTGCTTCTTCTGATTCACCCTCCAGACTTCACCTTCTCCTTCTCCTTCTTCTACTTCTTCTGATTCACCCTCCAGACTTCACCTTCTCCTTCTCCTTCTTCTACTTCTTCTGATTCACCCTCCAGACTTCACCTTCTCCTTCTCCTTCTTCTGCTTCTTCTGATTCACCCTCCAGACTTCACCTTCTCCTTCTCCTTCTTCTGCTTCTTCTGATTCACCCTCCAGACTTCATCTTCTCCTTCTCCTTCTTCTGCTTCTTCTGATTCACCCTCCAGACTTCACCTTCTCCTTCTCCTTCTTCTGCTTCTTCTGATTCACCCTCCAGACTTCGCCTTCTCCTTCTCCTTCTTCTACTTCTTCTGATTCACCCTCCAGACTTCACCTTCTCCTTCTCCTTCTTCTACTTCTTCTGATTCACCCTCCAGTCTTCACCTTCTCCTTCTCCTTCTTCTGCTTCTTCTGCTTCACCCTCCAGACTTCACCTTCTCCTTCTCCTTCTTCTGCTTCTTCTGATTCACCCTCCTGACTTCACCTTCTCCTTCTCCTTCTTCTGCTTCTACTGATTCACCCTCCAGACATCACCTTCTCCTTCTCCTTCTTCTACTTCTTCTGATTCACCCTCCAGACTTCACCTTCTCCTTCTACTTCTTCTGCTTCTTCTGATTCACCCTCCAGACTTCACCTTCTCCTTCTCCTTCTTCTACTTCTTCTGATTCACCCTCCAGACTTCACCTTCTCCTTCTCCTTCTTCTGCTTCTTCTGCTTCACCCTCCAGACTTCAGCTTCTCCTTCTCCTTCTTCTGCTTCTACTGATTCACCCTCCAGACTTCACCTTCTCCTTCTCCTTCTTCTGCTTCTTCTGATTCACCCTCCAGACTTCATCTTCTCCTTCTCCTTCTTCTGCTTCTTCTGATTCACCCTCCAGACTTCACCTTCTCCTTCTCCTTCTTCTGCTTCTTCTGATTCACCCTCCAGACTTCACCTTCTCCTTCTCCTTCTTCTGCTTCTTCTGATTCACCCTTCAGACTTCACCTTCTCCTTCTCCTTCTTCTGCTTCTTCTGATTCACCCTCCAGACCACACCTTCTCCTTCTCCTTCTTCTGCTTCTTCTGCTTCACCCTCCAGACTTCAGCTTCTCCTTCTCCTTCTTCTGCTTCTTCTGATTCACCCTCCAGACTTCACCTTCTCCTTCTGCTTCTTCTGCTTCTTCTGATTCACCCTCCAGACTTCACCTTCTCCTTCTCCTTCTTCTGCTTCTTCTGATTCACCGTCCAGACTTCACCTTCTCCTTCTCCTTCTTCTGCTTCTTCTGATTCACCCTCCAGACTTCACCTTCTCCTTCTCCTTCTTCTGCTTCTTCTGATTCACCCTTCAGACTTCACCTTCTCCTTCTCCTTCTTCTGCTTCTTCTGATTCACCCTCCTGACTTCACCTTCTCCTTCTCCTTCTTCTGCTTCTACTGATTCACCCTCCAGACATCACCTTCTCCTTCTCCTTCTTCTACTTCTTCTGATTCACCCTCCAGACTTCACCTTCTCCTTCTACTTCTTCTGCTTCTTCTGATTCACCCTCCAGACTTCACCTTCTCCTTCTCCTTCTTCTACTTCTTCTGATTCACCCTCCAGACTTCACCTTCTCCTTCTCCTTCTTCTGCTTCTTCTGCTTCACCCTCCAGACTTCAGCTTCTCCTTCTCCTTCTTCTACTTCTTCTGATTCACCCTCCAGACTTCACCTTCTCCTTCTACTTCTTCTGCTTCTTCTGATTCACCCTCCAGACTTCACCTTCTCCTTCTCCTTCTTCTACTTCTTCTGATTCACCCTCCAGACTTCACCTTCTCCTTCTCCTTCTTCTACTTCTTCTGATACACCCTCCAGACTTCACCTTCTCCTTCTCCTTCTTCTGCTTCTTCTGATTCACCCTCCAGACTTCACCTTCTCCTTCTCCTTCTTCTGCTTCTTCTGATTCACCCTCCAGACTTCATCTTCTCCTTCTGCTTCTTCTGCTTCTTCTGATTCACCATCCAGACTTCACCTTTTCCTTCTCCTTCTTCTGCTTCTTCTGATTCATCCTCCAGACTTCGCCTTCTCCTTCTCCTTCTTCTACTTCTTCTGATTCACCCTCCAGACTTCACCTTCTCCTTCTCCTTCTTCTACTTCTTCTGATTCACCCTCCAGACTTTACCTTCTCCTTCTCCTTCTTCTGCTTCTTCTGATTCACCCTCCAGACTTCACCTTCTCCTTCTCCTTCTTCTGCTTCTTCTGATTCACCCTCCAGACTTTAACTTCTCCTTCTCCTTCTTCTACTTCTTCTGATTCACCCTCCAGACTTCACCTTCTCCTTCTCCTGCTTCTGCTTCTTCTGATTCACCCTCCAGACTTCACATTCTCCTTCTCCTTCGTTTACTTCTTCTGATTCACCCTCCAGACTAAATCTTCTCCTTCTCCTTCTTCTACTTCTTCTGATTCACCCACCAGACTTCACCTTCTCCTTCTCCTTCTTCTGCTTCTTCTGATTCACCCTCCAGACTTCACCTTCTCCTTCTCCTTCTTCTACTTCTTCTGATTCACCCTCCAAACTTCAACTTCTCCTTCTCCTTCTTCTACTTCTTCCGATTCACCCTCCAGACTTCACCTTCTCCTTCTCCTTCTTCTACTTCTTCTGCTTCTCCCTCCAGACTTCACCTTCTCCTTCTCCTTCTTCTGCTTCTTCTGATTCACCCTCCACACTTCACCTTCTCCTTCTCCTTCTTCTACTTCTTCTGATTCACCCTCCAGACTTCACCTTCTCCTTCTCCTTCTTCTACTTCTTCTGATTCACCCTCCAGACTTCACCTTCTTCTTCTCCTTCTTCTACTTCTTCTGATTCACCCTCCTGACTTCACCTTCTCCTTCTCCTTCTTCTGCTTCTTCTGCTGCACCCTCCAGACTTCACCTTCTCCTTCTCCTTCTTCTGCTTCTTCTGCTTCACCCTCCAGACTTCACCTTCTCCTTCTCCTTCTTCTGCTTCTTCTGCTTCACCCTCCTGACTTCACCTTCTCCTTCTCCTTCTTCTACTTCTTCAGATTCACCCTCCGGACTTCACCTTCTCCTTCTCCTTCTTCTGCTTCTTCTGCTTCACCCTCCAGACTTCACCTTCTCCTTCTCCTTCATCTGCTTCTTCTGCTTCACCCTCCAGACTTCACCTTCTCCTTCTCCTTCTTCTGCTTCTTCTGCTTCACCCTCCTGACTTCACCTTCTCCTTCTCCTTCTTCTACTTCTTCTGATTCACCCTCCAGACTTCACCTTCTCCTTCTCCTTCTTCTGCTTCTTCTGATTCACCCTCCAGACTTCATCTTCTCCTTCTCCTTCTTCTGCTTCTTCTGATTCACCCTCCAGACTTCACCTTCTCCTTCTCCTTCTTCTGCTTCTTCTGATTCACCCTCCAGACTTCGCCTTCTCCTTCTCCTTCTTCTACTTCTTCTGATTCACCCTCCAGACTTCACATTCTCCTTCTCCTTCTTCTACTTCTTCTGATTCACCCTCCAGTCTTCACCTTCTCCTTCTCCTTCTTCTGCTTCTTCTGATTCACCCTCCAGACATCACCTTCTCCTTCTCCTTCTTCTGCTTCTTCTGATTCGCCCTCCTGACTTCACCTTCTCCTTCTCCTTCTTCTGCTTCTACTGATTCACCCTCCAGACATCACCTTCTCCTTCTCCTTCTTCTACTTCTTCTGATTCACCCTCCAGACTTCATCTTCTCCTTCTCCTTCTTCTGCTTCTTCTGATTCACCCTCCAGACTTCACCTTCTCCATCTCCTTCTTCTGCTTCTTCTGATTCACCCTCCAGACTTCACCTTCTCCTTCTCCTTCTTCTACTTCTTCTGATTCACCCTCCAGACTTCATCTTCTCCTTCTCCTTCTTCTGGTTCTTCTGATTCACCCTCCAGACTTCACCTTCTCCTTCTCCTTCTTCTGCTTCTTCTGATTCACCCTCCAGACTTCACCTTCTCCTTCTCCTTCTTCTACTTCTTCTGATTCGCCCTCCAGACTTCACCTTCTCCTTCTCCTTCTTCTACTTCTTCTGATTCACCCTCCAGACTTCACCTTCTCCTTCTCCTTCTTCTGCTTCTTCTGATTCACCGTCCAGACTTCACCTTCTCCTTCTCCTTCTTCTGCTTCTTCTGATTCACCCTCCAGACTTCACCTTCTCCTTCTCCTTCTTCTGCTTCTTCTGATTCACCCTTCAGACTTCACCTTCTCCTTCTCCTTCTTCTGCTTCTTCTGATTCACCCTCCAGACCTCACCTTCTCCTTCTCCTTCTTCTACTTCTTCTGATTCACCCTCCACACTTCATCTTCTCCTTCTCCTTCTTCTGCTTCTTCTGATTCACCCTCCAGACTTCACCTTCTCCTTCTCCTTCTTCTGCTTCTTCTGATTCACCCTCCAGACTTCACCTTCTCCTTCTCCTTCTTCTACTTCTTCTGATTCACCCTCCAGACTTCACCTTCTCCTTCTCCTTCTTCTACTTCTTCTGATTCACCCTCCAGACTTCACCTTCTCCTTCTCCTTCTTCTGCTTCTTCTGATTCACCCTCCAGACTTCACCTTCTCCTTCTCCTTCTTCTGCTTCTTCTGATTCACCCTCCAGACTTCATCTTCTCCTTCTCCTTCTTCTGCTTCTTCTGATTCACCCTCCAGACTTCACCTTCTCCTTCTCCTTCTTCTGCTTCTTCTGATTCACCCTGCAGACTTCGCCTTCTCCTTCTCCTTCTTCTACTTCTTCTGATTCACCCTCCAGACTTCACCTTCTTCTTCTCCTTCTTCTACATCTTCTGATTCACCCTCCAGTCTTCACCTTCTCCTTCTCCTTCTTCTGCTTCTTCTGATTCACCCTCCAGACTTCACCTTCTCCTTCTCCTTCTTCTGCTTCTTCTGATTCACCCTCCTGACTTCACCTTCTCCTTCTCCTTCTTCTGCTTCTACTGATTCACCCTCCAGACATCACCTTCTCCTTCTCCTTCTTCTACTTCTTCTGATTCACCCTCCAGACTTCATCTTCTCCTTCTCCTTCTTCTGCTTCTTCTGATTCACCCTCCAGACTTCACCTTCTCCTTCTCCTTCTTCTGCTTCTTCTGATTCACCCTCCAGACTTCACCTTCTCCTTCTCCTTCTTCTACTTCTTCTGATTCACCCTCCAGACTTCACCTTCTCCTTCTCCTTCTTCTACTTCTTCTGATTCACCCTTCAGACTTCACCTTCTCCTTCTCCTTCTTCTGCTTCTTCTGATTCACCGTCCAGACTTCACCTTCTCCTTCTCCTTCTTCTGCTTCTTCTGATTCACCCTCCAGACTTCACCTTCTCCTTCTCCTTCTTCTGCTTCTTCTGATTCACCCTTCAGACTTCACCTTCTCCTTCTCCTTCTTCTGCTTCTTCTGATTCACCCTCCAGACCACACCTTCTCCTTCTCCTTCTTCTACTTCTTCTGATTCACCCTCCAGACTTCATCTTCTCCTTCTCCTTCTTCTGCTTCTTCTGATTCACCCTCCAGACTTCACCTTCTCCTTCTCCTTCTTCTGCTTCTTCTGATTCACCCTCCAGACTTCACCTTCTCCTTCTCCTTCTTCTACTTCTTCTGATTCACCCTCCAGACTTCGCCTTCTCCTTCTCCTTCTTCGACTTCTTCTGATTCACCCTCCAGACTTCACCTTCTCCTTCTCCTTCTTCTGCTTCTTCTGATTCACCCTCCAGACTTCACCTTCTCCTTTTCCTTCTTCTGCTTCTTCTGATTCACCCTCCAGACTTCATCTTCTCCTTCTCCTTCTTCTGCTTCTTCTGATTCACCCTCCAGACTTCACCTTCTCCTTCTCCTTCTTCTGCTTCTTCTGATTCACCCTCCAGACTTCGCCTTCTCCTTCTCCTTCTTCTACTTCTTCTGATTCACCCTCCAGACTTCACCTTCTCCTTCTCCTTCTTCTACTTCTTCTGATTCACCCTCCAGTCTTCACCTTCTCCTTCTCCTTCTTCTGCTTCTTCTGATTCACCCTCCAGACTTCACCTTCTCCTTCTCCTTCTTCTGCTTCTTCTGATTCACCCTCCTGACTTCACCTTCTCCTTCTCCTTCTTCTGCTTCTACTGATTCACCCTCCAGACATCACCTTCTCCTTCTCCTTCTTCTACTTCTTCTGATTCACCCTCCAGACTTCACCTTCTCTTTCTACTTCTTCTGCTTCTTCTGATTCACCCTCCAGACTTCACCTTCTCCTTCTCCTTCTTCTACTTCTTCTGATTCACCCTCCAGACTTCACCTTCTCCTTCTCCTTCTTCTGCTTCTTGTGCTTCACCCTCCAGACTTCAGCTTCTCCTTCTCCTTCATCTGCTTCTTCTGATTCACCCTCCAGACTTCACCTTCTCCTTCTCCTTCTTCTGCTTCTTCTGATTCACCCTCCAGACTTCATCTTCTCCTTCTCCTTCTTCTGCTTCTTCTGATTCACCCTCCAGACTTCACCTTCTCCTTCTCCTTCTTCTGCTTCTTCTGATTCAGCCTCCAGACTTCACCTTCTCCTTCTCCTTCTTCTGCTTCTTCTGATTCACCCTCCAGACCACACCTTCTCCTTCTCCTTCTTCTGCTTTTTCTGCTTCACCCTCCAGACTTCAGCTTCTCCTTCTCCTTCTTCTGCTTCTTCTGATTCACCCTCCAGACTTCACCTTCTCCTTCTGCTTCTTCTGCTTCTTCTGATTCACCCTCCAGACTTCACCTTCTCCTTCTCCTTCTTCTGCTTCTTCTGATTCACCGTCCAGACTTCACCTTCTCCTTCTCCTTCTTCTGCTTCTTCTGATTCACCCTCCAGACTTCACCTTCTCCTTCTCCTTCTTCTGCTTCTTCAGATTCACCCTTCAGACTTCACCTTCTCCTTCTCCTTCTTCTGCTTCTTCTGATTCACCCTCCAGACCACACCTTCTCCTTCTCCTTCTTCTACTTCTGCTGATTCACCCTCCAGACTTCATCTTCTCCTTCTCCTTCTTCTGCTTCTTCTGATTCACCCTCCAGACTTCAACTTCTCCTTCTCCTTCTTCTGCTTCTTCTGATTCACCCTCCAGACTTCACCTTCTCCTTCTCCTTCTTCTACTTCTTCTGATTCACCCTCCAGACTTCACCTTCTCCTTCTCCTTCTTCTACTTCTTCTGATTCACCCTCCAGACTTCACCTTCTCCTTCTCCTTCTTCTGCTTCTTCTGATTCACCCTTCAGTCTTCACCTTCTCCTTCTCCTTCTTCTGCTTCTTCTGATTCACCCTCCAGACTACATCTTCTCCTTCTCCTTCTTCTGCTTCTTCTGATTCACCCTCCAGACTTCACCTTCTCCTTCTCCTTCTTCTGCTTCTTCTGATTCATCCTCCAGACTTCGCCTTCTCCTTCTCCTTCTTCTACTTCTTCTGATTCACCCTCCAGACTTCACCTTCTCCTTCTCCTTCTTCTACTTCTTCTGATTCACCCTCCAGACTTCACCTTCTCCTTCTCCTTCTTCTGCTTCTTCTGATTCACCCTCCAGACTTCACCTTCTCCTTCTCCTTCTTCTGCTTCTTCTGATTCACCCTCCAGATTTTACCTTCTCCTTCTCCTTCTTCTACTTCTTCTGATTCACCCTCCAGACTTCACCTTCTCCTTCTCCTGCTTCTGCTTCTTCTGATTCACCCTCCAGAATTCACATTCTCCTTCTCCTTCGTTTACTTCTTCTGATTCACCCTCCAGACTAAATCTTCTCCTTCTCCTTCTTCTACTTCTTCTGATTCACCCTCCAGACTTCACCTTCACCTTCTCCTTCTTCTGCTTCTTCTGATTCACCCTCTAGACTTCACCTTCTCCTTCTCCTTCTTCTACTTCTTCTGATTCACCCTCCAAACTTCACCTTCTCCTTCTCCTTCTTCTACTTCTTCCGATTCACCCTCCAGACTTCACCTTCTCCTTCTTCTACTTCTTCTGCTTCTCCCTCCAGACTTCACCTTCTCCTTCTCCTTCTTCTGCTTCTTCTGATTCACCCTCCAGACTTCACCTTCTCCTTCTCCTTCTTCTGCTTCTTCTGATTCACCGTCCAGACTTCACCTTCTCCTTCTCCTTCTTCTGCTTCTTCTGATTCTCCCTCCAGACTTCACCTTCTCCTTCTCCTTCTTCTGCTTCTTCTGATTCACCCTTCAGACTTCACCTTCTCCTTCTCCTTCTTCTGCTTCTTCTGAATCACCCTCCAGACCACACCTTCTCCTTCTCCTTCTTCTACTTCTTCTGATTCACCCTCCAGACTTCATCTTCTCCTTCTCCTTCTTCTGCTTCTTCTGATTCACCCTCCAGACTTCACCTTCTCCTTCTCCTTTTTCTGCTTCTTCTGATTCACCCTCCAGACTTCACCTTCTCCTTCTCCTTCTTCTACTTCTTCTGATTCACCCTCCAGACTTCACCTTCTCCTTCTCCTTCTTCTACTTCTCCTGATTCACCCTCCAGACTTCACCTTCTCCTTCTCCTTCTTCTGCTTCTTCTGATTCACCCTCCAGACTTCACCTTCTCCTTCTCCTTCTTCTGCTTCTTCTGATTCACCCTCCAGACTTCATCTTCTCCTTCTCCTTCTTCTGCTTCTTCTGATTCACCCTCCAGACTTCACCTTTTCCTTCTCCTTCTTCTGCTTCTTCTGATTCATCCTCCAGACTTCGCCTTCTCCTTCTCCTTCTTCTACTTCTTCTGATTCACCCTCCAGACTTCACCTTCTCCTTCTCCTTCTTCTACTTCTTCTGATTCACCCTCCAGACTTTACCTTCTCCTTCTCCTTCTTCTGCTTCTTCTGATTCACCCTCCAGACTTCACCTTCTCCTTCTCCTTCTTCTGCTTCTTCTGATTCACCCTCCAGACTTTACCTTCTCCTTCTCCTTCTTCTACTTCTTCTGATTCACCCTCCAGACTTCACCTTCTCCTTCTCCTGCTTCTGCTTCTTCTGATTCACCCTCCAGACTTCACATTCTCCTTCTCCTTCGTTTACTTCTTCTGATTCACCCTCCAGACTAAATCTTCTCCTTCTCCTTCTTCTACTTCTTCTGATTCACCCTCAAGACTTCACCTTCTCCTTCTCCTTCTTCTGCTTCTTCTGATTCACCCTCCAGACTTCACCTTCTCCTTCTCCTTCTTCTACTTCTTCTGATTCACCCTCCAAACTTCACCTTCTCCTTCTCCTTCTTCTACTTCTTCCGATTCACCCTCCAGACTTCACCTTCTCCTTCTCCTTCTTCTACTTCTTCTGCTTCTCCCTCCAGCCTTCACCTTCTCCTTCTCCTTCTTCTGCTTCTTCTGATTCACCCTCCGCACTTCACCTTCTCCTTCTCCTTCTTCTACTTCTTCTGATTCACCCTCCAGACTTCACCTTCTCCTTCTCCTTCTTCTACTTCTTCTGATTCACCCTCCAGACTTCACCTTCTTCTTCTCCTTCTTCTACTTCTTCTGATTCACCCTCCTGACTTCACCTTCTCCTTCTCCTTCTTCTGCTTCTTCTGCTTCACCCTCCAGACTTCACCTTCTCCTTCTCCTTCTTCTGCTTCTTCTGCTTCACCCTCCAGACTTCACCTTCTCCTTCTCCTTCTTCTGCTTCTTCTGCTTCACCCTCCTGACTTCACCTTCTCCTTCTCCTTCTTCTACTTCTTCAGATTCACCCTCCAGACTTCACCTTCTCCTTCTCCTTCTTCTACTTCTTCCGATTCACCCTCCAGACTTCACCTTCTCCTTCTCCTTCTTCTACTTCTTCTGCTTCTCCCTCCAGCCTTCACCTTCTCCTTCTCCTTCTTCTGCTTCTTCTGATTCACCCTCCACACTTCACCTTCTCCTTCTCCTTCTTCTACTTCTTCTGATTCACCCTCCAGACTTCACCTTCTCCTTCTCCTTCTTCTACTTCTTCTGATTCACCCTCCAGACTTCACCTTCTTCTTCTCCTTCTTCTACTTCTTCTGATTCACCCTCCTGACTTCACCTTCTCCTTCTCCTTCTTCTGCTTCTTCTGCTTCACCCTCCAGACTTCACCTTCTCCTTCTCCTTCTTCTGCTTCTTCTGCTTCACCCTCCAGACTTCACCTTCTCCTTCTCCTTCTTCTGCTTCTTCTGCTTCACCCTCCTGACTTCACCTTCTCCTTCTCCTTCTTCTACTTCTTCAGATTCACCCTCCAGACTTCACCTTCTCCTTCTCCTTCTTCTGCTTCTTCTGCTTCACCCTCCAGACTTCACCTTCTCCTTCTCCTTCATCTGCTTCTTCTGCTTCACCCTCCAGACTTCACCTTCTCCTTCTCCTTCTTCTGCTTCTTCTGCTTCACCCTCCTGACTTCACCTTCTCCTTCTCCTTCTTCTACTTCTTCTGATTCACCCTCCAGACTTCACCTTCTCCTTCTCCTTCTTCTGCTTCTTCTGATTCACCCTCCAGACTTCATCTTCTCCTTCTCCTTCTTCTGCTTCTTCTGATTCACCCTCCAGATTTCACCTTCTCCTTGTCCTTCTTCTGCTTCTTCTGATTCACCCTCCAGACTTCGCCTTCTCCTTCTCCTTCTTCTACTTCTTCTGATTCACCCTCCAGACTTCACCTTCTCCTTCTCCTTCTTCTACTTCTTCTGATTCACCCTCCAGTCTTCACCTTCTCCTTCTCCTTCTTCTGCTTCTTCTGATTCACCCTCCAGACTTCACCTTCTCCTTCTCCTTCTTCTGCTTCTTCTGATTCACCCTCCTGACTTCACCTTCTCCTTCTCCTTCTTCTGCTTCTACTGATTCACCCTCCAGACATCACCTTCTCCTTCTCCTTCTTCTACTTCTTCTGATTCACCCTCCAGACTTCATCTTCTCCTTCTCCTTCTTCTGCTTCTTCTGATTCACCCTCCAGTCTTCACCTTCTCCATCTCCTTCTTCTGCTTCTTCTGATTCACCCTCCAGACTTCACCTTCTCCTTCTCCTTCTTCTACTTCTTCTGATTCACCCTCCAGACTTCATCTTCTCCTTCTCCTTCTTCTGCTTCTTCTGATTCACCCTCCAGACTTCACCTTCTCCTTCTCCTTCTTCTGCTTCTTCTGATTCACCCTCCAGACTTCACCTTCTCCTTCTCCTTCTTCTACTTCTTCTGATTCGCCCTCCAGACTTCACCTTCTCCTTCTCCTTCTTCTACTTCTTCTGATTCACCCTCCAGACTTCACCTTCTCCTTCTCCTTCTTCTGCTTCTTCTGATTCACCGTCCAGACTTCACCTTCTCCTTCTCCTTCTTCTGCTTCTTCTGATTCACCCTCCAGACTTCACCTTCTCCTTCTCCTTCTTCTGCTTCTTCTGATTCACCCTTCAGACTTCACCTTCTCCTTCTCCTTCTTCTGCTTCTTCTGATTCACCCTCCAGACCACACCTTCTCCTTCTCCTTCTTCTACTTCTTCTGATTCACCCTCCACACTTCATCTTCTCCTTCTCCTTCTTCTGCTTCTTCTGATTCACCCTCCAGACTTCACCTTCTCCTTCTCCTTCTTCTGCTTCTTCTGATTCACCCTCCAGACTTCACCTTCTCCTTCTCCTTCTTCTACTTCTTCTGATTCACCCTCCAGACTTCACCTTCTCCTTCTCCTTCTTCTACTTCTTCTGATTCACCCTCCAGACTTCACCTTCTCCTTCTCCTTCTTCTGCTTCTTCTGATTCACCCTCCAGACTTCACCTTCTCCTTCTCCTTCTTCTGCTTCTTCTGATTCACCCTCCAGACTTCATCTTCTCCTTCTCCTTCTTCTGCTTCTTCTGATTCCCCCTCCAGACTTCACCTTCTCCTTCTCCTTCTTCTGCTTCTTCTGATTCACCCTCCAGACTTCGCCTTCTCCTTCTCCTTCTTCTACTTCTTCTGATTCACCCTCCAGACTTCACCTTCTTCTTCTCCTTCTTCTACTTCTTCTGATTCACCCTCCAGTCTTCACCTTCTCCTTCTCCTTCTTCTGCTTCTTCTGATTCACCCTCCAGACTTCACCTTCTCCTTCTCCTTCTTCTGCTTCTTCTGATTCACCCTCCTGACTTCACCTTCTCCTTCTCCTTCTTCTGCTTCTACTGATTCACCCTCCAGACATCACCTTCTCCTTCTCCTTCTTCTACTTCTTCTGATTCACCCTCCAGACTTCATCTTCTCCTTCTCCTTCTTCTGCTTCTTCTGATTCACCCTCCAGACTTCACCTTCTCCTTCTCCTTCTTCTGCTTCTTCTGATTCACCCTCCAGACTTCACCTTCTCCTTCTCCTTCTTCTACTTCTTCCGATTCACCCTCCAGACTTCACCTTCTCCTTCTCCTTCTTCTACTTCTTCTGATTCACCCTTCAGACTTCACCTTCTCCTTCTCCTTCTTCTGCTTCTTCTGATTCACCGTCCAGACTTCACCTTCTCCTTCTCCTTCTTCTGCTTCTTCTGATTCACCCTCCAGACTTCACCTTCTCCTTCTCCTTCTTCTGCTTCTTCTGATTCACCCTTCAGACTTCACCTTCTCCTTCTCCTTCTTCTGCTTCTTCTGATTCACCCTCCAGACCACACCTTCTCCTTCTCCTTCTTCTACTTCTTCTGATTCACCCTCCAGACTTCATCTTCTCCTTCTCCTTCTTCTGCTTCTTCTGATTCACCCTCCAGACTTCACCTTCTCCTTCTCCTTCTTCTGCTTCTTCTGATTCACCCTCCAGACTTCACCTTCTCCTTCTCCTTCTTCTACTTCTTCTGATTCACCCTCCAGACTTCGCCTTCTCCTTCTCCTTCTTCGACTTCTTCTGATTCACCCTCCAGACTTCACCTTCTCCTTCTCCTTCTTCTGCTTCTTCTGATTCACCCTCCAGACTTCACCTTCTCCTTCTCCTTCTTCTGCTTCTTCTGATTCACCCTCCAGACTTCATCTTCTCCTTCTCCTTCGTCTGCTTCTTCTGATTCACCCTCCAGACTTCACCTTCTCCTTCTCCTTCTTCTGCTTCTTCTGATTCACCCTCCAGACTTCGCCTTCTCCTTCTCCTTCTTCTACTTCTTCTGATTCACCCTCCAGACTTCACCTTCTCCTTCTCCTTCTTCTGCTTCTTCTGATTCACCCTCCAGACTTCACCTTCTCCTTCTCCTTCTTCTGCTTCTTCTGATTCACCCTCCTGAGTTCACCTTCTCCTTCTCCTTCTTCTGCTTCTACTGATTCACCCTCCAGACATCACCTTCTCCTTCTCCTTCTTCTACTTCTTCTGATTCACCCTCCAGACTTCACCTTCTCCTTCTACTTCTTCTGCTTCTTCTGATTCACCCTCCAGACTTCACCTTCTCCTTCTCCTTCTTCTACTTCTTCTGATTCACCCTCCAGACTTCACCTTCTCCTTCTCCTTCTTCTGCTTCTTCTGCTTCACCCTCCAGACTTCAGCTTCTCCTTCTCCTTCTTCTGCTTCTTCTGATTCACCCTCCAGACTTCACCTTCTCCTTCTCCTTCTTCTGCTTCTTCTGATTCACCCTCCAGACTTCATCTTCTCCTTCTCCTTCTTCTGCTTCTTCTGATTCACCCTCCAGACTTCACCTTCTCCTTCTCCTTCTTCTGCTTCTTCTGATTCACCCTCCAGACTTCACCTTCTCCTTCTCCTTCTTCTGCTTCTTCTGATTCACCCTTCAGACTTCACCTTCTCCTTCTCCTTCTTCTGCTTCTTCTGATTCACCCTCCAGACCACACCTTCTCCTTCTCCTTCTTCTGCTTTTTCTGCTTCACCCTCCAGACTTCAGCTTCTCCTTCTCCTTCTTCTGCTTCTTCTGATTCACCCTCCAGACTTCACCTTCTCCTTCTGCTTCTACTGCTTCTTCTGATTCACCCTCCAGACTTCACCTTCTCCTTCTCCTTCTTCTGCTTCTTCTGATTCACCGTCCAGACTTCACCTTCTCCTTCTCCTTCTTCTGCTTCTTCTGATTCACCCTCCAGACTTCACCTTCTCCTTCTCCTTCTTCTGCTTCTTCAGATTCACCCTTCAGACTTCACCTTCTCCTTCTCCTTCTTCTGCTTCTTCTGATTCACCCTCCAGACCACACCTTCTCCTTCTCCTTCTTCTACTTCTTCTGATTCACCCTCCAGACTTCATCTTCTCCTTCTCCTTCTTCTGCTTCTTCTGATTCACCCTCCAGACTTCAACTTCTCCTTCTCCTTCTTCTGCTTCTTCTGATTCACCCTCCAGACTTCACCTTCTCCTTCTCCTTCTTCTACTTCTTCTGATTCACCCTCCAGACTTCACCTTCTCCTTCTCCTTCTTCTACTTCTTCTGATTCACCCTCCAGACTTCACCTTCTCCTTCTCCTTCTTCTGCTTCTTCTGATTCACCCTCCAGACTTCACCTTCTCCTTCTCCTTCTTCTGCTTCTTCTGATTCACCCTCCAGACTACATCTTCTCCTTCTCCTTCTTCTGCTTCTTCTGATTCACCCTCCAGACTTCACCTTCTCCTTCTCCTTCTTCTGCTTCTTCTGATTCATCCTCCAGACTTCGCCTTCTCCTTCTCCTTCTTCTACTTCTTCTGATTCACCCTCCAGACTTCACCTTCTCCTTCTCCTTCTTCTACTTCTTCTGATTCACCCTCCAGACTTCACCTTCTCCTTCTCCTTCTTCTGATTCTTCTGATTCACCCTCCAGACTTCACCTTCTCCTTCTCCTTCTTCTGCTTCTTCTGATTCACCCTCCAGATTTTACCTTCTCCTTCTCCTTCTTCTACTTCTTCTGATTCACCCTCCAGACTTCACCTTCTCCTTCTCCTGCTTCTGCTTCTTCTGATTCACCCTCCAGACTTCACATTCTCCTTCTCCTTCGTTTACTTCTTTTGATTCACCCTCCAGACTAAATCTACTCCTTCTCCTTCTTCTACTTCTTCTGATTCACCCTCCAGACTTCACCTTCTCCTTCTCCTTCTTCTGCTTCTTCTGATTCACCCTCCAGACTTCACCTTCTCCTTCTCCTTCTTCTACTTCTTCTGATTCACCCTCCAAACTTCACCTTCTCCTTCTCCTTCTTCTACTTCTTCCGATTCACCCTCCAGACTTCACCTTCTCCTTCTCCTTCTTCTACTTCTTCTGCTTCTCCCTCCAGACTTCACCTTCTCCTTCTCCTTCTTCTGCTTCTTCTGATTCACCCTTCAGACTTCACCTTCTCCTTCTCCTTCTTCTGCTTCTTCTGATTCACCCTCCAGACCACACCTTCTCCTTCTCCTTCTTCTGCTTCTTCTGATTCACCCTCCAGACTTCATCTTCTCCTTCTCCTTCTTCTGCTTCTTCTGATTCACCCTCCAGACTTCACCTTCTCCTTCTCCTTCTTCTGCTTCTTCTGATTCACCCTCCAGACTTCACCTTCTCCTTCTCCTTCTTCTGCTTCTTCTGATTCACCCTTCAGACTTCACCTTCTCCTTCTCCTTCTTCTGCTTCTTCTGATTCACCCTCCAGACCACACCTTCTCCTTCTCCTTCTTCTGCTTTTTCTGCTTCACCCTCCAGACTTCAGCTTCTCCTTCTCCTTCTTCTGCTTCTTCTGATTCACCCTCCAGACTTCACCTTCTCCTTCTGCTTCTACTGCTTCTTCTGATTCACCCTCCAGACTTCACCTTCTCCTTCTCCTTCTTCTGCTTCTTCTGATTCACCGTCCAGACTTCACCTTCTCCTTCTCCTTCTTCTGCTTCTTCTGATTCACCCTCCAGACTTCACCTTCTCCTTCTCCTTCTTCTGCTTCTTCAGATTCACCCTTCAGACTTCACCTTCTCCTTCTCCTTCTTCTGCTTCTTCTGATTCACCCTCCAGACCACACCTTCTCCTTCTCCTTCTTCTACTTCTTCTGATTCACCCTCCAGACTTCATCTTCTCCTTCTCCTTCTTCTGCTTCTTCTGATTCACCCTCCAGACTTCAACTTCTCCTTCTCCTTCTTCTGCTTCTTCTGATTCACCCTCCAGACTTCACCTTCTCCTTCTCCTTCTTCTACTTCTTCTGATTCACCCTCCAGACTTCACCTTCTCCTTCTCCTTCTTCTACTTCTTCTGATTCACCCTCCAGACTTCACCTTCTCCTTCTCCTTCTTCTGCTTCTTCTGATTCACCCTCCAGACTTCACCTTCTCCTTCTCCTTCTTCTGCTTCTTCTGATTCACCCTCCAGACTACATCTTCTCCTTCTCCTTCTTCTGCTTCTTCTGATTCACCCTCCAGACTTCACCTTCTCCTTCTCCTTCTTCTGCTTCTTCTGATTCATCCTCCAGACTTCGCCTTCTCCTTCTCCTTCTTCTACTTCTTCTGATTCACCCTCCAGACTTCACCTTCTCCTTCTCCTTCTTCTACTTCTTCTGATTCACCCTCCAGACTTCACCTTCTCCTTCTCCTTCTTCTGATTCTTCTGATTCACCCTCCAGACTTCACCTTCTCCTTCTCCTTCTTCTGCTTCTTCTGATTCACCCTCCAGATTTTACCTTCTCCTTCTCCTTCTTCTACTTCTTCTGATTCACCCTCCAGACTTCACCTTCTCCTTCTCCTGCTTCTGCTTCTTCTGATTCACCCTCCAGACTTCACATTCTCCTTCTCCTTCGTTTACTTCTTTTGATTCACCCTCCAGACTAAATCTACTCCTTCTCCTTCTTCTACTTCTTCTGATTCACCCTCCAGACTTCACCTTCTCCTTCTCCTTCTTCTGCTTCTTCTGATTCACCCTCCAGACTTCACCTTCTCCTTCTCCTTCTTCTACTTCTTCTGATTCACCCTCCAAACTTCACCTTCTCCTTCTCCTTCTTCTACTTCTTCCGATTCACCCTCCAGACTTCACCTTCTCCTTCTCCTTCTTCTACTTCTTCTGCTTCTCCCTCCAGACTTCACCTTCTCCTTCTCCTTCTTCTGCTTCTTCTGATTCACCCTTCAGACTTCACCTTCTCCTTCTCCTTCTTCTGCTTCTTCTGATTCACCCTCCAGACCACACCTTCTCCTTCTCCTTCTTCTGCTTCTTCTGCTTCACCCTCCAGACTTCAGCTTCTCCTTCTCCTTCTTCTGCTTCTTCTGATTCACCCTCCAGACTTCTCCTTCTCCTTCTGCTTCTTCTGCTTCTTCTGATTCACCCTCCAGACTTCACCTTCTCCTTCTCCTTCTTCTGCTTCTTCTGATTCACCCTCCAGACTTCACCTTCTCCTTCTCCTTCTTCTGCTTCTTCTGATTCACCCTTCAGACTTCACCTTCTCCTTCTCCTTCTTCTGCTTCTTCTGATTCACCCTCCAGACCACACCTTCTCCTTCTCCTTCTTCTATTTCTTCTGATTCACCCTCCAGACTTCATCTTCTCCTTCTCCTTCTCCTTCTTCTACTTCTGATTCACCCTCCAGACTTCACCTTCTCCTTCTCCTTCTTCTACTTCTTCTGATTCACCCTCCAGACTTCACCTTCTCCTTCTCCTTCTTCTACGTCTTCTGTTTCACCCTCCAGACTTCACCTTCTCCTTCTCCTTCTTCTGCTTCTTCTGATTCACCCTCCAGACTTCACCTTCTCCTTCTCCTTCTTCTGCTTCTTCTGATACACCCTCCAGACTACATCTTCTCCTTATCCTTCTTCTGCTTCTTCTGATTCACCCTCCAGACTTCACCTTCTCCTTCTCCTTCTTCTGCTTCTTCTGATTCATCCTCCAGACTTCGCCTTCTCCTTCTCCTTCTTCTACTTCTTCTGATTCACCCTCCAGACTTCACCTTCTCCTTCTCCTTCTTCTACTTCTTCTGATTCACCATCCAGACTTCACCTTCTCCTTCGCCTTCTTCTGCTTCTTCTGATTCACCCTCCAGACTTCACCTTCTCCTTCTCCTTCTTCTGCTTCTTCTGATTCACCCTCCAGACTTTACCTTCTCCTTCTCCTTCTTCTACTTCTTCTGATTCACCCTCCAGACTTCACCTTCTCCTTCTCCTGCTTCTGCTTCTTCTGATTCACCCTCCAGACTTCACATTCTCCTTCTCCTTCGTTTACTTCTTCTGATTCACCCTCCAGACTAAATCTTCTCCTTCTCCTTCTTCTACTTCTTCTGATTCACCCTCCAGACTTCACCTTCTCCTTCTCCTTCTTCTGCTTCTTCTGATTCACCCTCCAGACTTCACCTTCTCCTTCTCCTTCTTCTACTTCTTCTGATTCACCCTCCAGACTTCACCTTCTCCTTCTCCTTCTTCTGCTTCTTCTGCTTCACCCTCCAGACTTCAGCTTCTCCTTCTCCTTCTTCTGCTTCTTCTGATTCACCCTCCAGACTTCACCTTCTCCTTCTCCTTCTTCTGCTTCTTCTGATTCACCCTCCAGACTTCATCTTCTCCTTCTCCTTCTTCTGCTTCTTCTGATTCACCCTCCAGACTTCACCTTCTCCTTCTCCTTCTTCTGCTTCTTCTGATTCACCCTCCAGACTTCACCTTCTCCTTCTCCTTCTTCTGCTTCTTCTGATTCACCCTTCAGACTTCACCTTCTCCTTCTCCTTCTTCTGCTTCTTCTGATTCACCCTCCAGACCACACCTTCTCCTTCTCCTTCTTCTGCTTTTTCTGCTTCACCCTCCAGACTTCAGCTTCTCCTTCTCCTTCTTCTGCTTCTTCTGATTCACCCTCCAGACTTCACCTTCTCCTTCTGCTTCTACTGCTTCTTCTGATTCACCCTCCAGACTTCACCTTCTCCTTCTCCTTCTTCTGCTTCTTCTGATTCACCGTCCAGACTTCACCTTCTCCTTCTCCTTCTTCTGCTTCTTCTGATTCACCCTCCAGACTTCACCTTCTCCTTCTCCTTCTTCTGCTTCTTCAGATTCACCCTTCAGACTTCACCTTCTCCTTCTCCTTCTTCTGCTTCTTCTGATTCACCCTCCAGACCACACCTTCTCCTTCTCCTTCTTCTACTTCTTCTGATTCACCCTCCAGACTTCATCTTCTCCTTCTCCTTCTTCTGCTTCTTCTGATTCACCCTCCAGACTTCAACTTCTCCTTCTCCTTCTTCTGCTTCTTCTGATTCACCCTCCAGACTTCACCTTCTCCTTCTCCTTCTTCTACTTCTTCTGATTCACCCTCCAGACTTCACCTTCTCCTTCTCCTTCTTCTACTTCTTCTGATTCACCCTCCAGACTTCACCTTCTCCTTCTCCTTCTTCTGCTTCTTCTGATTCACCCTCCAGACTTCACCTTCTCCTTCTCCTTCTTCTGCTTCTTCTGATTCACCCTCCAGACTACATCTTCTCCTTCTCCTTCTTCTGCTTCTTCTGATTCACCCTCCAGACTTCACCTTCTCCTTCTCCTTCTTCTGCTTCTTCTGATTCATCCTCCAGACTTCGCCTTCTCCTTCTCCTTCTTCTACTTCTTCTGATTCACCCTCCAGACTTCACCTTCTCCTTCTCCTTCTTCTACTTCTTCTGATTCACCCTCCAGACTTCACCTTCTCCTTCTCCTTCTTCTGATTCTTCTGATTCACCCTCCAGACTTCACCTTCTCCTTCTCCTTCTTCTGCTTCTTCTGATTCACCCTCCAGATTTTACCTTCTCCTTCTCCTTCTTCTACTTCTTCTGATTCACCCTCCAGACTTCACCTTCTCCTTCTCCTGCTTCTGCTTCTTCTGATTCACCCTCCAGACTTCACATTCTCCTTCTCCTTCGTTTACTTCTTTTGATTCACCCTCCAGACTAAATCTACTCCTTCTCCTTCTTCTACTTCTTCTGATTCACCCTCCAGACTTCACCTTCTCCTTCTCCTTCTTCTGCTTCTTCTGATTCACCCTCCAGACTTCACCTTCTCCTTCTCCTTCTTCTACTTCTTCTGATTCACCCTCCAAACTTCACCTTCTCCTTCTCCTTCTTCTACTTCTTCCGATTCACCCTCCAGACTTCACCTTCTCCTTCTCCTTCTTCTACTTCTTCTGCTTCTCCCTCCAGACTTCACCTTCTCCTTCTCCTTCTTCTGCTTCTTCTGATTCACCCTTCAGACTTCACCTTCTCCTTCTCCTTCTTCTGCTTCTTCTGATTCACCCTCCAGACCACACCTTCTCCTTCTCCTTCTTCTGCTTCTTCTGCTTCACCCTCCAGACTTCAGCTTCTCCTTCTCCTTCTTCTGCTTCTTCTGATTCACCCTCCAGACTTCTCCTTCTCCTTCTGCTTCTTCTGCTTCTTCTGATTCACCCTCCAGACTTCACCTTCTCCTTCTCCTTCTTCTGCTTCTTCTGATTCACCCTCCAGACTTCACCTTCTCCTTCTCCTTCTTCTGCTTCTTCTGATTCACCCTTCAGACTTCACCTTCTCCTTCTCCTTCTTCTGCTTCTTCTGATTCACCCTCCAGACCACACCTTCTCCTTCTCCTTCTTCTATTTCTTCTGATTCACCCTCCAGACTTCATCTTCTCCTTCTCCTTCTCCTTCTTCTACTTCTGATTCACCCTCCAGACTTCACCTTCTCCTTCTCCTTCTTCTACTTCTTCTGATTCACCCTCCAGACTTCACCTTCTCCTTCTCCTTCTTCTACGTCTTCTGTTTCACCCTCCAGACTTCACCTTCTCCTTCTCCTTCTTCTGCTTCTTCTGATTCACCCTCCAGACTTCACCTTCTCCTTCTCCTTCTTCTGCTTCTTCTGATACACCCTCCAGACTACATCTTCTCCTTCTCCTTCTTCTGCTTCTTCTGATTCACCCTCCAGACTTCACCTTCTCCTTCTCCTTCTTCTGCTTCTTCTGATTCATCCTCCAGACTTCGCCTTCTCCTTCTCCTTCTTCTACTTCTTCTGATTCACCCTCCAGACTTCACCTTCTCCTTCTCCTTCTTCTACTTCTTCTGATTCACCATCCAGACTTCACCTTCTCCTTCTCCTTCTTCTGCTTCTTCTGATTCACCCTCCAGACTTCACCTTCTCCTTCTCCTTCTTCTGCTTCTTCTGATTCACCCTCCAGACTTTACCTTCTCCTTCTCCTTCTTCTACTTCTTCTGATTCACCCTCCAGACTTCACCTTCTCCTTCTCCTGCTTCTGCTTCTTCTGATTCACCCTCCAGACTTCACATTCTCCTTCTCCTTCGTTTACTTCTTCTGATTCACCCTCCAGACTAAATCTTCTCCTTCTCCTTCTTCTACTTCTTCTGATTCACCCTCCAGACTTCACCTTCTCCTTCTCCTTCTTCTGCTTCTTCTGATTCACCCTCCAGACTTCACCTTCTCCTTCTCCTTCTTCTACTTCTTCTGATTCACCCTCCAAACTTCACCTTCTCCTTCTCCTTCTTCTACTTCTTCCGATTCACCCTCCAGACTTCACATTCTCCTTCTCCTTCTTCTACTTCTTCTGCTTCTCCCTCCAGACTTCACCTTCTCCTTCTCCTTCTTCTGCTTCTTCTGATTCACCCTCCACACTTCACCTTCTCCTTCTCCTTCTTCTACTTCTTCTGATTCACCCTCCAGACTTCACCTTCTCCTTCTCCTTCTTCTACTTCTTCTGATTCACCCTCCAGACTTCACCTTCTTCTTCTCCTTCTTCTACTTCTTCTGATTCACCCTCCTGACTTCACCTTCTCCTTCTCCTTCTTCTGCTTCTTCTGCTTCACCCTCCAGACTTCACCTTCTCCTTCTCCTTCTTCTGCTTCTTCTGCTTCACCCTCCAGACATCACCTTCTCCTTCTCCTTCTTCTGCCTCTTCTGCTTTACCCTCCTGACTTCACCTTCTCCTTCTCCTTCTTCTACTTCTTCTGATTCACCCTCCAGACTTCACCTTCTCCTTCTCCTTCTTCTGCTTCTTCTGCTTCACCCTCCAGACTTTACCTTCTCCTTCTCCTTCTGCTGCTTCTTCTGCTTCGCCCTCCAGACTTCACCTTCTCCTTCTCCTTCATCTGCTTCTTCTGATTCACCCTCCAGACTTCACCTTCTCCTTCTCCTTCTTCTGCTTCTTCTGATTCACCCTCCAGACTTTACCTTCTCCTTCTCCTTCTTCTACTTCTTCAGATTCACCCTCCAGACTTCACCTTCTCCTTCTCCTGCTTCTGCTTCTTCTGATTCACCCTCCAGACTTCACATTCTCCTTCTCCTTCGTTTACTTCTTCTGATTCACCCTCCAGACTAAATCTTCTCCTTCTCCTTCTTCTACTTCTTCTGATTCACCCTCCAGACTTCACCTTCTCCTTCTCCTTCTTCTGCTTCTTCTGATTCACCCTCCAGACTTCACCTTCTCCTTCTCCTTCTTCTAGTTCTTCTGATTCACCCTCCAAACTTCACCTTCTCCTTCTCCTTCTTCTACTTCTTCTGATTCACCCTCCAGACTTCACCTTCTCCTTCTCCTTCCTCTACTTCTTCTGCTTCTCCCTCCAGACTTCACCTTCTCCTTCTTCTGCTTCTTCTGTTTCACCCTCCTCACTTCACCTTCTCCTTCTCCTTCTTCTACTTCTTCTGATTCACCCTCCAGACTTCACCTTCTCCTTCTCCTTCTTCTACTTCTTCTGATTCACCCTCCAGACTTCACCTTCTCCTTCTCCTTCTTCTGCTTCTTCTGTTTCACCCTCCTCACTTCACCTTCACCTTCTCCTTCTTCTGCTTCTTCTGTTTCACCCTCCTCACTTCACCTTCTCCTTCTCCTTCTTCTGCTTCTTCTGATTCACCCTCCAGACTTCACCTTCTCCTTCTCCTTCTTCTACTTCTTCTGATTCACCCTCCAGACTTCACCTTCTCCTTCTCCTTCTTCTACTTCTTCTGATTCACCCTCCAGACTTCACCTTCTCCTTCTCCTTCTTCTGCTTCTTCTGATTCACCCTCCAGACTTCACCTTCTCCTTCTCCTTCTTCTGCTTCTTCTGATTCACCCTCCAGACTTCATCTTCTCCTTCTCCTTCTTCTGCTTCTTCTGATTCACCCTCCAGACTTCACCTTCTCCTTCTCCTTCTTCTACTTCTTCTGATTCACCCTCCAGACTTCACCTTCTTCTTCTCCTTCTTCTACTTCTTCTGATTCACCCTCCAGTCTTCACCTTCTCCTTCTCCTTCTTCTGCTTCTTCTGATTCACCCTCCAGACTTCACCTTCTCCTTCTCCTTCTTCTGCTTCTTCTGATTCACCCTCCTGACTTCACCTTCTCCTTCTCCTTCTTCTGCTTCTACTGATTCACCCTCCAGACATCACCTTCTCCTTCTCCTTCTTCTACTTCTTCTGATTCACCCTCCAGACTTCATCTTCTCCTTCTCCTTCTTCTGCTTCTTCTGATTCACCCTCCAGACTTCACCTTCTCCTTCTCCTTCTTCTGCTTCTTCTGATTCACCCTCCAGACTTCACCTTCTCCTTCTCCTTCTTCTACTTCTTCTGATTCACCCTCCAGACTTCACCTTCTCCTTCTCCTTCTTCTACTTCTTCTGATTCACCCTTCAGACTTCACCTTCTCCTTCTCCTTCTTCTGCTTCTTCTGATTCACCGTCCAGACTTCACCTTCTCCTTCTCCTTCTTCTGCTTCTTCTGATTCACCCTCCAGACTTCACCTTCTCCTTCTCCTTCTTCTGCTTCTTCTGATTCACCCTTCAGACTTCACCTTCTCCTTCTCCTTCTTCTGCTTCTTCTGATTCACCCTCCAGACCACACCTTCTCCTTCTCCTTCTTCTACTTCTTCTGATTCACCCTCCAGACTTCATCTTCTCCTTCTCCTTCTTCTGCTTCTTCTGATTCACCCTCCAGACTTCACCTTCTCCTTCTCCTTCTTCTGCTTCTTCTGATTCACCCTCCAGACTTCACCTTCTCCTTCTCCTTCTTCTACTTCTTCTGATTCACCCTCCAGACTTCGCCTTCTCCTTCTCCTTCTTCGACTTCTTCTGATTCACCCTCCAGACTTCACCTTCTCCTTCTCCTTCTTCTGCTTCTTCTGATTCACCCTCCAGACTTCACCTTCTCCTTCTCCTTCTTCTGCTTCTTCTGATTCACCCTCCAGACTTCATCTTCTCCTTCTCCTTCTTCTGCTTCTTCTGATTCACCCTCCAGACTTCACCTTCTCCTTCTCCTTCTTCTGCTTCTTCTGATTCACCCTCCAGACTTCGCCTTCTCCTTCTCCTTCTTCTACTTCTTCTGATTCACCCTCCAGACTTCACCTTCTCCTTCTCCTTCTTCTGCTTCTTCTGATTCACCCTCCAGACTTCACCTTCTCCTTCTCCTTCTTCTGCTTCTTCTGATTCACCCTCCTGAGTTCACCTTCTCCTTCTCCTTCTTCTGCTTCTACTGATTCACCCTCCAGACATCACCTTCTCCTTCTCCTTCTTCTACTTCTTCTGATTCACCCTCCAGACTTCACCTTCTCCTTCTACTTCTTCTGCTTCTTCTGATTCACCCTCCAGACTTCACCTTCTCCTTCTCCTTCTTCTACTTCTTCTGATTCACCCTCCAGACTTCACCTTCTCCTTCTCCTTCTTCTGCTTCTTCTGCTTCACCCTCCAGACTTCAGCTTCTCCTTCTCCTTCTTCTGCTTCTTCTGATTCACCCTCCAGACTTCACCTTCTCCTTCTCCTTCTTCTGCTTCTTCTGATTCACCCTCCAGACTTCATCTTCTCCTTCTCCTTCTTCTGCTTCTTCTGATTCACCCTCCAGACTTCACCTTCTCCTTCTCCTTCTTCTGCTTCTTCTGATTCACCCTCCAGACTTCACCTTCTCCTTCTCCTTCTTCTGCTTCTTCTGATTCACCCTTCAGACTTCACCTTCTCCTTCTCCTTCTTCTGCTTCTTCTGATTCACCCTCCAGACCACGCCTTCTCCTTCTCCTTCTTCTGCTTTTTCTGCTTCACCCTCCAGACTTCAGCTTCTCCTTCTCCTTCTTCTGCTTCTTCTGATTCACCCTCCAGACTTCACCTTCTCCTTCTGCTTCTACTGCTTCTTCTGATACACCCTCCAGACTTCACCTTCTCCTTCTCCTTCTTCTGCTTCTTCTGATTCACCGTCCAGACTTCACCTTCTCCTTCTCCTTCTTCTGCTTCTTCTGATTCACCCTCCAGACTTCACCTTCTCCTTCTCCTTCTTCTGCTTCTTCAGATTCACCCTTCAGACTTCACCTTCTCCTTCTCCTTCTTCTGCTTCTTCTGATTCACCCTCCAGACCACACCTTCTCCTTCTCCTTCTTCTACTTCTTCTGATTCACCCTCCAGACTTCATCTTCTCCTTCTCCTTCTTCTGCTTCTTCTGATTCACCCTCCAGACTTCAACTTCTCCTTCTCCTTCTTCTGCTTCTTCTGATTCACCCTCCAGACTTCACCTTCTCCTTCTCCTTCTTCTACTTCTTCTGATTCACCCTCCAGACTTCACCTTCTCCTTCTCCTTCTTCTACTTCTTCTGATTCACCCTCCAGACTTCACCTTCTCCTTCTCCTTCTTCTGCTTCTTCTGATTCACCCTCCAGACTTCACCTTCTCCTTCTCCTTCTTCTGCTTCTTCTGATTCACCCTCCAGACTACATCTTCTCCTTCTCCTTCTTCTGCTTCTTCTGATTCACCCTCCAGACTTCACCTTCTCCTTCTCCTTCTTCTGCTTCTTCTGATTCATCCTCCAGACTTCGCCTTCTCCTTCTCCTTCTTCTACTTCTTCTGATTCACCCTCCAGACTTCACCTTCTCCTTCTCCTTCTTCTACTTCTTCTGATTCACCCTCCAGACTTCACCTTCTCCTTCTCCTTCTTCTGATTCTTCTGATTCACCCTCCAGACTTCACCTTCTCCTTCTCCTTCTTCTGCTTCTTCTGATTCACCCTCCAGATTTTACCTTCTCCTTCTCCTTCTTCTACTTCTTCTGATTCACCCTCCAGACTTCACCTTCTCCTTCTCCTGCTTCTGCTTCTTCTGATTCACCCTCCAGACTTCACATTCTCCTTCTCCTTCGTTTACTTCTTTTGATTCACCCTCCAGACTAAATCTACTCCTTCTCCTTCTTCTACTTCTTCTGATTCACCCTCCAGACTTCACCTTCTCCTTCTCCTTCTTCTGCTTCTTCTGATTCACCCTCCAGACTTCACCTTCTCCTTCTCCTTCTTCTACTTCTTCTGATTCACCCTCCAAACTTCACCTTCTCCTTTTCCTTCTTCTACTTCTTCCGATTCACCCTCCAGACTTCACCTTCTCCTTCTCCTTCTTCTACTTCTTCTGCTTCTCCCTCCAGACTTCACCTTCTCCTTCTCCTTCTTCTGCTTCTTCTGATTCACCCTTCAGACTTCACCTTCTCCTTCTCCTTCTTCTGCTTCTTCTGATTCACCCTCCAGACCACACCTTCTCCTTCTCCTTCTTCTGCTTCTTCTGCTTCACCCTCCAGACTTCAGCTTCTCCTTCTCCTTCTTCTGCTTCTTCTGATTCACCCTCCAGACTTCTCCTTCTCCTTCTGCTTCTTCTGCTTCTTCTGATTCACCCTCCAGACTTCACCTTCTCCTTCTCCTTCTTCTGCTTCTTCTGATTCACCCTCCGGACTTCACCTTCTCCTTCTCCTTCTTCTGCTTCTTCTGATTCACCCTTCAGACTTCACCTTCTCCTTCTCCTTCTTCTGCTTCTTCTGATTCACCCTCCAGACCACACCTTCTCCTTCTCCTTCTTCTATTTCTTCTGATTCACCCTCCAGACTTCATCTTCTCCTTCTCCTTCTCCTTCTTCTACTTCTGATTCACCCTCCAGACTTCACCTTCTCCTTCTCCTTCTTCTACTTCTTCTGATTCACCCTCCAGACTTCACCTTCTCCTTCTCCTTCTTCTACGTCTTCTGTTTCACCCTCCAGACTTCACCTTCTCCTTCTCCTTCTTCTGCTTCTTCTGATTCACCCTCCAGACTTCACCTTCTCCTTCTCCTTCTTCTGCTTCTTCTGATACACCCTCCAGACTACATCTTCTCCTTCTCCTTCTTCTGCTTCTTCTGATTCACCCTCCAGACTTCACCTTCTCCTTCTCCTTCTTCTACTTCTTCTGATTCACCCTCCAGACTTCACCTTCTCCTTCTCCTTCTTCTGCTTCTTCTGCTTCACCCTCCAGACTTTACCTTCTCCTTCTCCTTCTGCTGCTTCTTCTGCTTCGCCCTCCAGACTTCACCTTCTCCTTCTCCTTCATCTGCTTCTTCTGATTCACCCTCCAGACTTCACCTTCTCCTTCTCCTTCTTCTGCTTCTTCTGATTCACCCTCCAGACTTTACCTTCTCCTTCTCCTTCTTCTACTTCTTCAGATTCACCCTCCAGACTTCACCTTCTCCTTCTCCTGCTTCTGCTTCTTCTGATTCACCCTCCAGACTTCACATTCTCCTTCTCCTTCGTTTACTTCTTCTGATTCACCCTCCAGACTAAATCTTCTCCTTCTCCTTCTTCTACTTCTTCTGATTCACCCTCCAGACTTCACCTTCTCCTTCTCCTTCTTCTGCTTCTTCTGATTCACCCTCCAGACTTCACCTTCTCCTTCTCCTTCTTCTACTTCTTCTGATTCACCCTCCAAACTTCACCTTCTCCTTCTCCTTCTTCTACTTCTTCTGATTCACCCTCCAGACTTCACCTTCTCCTTCTCCTTCCTCTACTTCTTCTGCTTCTCCCTCCAGACTTCACCTTCTCCTTCTCCTTCTTCTGCTTCTTCTGTTTCACCCTCCTCACTTCACCTTCTCCTTCTCCTTCTTCTACTTCTTCTGATTCACCCTCCAGACTTCACCTTCTCCTTCTCCTTCTTCTACTTCTTCTGATTCACCCTCCAGACTTCACCTTCTTCTTCTCCTTCTTCTACTTCTTCTAATTCACCCTCCAGACTTCACCTTCTTCTTCTCCTTCTTCTACTTCTTCTGATTCACCCTCCTGACTTCACCTTCTCCTTCTCCTTCTTCTGCTTCTTCTGCTTTACCCTCCTGACTTCACCTTCTCCTTCTCCTTCTTCTACTTCTTCTGATTCACCCTCCAGACTTCACCTTCTCCTTCTCCTTCTTCTACTTCTTCTGCTTCACCCTCCAGACTTCACCTTCTCCTTCTCCTTCATCTGCTTCTTCTGCTTCACCCTCCAGACTTCACCTTCTCCTTCTCCTTCTTCTGCTTCTTCTGCTTCACCCTCCTGACTTCACCTTCTCCTTCTCCTTCTTCTACTTCTTCTGATTCACCCTCCAGACTTCACCTTCTCCTTCTCCTTCTTCTACTTCTTCTGATTCAACCTCCGGACTTCACCTTCTCCTTCTCCTTCTTCTACTTCTTCTGCTTCTCCCTCCAGACTTCACCTTCTCCTTCTCCTTCTTCTGCTTCTTCTGATTCACCCTCCACACTTCACCTTCTCCTTCTCCTTCTTCTTCTTCTTCTGATTCACCCTCCAGACTTCACCTTCTCCTTCTCCTTCTTCTACTTCTTCTGATTCACCCTCCAGACTTCACCTTCTTCTTCTCCTTCTTCTACTTCTTCTGATTCACCCTCCTGACTTCACCTTCTCCTTCTCCTTCTTCTGCTTCTTCTGCTTCAACCTCCAGACTTCACCTTCTCCTTCTCCTTCTTCTGCTTCTTCTGCTTCACCCTCCAGACTTCACCTTCTCCTTCTCCTTCTTCTGCTTCTTCTGCTTCACCCTCCTGACTTCACCTTCTCCTTCTCCTTCTTCTACTTCTTCTGATTCACCCTCCAGACTTCACCTTCTCCTTCTCCTTCTTCTGCTTCTTCTGCTTCACCCTCCAGACTTCACCTTCTCCTTCTCCTTCTGCTGCTTCTTCTGCTTCGCCCTCCAGACTTCACCTTCTCCTTCTCCTTCATCTGCTTCTTCTGCTTCACCCTCCAGACTTCACCTTCTCCTTCTCCTTCTTCTGCTTCTTCTGCTTCACCCTCCTGACTTCACCTTATCCTTCTCCTTCTTCTACTTCTTCTGATACACCCTCCAGACGTCACCTTCTCCTTCTCCTTCTTCTGCTTCTTCTGCTTCACCCTCCAGACTTCACCTTCTCCTTCTCCTTCTTCTGCTTCTTCTGATTCACCCTCCAGACCTCACCTTCTCCTTCTCCATCTTCTACTTCTTCTGATTCACCCTCCAGACTTCATCTTCTCCTTCTCCTTCTTCTGCTTCTTCTGATTCACCCTCCAGACTTCACCTTCTCCTTCTCCTTCTTCTGCTTCTTCTGATTCACCCTCCAGACTTCACCTTCTACTTCTCCTTCTTCTACTTCTTCTGATTCACACTCCAGACTTCACCTTCTCCTTCTCCTTCTTCTACTTCTTCTGATTCACCCTCCAGACTTCATCTTCTCCTTCTCCTTCTTCTGCTTCTTCTGATTCACCCTCCAGACTTCACCTTCTCCTTCTCCTTCTTCTGCTTCTTCTGATTCACCCTCCAGACTTCACCTTCTACTTCTCCTTCTTCTACTTCTTCTGATTCACACTCCAGACTTCACCTTCTCCTTCTCCTTCTTCTACTTCTTCTGATTCACCCTCCAGACTTCACCTTCTCCTTCTCCTTCTTCTGATTCTTCTGATTCACCCTCCAGACTTCAACTTCTCCTTCTCCTTCTTCTGCTTCTTCTGATTCACCCTCCTGACTTCACCCTCTCCTTCTCCTTCTTCTACTTCTTCTGATTCACCCTCCTGACTTCGCCTTCTCCTTCTCCTTCTTCTACCTCTTCTGCTTCACCCTCTAGACTTCACCTTCTCCTTCCCCTTCTTCTACGTCTTCTGATTCACCCTCCAGACTTCACCTTCTCCTTCTCCTTCTGCTGCTTCTTCTGATTCACCCTCCAGACTTCACCTTCTCCTTCTCCTTATTCTGCTTCTTCTGATTCACCCTCCAGACTTCACCTTTTCCTTCTCCTTCTTCTGCTTCTTCTGTTTCACCCTCCAGACTTCACCTTCTCCTTCTCCTTCTTCTGCTTCTTCTGAATCACCCTCCAGACTTCACCTTCTCCTTCTCCTTTTTCGACTTTTTCTGATTCACCCTCCAGACTTCACCTTCTCCTTCTCCTTCTTCTACTTCTTCTGATTCCCCCTCCAGACTTCACCTTCTCCTTCTCGTTCTTCTGCTTCTTCTGATTCACCGTCCAGACTTCACCTTCTCCTTCTTCTTCTTCTGCTTCTTCTGATTCACCCTCCAGACTTCACCTTCTCCTTCTCCTTCTTCTGTTTCTTCTGATTCACCCTTCAGACTTCACCTTCTCCTTCTCCTTCTTCTGCTTCTTCTGATTCACCCTCCAGACCACACCTTCTCCTTCTCCTTCTTCTACTTCTTCTGATTCACCCTCCAGACTTCACCTTCTCCTTCTCCTTCTTCTACTTCTTCTGATTCACCCTCCAGACTTCATCTTCTGCTTCTCCTTCTTCTGCTTCTTCTGATTCACCCTCCAGACTTCACCTTCTCCTTCTCCTTCTTCTGCATCTTCTGATTCACCCTCCAGACTTCACCTTCTCCTTCTCCTTCTTCTACTTCTTCTGATTCACCCTCCAGACTTCACCTTCTCCTTCTCCTTCTTCTACTTCTTCTGATTCACCCTCCAGACTTCACCTTCTCCTTCTCCTTCTTCTGCTTCTTCTGATTCACCCTCCAGACTTCACCTTTTCCTTCTCCTTCTTCTGCTTCTTCTGTTTCACCCTCCAGACTTCACCTTCTCCTTCTCCTTCTTCTGCTTCTTCTGATTCACCCTCCAGACTTCACCTTCTCCTTCTCCTTTTTCGACTTTTTCTGATTCACCCTCCAGACTTCACCTTCTCCTTCTCCTTCTTCTACTTCTTCTGATTCCCCCTCCAGACTTCACCTTCTCCTTCTCGTTCTTCTGCTTCTTCTGATTCACCGTCCAGACTTCACCTTCTCCTTCTTCTTCTTCTGCTTCTTCTGATTCACCCTCCAGACTTCACCTTCTCCTTCTCCTTCTTCTGTTTCTTCTGATTCACCCTTCAGACTTCACCTTCTCCTTCTCCTTCTTCTGCTTCTTCTGATTCACCCTCCAGACCACACCTTCTCCTTCTCCTTCTTCTACTTCTTCTGATTCACCCTCCAGACTTCACCTTCTCCTTCTCCTTCTTCTACTTCTTCTGATTCACCCTCCAGACTTCATCTTCTCCTTCTCCTTCTTCTGCTTCTTCTGATTCACCCTCCAGACTTCACCTTCTCCTTCTCCTTCTTCTGCATCTTCTGATTCACCCTCCAGACTTCACCTTCTCCTTCTCCTTCTTCTACTTCTTCTGATTCACCCTCCAGACTTCACCTTCTCCTTCTCCTTCTTCTACTTCTTCTGATTCACCCTCCAGACTTCACCTTCTCTTTCTCCTTCTTCTGCTTCTTCTGATTCACCCTCCAGACTTCACCTTCTCCTTCTCCTTCTTCTGCTTCTTCTGATTCACCCTCCAGACTTCACCTTCTCCTTCTCCTTCTTCTACTTCTTCTGATTCACCCTCCAGGCTTCACCTTCTCCTTCTCCTTCTTCTGCTTCTTCTGATTCACCCTCCACACTTCACCTTCTCCTTCTCCTTCTCTACTTCTTCTGATTCACCCTCCAAACTTCACCTTCTCCTTCTCCTTCTTCTACTTCTTCTGATTCACCCTCCAGACTTCACCTTCTCCTTCTCCTTCTTGTACTTCTTCTGCTTCTCCCTCCAGACTTCACCTTCACCTTCTCCTTCTTCTGCTTCTTCTGATTCACCCTCCAGACTTCACCTGCTCCTTCTCCTTCTTCTACTTCTTCTGATTCACCCTCCAGACTTCACCTTCTCCTTCTTCTTCTTCTACTTCTTCTGATTTACCCTCCAGACTTCACCTTCTCCTTCTCCTTCTTCTACTTCTTCTGATTCACCCTCCTGACTTCACCTTCTCCTTCTCCTTCTTCTGCTTCTTCTGCTTCACCCTCCAGACCTCACCTTCTCCTTCTCCTTCTTCTGCTTCTTCTGCTTCACCATCCAGACTTCACCTTCTCCTTCTCCTTCTTCTGCTTCTTCTGCTTCACCCTCCTGACTTCACCTTCTCCTTCTCCTTCTTCTACTTCTTCTGATTCACCCTCCAGACTTCACCTTCTCCTTCTCCTTCTTCTGCTTTTTCTGCTTCACCCTCCAGACTTCACCTTCTCCTTCTCCTTCTTCTGCTTCTTCTGCTTCACCATCCAGACTTCAGCTTCTCCTTCTCCTTCTTCTGCTTCTTCTGATTCACCCTCCAGACTTCACCTTCTCCTTCTCCTTCTTCTGCTTCTTCAGATTCACCCTCCAGACTTCATCTTCTCCTTCTCCTTCTTCTGCTTCTTCTGATTCACCCTCCAGACTTCACCTTCTCCTTCTCCTTCTTCTGCTTCTTCTGATTCACCCTCCAGACTTCACCTTCTCCTTCTCCTTCTTCTGCTTCTTCTGATTCACCCTTCAGACTTCACCTTCTCCTTCTCCTTCTTCTGCTTCTTCTGATTCACCTTCCAAACCACACCTTCTCCTTCTCCTTCTTCTGCTTCTTCTGCTTCACCCTCCAGACTTCAGCTTCTCCTTCTCCTTCTTCTGCTTCTTCTGATTCACCCTCCAGACTTCACCTTCTCCTTCTGCTTCTTCTGCTTCTTCTGATTCACCCTCCAGACTTCACCTTCTCCTTCTCCTTCTTCTGCTTCTTCTGATTCACCGTCCAGACTTCACCTTCTCCTTCTCCTTCTTCTGCTTCTTCTGATTCACCCTCCAGACTTCACCTTCTCCTTCTCCTTCTTCTGCTTCTTCTGATTCACCCTCCAGACTTCACCTTCTCCTTCTCCTTCTTCTGCTTCTTCTGATTCACCCTCCAGACTTCACCTTCTCCTTCTCCTTCTTCTACTTCTTCTGATTCACCCTCCAGACTTCACCTTCTCCTTCTCCTTCTTCTACTTCTTCTGATTCACCCTCCAGACTTCACCTTCTCCTTCTCCTTCTTCTGCTTCTTCTGATTCACCCTCCAGACTTCACCTTCTCCTTCTCCTTCTTCTGCTTCTTCTGATTCACCCTCCAGACTTCATCTTCTCCTTCTCCTTCTTCTGCTTCTTCTGATTCACCGTCCAGACTTCACCTTCTCCTTCTCCTTCTTCTGCTTCTTCTGATTCATCCTCCAGACTTCGCCTTCTGCTTCTCCTTCTTCTACTTCTTCTGATTCACCCTCCAGACTTCACCTTCTCCTTCTCCTTCTTCTACTTCTTCTGATTCACCCTCCAGACTTCACCTTCTCCTTCTCCTTCTTCTGCTTCTTCTGATTCACCCTCCAGACTTCACCTTCTCCTTCTCCTTCTTCTGCTTCTTCTGATTCACCTTCCAGACTTTACCTTCTCCTTCTCCTTCTTCTACTTCTTCTGATTCACCCTCCAGACTTCACCTTCTCCTTCTCCTGCTTCTGCTTCTTCTGATTCACCCTCCAGACTTCACATTCTCCTTCTCCTTCGTTTACTTCTTCTGATTCACCCTCCAGACTAAATCTTCTCCTTCTCCTTCTTCTACTTCTTCTGATTCACCCTCCAGACATCACCTTCTCCTTCTCCTTCTTCTGCTTCTTCTGATTCACCCTCCAGACTTCACCTTCTCCTTCTCCTTCTTCTACTTCTTCTGATTCACCCTCCAAACTTCACCTTCTCCTTCTCCTTCTTCTACTTCTTCCGATTCACCCTCCAGACTTCACCTTCTCCTTCTCCTTCTTCTACTTCTTCTGCTTCTCCCTCCAGACTTCACCTTCTCCTTCTCCTTCTTCTGCTTCTTCTGATTCACCCTCCACACTTCACCTTCTCCTTCTCCTTCTTCTACTTCTTCTGATTCACCCTCCAGACTTCACCTTCTCCTTCTCCTTCTTCTACTTCTTCTGATTCACCCTCCAGACTTCACCTTCTTCTTCTCCTTCTTCTACTTCTTCTGATTCACCCTCCTGACGTCACCTTCTCCTTCTCCTTCTTCTGCTTCTTCTGCTTCACCCTCCAGACTTCACCTTCTCCTTCTCCTTCTTCTGCTTCTTCTGCTTCACCCTCCAGACTTCACCTTCTCCTTCTCCTTCTTCTGCTTCTTCTGCTTCACCCTCCTGACTTCACCTTCTCCTTCTCCTTCTTCTACTTCTTCTGATTCACCCTCCAGACTTCACCTTCTCCTTCTCCTTCTTCTGCTTCTTCTGCTTCACCCTCCAGACTTTACCTTCTCCTTCTCCTTCTGCTGCTTCTTCTGCTTCGCCCTCCAGACTTCACCTTCTCCTTCTCCTTCATCTGCTTCTTCTGATTCACCCTCCAGACTTCACATTCTCCTTCTCCTTCATCTGCTTCTTCTGATTCACCCTCCAGACTTTACCTTCTCCTTCTCCTTCTTCTACTTCTTCAGATTCACCCTCCAGACTTCACCTTCTCCTTCTCCTGATTCTGCTTCTTCTGATTCACCCTCCAGACTTCACATTCTCCTTCTCCTTCGTTTACTTCTTCTGATTCACCCTCCAGACTAAATCTTCTCCTTCTCCTTCTTCTACTTCTTCTGATTCACCCTCCAGACTTCACCTTCTCCTTCTCCTTCTTCTGCTTCTTCTGATTCACCCTCCAGATTTCACCTTCTCCTTCTCCTTCTTCTACTTCTTCTGATTCACCCTCCAAACTTCACCTTCTCCTTCTCCTTCTTCTACTTCTTCTGATTCACCCTCCAGACTTCACCTTCTCCTTCTCCTTCTTCTACTTCTTCTGCTTCTCCCTCCAGACTTCACCTTCTCCTTCTCCTTCTTCTGCTTCTTCTGTTTCACCCTCCAGACTTCACCTTCTCCTTCTCCTTCTTCTACTTCTTCTGCTTCTCCCTCCAGACTTCACCTTCTCCTTCTCCTTCTTCTGCTTCTTCTGATTCACCCTCCAGACTAAATCTTCTCCTTCTCCTTCTTCTACTTCTTCTGATTCACCCTCCAGACTTCACCTTCTCCTTCTCCTTCTTCTGCTTCTTCTGATTCACCCTCCAGACTTCACCTTCTCCTTCTCCTTCTTCTACTTCTTCTGATTCACCCTCCAAACTTAACCTTCTCCTTCTCCTTCTTCTACTTCTTCTGATTCACCCTCCAGACTTCACCTTCTCCTTCTCCTTCTTCTACTTCTTCTGATTCACCCTCCAGACTTCACCTTCTTCTTCTCCTTCTTCTACTTCTTCTGATTCACCCTCCTGACTTCACCTTCTCCTTCTCCTTCTTCTGCTTCTTCTGCTTCACCCTCCAGACTTCTCCTTCTCCTTCTCCTTCTTCTGCTTCTTCTGCTTCACCCTCCAGACTTCACCTTCTCCTTCTCCTTCTTATGCTTCTTCTGCTTCACCCTCCTGACTTCACCTTCTCCTTCTCCTTCTTCTACTTCTTCTGATTCACCCTCCAGACTTCACCTTCTCCTTCTCCTTCTTCTGCTTCTTCTGCTTCACCCTCCAGACTTCACCTTCTCCTTCTCCTTCATCTGCTTCTTCTGCTTCACCCTCCAGACTTCACCTTCTCCTTCTCCTTCTTCTGCTTCTTCTGCTTCACCCTCCTGACTTCACCTTCTCCTTCTCCTTCTTCTACTTCTTCTGATTCACCCTCCAGACTTCACATTCTCCTTCTCCTTCTTCTACTTCTTCTGATTCACCCTCCGGACTTCACCTTCTCCTTCTCCTTCTTCTAGTTCTTCTGCTTCTCCCTCCAGACTTCACCTTCTCCTTCTCCTTCTTCTGCTTCTTCTGATTCACCCTCCACACTTCACCTTCTCCTTCTCCTTCTTCTTCTTCTTCTGATTCACCCTCCAGACTTCACCTTCTCCTTCTCCTTCTTCTACTTCTTCTGATTCACCCTCCAGACTTCACCTTCTTCTTCTCCTTCTTCTACTTCTTCTGATTCACCCTCCTGACTTCACCTTCTCCTTCTCCTTCTTCTGCTTCTTCTGCTTCACCCTCCAGACTTCACCTTCTCCTTCTCCTTCTTCTGCTTCTTCTGCTTCACCCTCCAGACTTCACCTTCTCCTTCTCCTTCTTCTGCTTCTTCTGCTTCACCCTCCTGACTTCACCTTCTCCTTCTCCTTCTTCTGCTTCTTCTGCTTCACCCTCCAGACTTCACCGTCTCCTTCTCCTTCTGCTGCTTCTTCTGCTTCGCCCTCCAGACTTCACCTTCTCCTTCTCCTTCATCTGCTTCTTCTGCTTCACCCTCCAGACTTCACCTTCTCCTTCTCCTTCTTCTGCTTCTTCTGCTTCACCCTCCTGACATCACCTTCTCCTTCTCCTTCTTCTACTTCTTCTGATTCACCCTCCAGACTTCACCTTCTCCTTCTCCTTCTTCTGCTTCTTCTGCTTCACCCTCCAGACTTCACCTTCCCCTTCTCCTACTTCTGCTTCTTCTGCTGCGCCCTCCAGACTTCACCTTCTCCTTCTCCTTCTTCTGCTTCTTCTGCTTCACCCTCCTGACTTCACCTTCTCCTTCTCCTTCTTCTACTTCTTCTGCTTCACCCCCCTGACTTCACCTTCTCCTTCTCCTTCTTCTGCTTCTTCTGATTCACCCTCCTAACTTCACCTTCTCCTTCTCCTTCTTCTGCTTCTTCTGATTCACCCTCCTGACTTCACCTTCTCCTTCTCCTTCTTCTGCTTCTTCTGATTAACCATACAGACTTCACCTTCTTCTTCTCCTTCTTCTGCTTCTTCTGATTCACCCTCCAGACTTCACCTTCTCCTTCTCCTTCTTCTGCTTCTTCTGATTCACCCTCCAGACCTCACCTTCTCCTTCTCCATCTTCTACTTCTTCTGATTCACCCTCCAGACTTCATCTTCTCCTTATCCTTCTTCTGCTTCTTCTGATTCACCCTCCAGACTTCACCTTCTCCTTCTCCTTCTTCTGCTTCTTCTGATTCACCCTCCAGACTTCACCTTCTCCTTCTCCTTCTTCTACTTCTTCTGATTCACCCTCCAGACTTCACCTTCTCCTTCTCCTTCTTCTACTCCTTCTGATTCACCCTCCTGTCTTCACCTTCTACTTCTCCTTCTTCTACTTCTTCTGATTCACCCTCCAGACTTCACCTTCTCCTTCTCCTTCTTCTGATTCTTCTGATTCACCCTCCAGACTTCAACTTCTCCTTCTTCTTCTTCTGCTTCTTCCGATTCACCCTCCTGACTTCACCTTATCCTTCTCCTTCTTCTACCTCTTCTGCTTCACCCTCTAGACTTCACCTTCTCCTTCCCCTTCTTCTACTTCTTCTGATTCACCCTCCAGACTTCACCTTCTCCTTCTCCTTCTGCTGCTTCTTCTGATTCACCCTCCAGACTTCACCTTCTCCTTCTCCTTATTCTGCTTCTTCTGATTCACCCTCCAGACTTCACCTTTTCCTTCTCCTTCTTCTGCTTCTTCTGATTCACCCTCCAGACTTCACCTTCTCCTTCTCCTTCTTCTGCTTCTTCTGATTCACCCTCCAGACTTCACCTTCTCCTTCTCCTTCTTCTACTCTTCTGATTCACCCTCCAGACTTCACCTTCTCCTTCTCCTTCTTCTGCTTCTTCTGATTCACCCTCCAGACTTCACCTTCTCCTTCTCCTTCTTCGACTTCTTCTGATTCACCCTCCAGACTTCACCTTCTCCTTCTCCTTCTTCTGCTTCTTCTGATTCACCCTCCAGACTTCACCTTCTCCTTCTCCTTCTTCTGCTTCTTCTGATTCACCGTCCAGACTTCACCTTCTCCTTCTTCTTCTTCTCCTTCTTCTGAATCACCCTCCAGACTTCACCTTCTCCTTCTCCTTCTTCTGTTTCTTCTGATTCACCCTTCAGACTTCACCTTCTCCTTCTCCTTCTTCTGCTTCTTCTGATTCACCCTCCAGACCACACCTTCTCCTTCCCCTTCTTCTACTTCTTCTGATTCACCCTCCAGACTTCACCTTCTCCTTCTCCTTCTTCTACTTCTTCTGATTCACCCTCCAGACTTCATCTTCTCCTTCTCCTTCTCTTTCTTCTGCTTCTTCTGATTCACCCTCCAGACTTCACCTTCTCCTTTTCCTTCTTCTGCATCTTCTGATTCACCCTCCAGACTTCACCTTCTCCTTCTCCTTCTTCTGCTTCTTCTGATTCACCCTCCAGACTTCACCTTCTCCTTCTCCTTCTTCTGCTTCTTCTGATTCACCCTCCAGACTTCACCTTCTCCTTCTCCTTCTTCTGCTTCTTCTGATTCACCCTCCAGACTTCACCTTCTCCTTCTCCTTCTTCTACTTCTTCTGATTCACCCTCCAGACTTCACCTTCTCCTTCTCCTTCTTCTACTTCTTCTGATTCACCCTCCTGACTTCACCTTCTCCTTCTCCTTCTTCTGCTTCTTCTGCTTCACCCTCCAGACCTCACCTTCTCCTTCTCCTTCTTCTGCTTCTTCTGCTTCACCATCCAGACTTCGCCTTCTCCTTCTCATTCTTCTGCTTTTTCTGCTTCACCCTCCAGACTTCACCTTCTCCTTCTCCTTCTTCTGCTTCTTCTGCTTCGCCCTCCAGACTACACCTTCTCCTTCTCCTTCTTCTCCTTCTTCTGCTTCAACCACCAGACTTCACCTTCTCCTTCTCCTTCTTCTGCTTCTTCTGCTTCACCCTCCTGACTTCACCTTCTCCTTCTCCTTCTTCTACTTCTTCTGATTCACCCTCCAGACTTCACCTTCTCCTTCTCCTTCTTCTGCTTCTTCTGCTTCACCCTCCAGACTTCACCTTCTCCTTCTCCTTCTTCTGCTTCTTCTGCTGCGCCCTCCAGACTTCACCTTCTCCTTCTCCTTCTTCTGCTTCTTCTGCTTCACCCTCCTGACTTCACCTTCTCCTTCTCCTTCTTCTACTTCTTCTGCTTCACCCCCCTGACTTCACCTTCTCCTTCTCCTTCTTCTGCTTCTTCTGATTCACCCTCCTAACTTCACCTTCTCCTTCTCCTTCTTCTGCTTCTTCTGATTCGCCTCCTGACTTCACCTTCTCCTTCTCCTTCTTCTGCTTCTTCTGATTCACCCTCCAGACTTCACCTTCTCCTTCTCCTTCTCCTGCTTCTTCTGATTCACCCTCCAGACTTCTCCTTCTCCTTCTCCTTCTTCTGCTCCTTCTGATTCACCCTCCAGACTTCACCTTCTCCTTCTCCTTCTTCTGCTTCTTCTGATTCACCCTCCAGACTTCACCTTCTCCTTCCCCTTCTTCTACTTCTTCTGATTCACCCTCCAGACTTCATCTTCCCCTTCTCCTTCTTCTGCTTCTTCTGATTCACCCTCCAGACTTCACCTTCTCCTTCTCCTTCTTCTGCTTCTTCTGATTCACCCTCCAGACTTCATCTTCTCCTTCTCCTTCTTCTACTTCTTCTGATTCACCCTCCAGACTTCACCTTCTCCTTCTCCTTCTTCTGCTTCTTCTGATTCACCCTCCAGACTTCACCTTCTCCTTCTCCTTCTTGTACTTCTTCTGATTCACCCTCCAGGATTCACCTTCTCCTTCTCCTTCGTCTACTTTTTCTGATTCACCCTCCAGACTACACCTTCTCCTTCTCCTTCTTCTGCGTCTTCTGATTCACCCTCCAGACTTCACCTTCTCCTTCTCCTTCTTCTGCTTCTTCTGATTCACCCCCCAGACTTCACCTTCTCCTTCTCCTTCTTCTACTTCTTCTGATTCACCCTCCAGACTTCACCTTCTCCTTCTCCTTCTTCTACTTCTTCTGATTCACCCTCCAGACTTCACCTTCTCCTTCTCCTTCTTCTACTTCTTCTGCTTCTCCCTCCAGAATTCACCTTCTCCTTCTCCTTCTTCTGTTTCTTCTGATTCACCCTCCAGACTTCACCTTCTCCTTCTCCTTCTTCTACTTCTTCTGATTCACCCTCCAGACTTCACCTTCTCCTTCTCCTTCTTCAACTTCTTCTGATTCACCCTCCAGACTTCACCTTCTCCTTCTCCTTCTTCTACTTCTTCTGATTCACCCTCCTGACTTCACCTTCTACTTCTCCTTCTTCTGCTTCTTCTGCTTCACCCTCCAGACTTCACCTTCTCCTTCTCCTTCTTCTGCTTCTTCTGCTTCTCCTCCAGACTTCACCTTCTCCTTCTCCTCCTTCTGCTTCTTCTGCTTCACCCTCCTGACTTCACCTTCTCCTTCTCCTTCTTCTACTTCTTCTGATTCACCCTCCAGACTTCACCTTCTCCTTCTCCTTCTTCTGCTTCTTCTGCTTCACCCTCCAGACTTCACCTTCTCCTTCTCCTTCTTCTGCTTCTTCTGCTTCGCCCTCCAGACTTCACCTTCTCCTTCTCCTTCTTCTGCTTCTTCTGCTTCACCCTCCAGACTTCACCTTCTCCTTCTCCTTCTTCTGCTTCTTCTGCTTCACCCTCCTGACCTCACCTTCTCCTTCTCCTTCTTCTACTTCTTCTGATTCACCCTCCAGACTTCACCTTCTCCTTCTCCTTCTTCTGCTTCTTCTGCTTCACCCTCCAGACTTCGCCTTCTCCTTCTCCTTCTTCTGCTTCTTCTGCTGCGCCCTCCAGACTTCACCTTCTCCTTCTCCTTCTTCTGCTTCTTCTGCTTCACCCTCCTGACTTCACCTTCTGCTTCTCCTTCTTCTACTTCTTCTGCTTCACCCCCCTGACTTCACCTTCTCCTTCTCCTTCTTCTGCTTCTTCTGATTCACCCTCCAGACTTCATTTTCTCCTTCTCCTTCTTCTGCTTCTTCTGATTCACCCTCCAGACTTCACCTTCTCCTTCTTCTTCTTCTGCTTCTTCTGATTCACCCTCCAGACTTCACCTTCTCCTTCTCCTTCTTCTACTTCTTCTGATTCACCCTCCAGACTTCACCTTCTCCTTCTCCTTCTTCTACTTCTTCTGATTCACCCTCCAGTCTTCACCTTCTCCTTCTCCTTCTTCTGCTTCTTCTGCTTCACCCTCCAGACTTCACCTTCTCCTTCTCTTTCTTCTGCTTCTTCTGATTAACCCTCCAGACTTCACCTTCTCCTTCTCCTTCTTCTGATTCTTCTGATTCACCCTCCAGACTTCAACTTCTCCTTCTCCTTCTTCTGCTTCTTCTGATTCACCCTCCTGACTTCACCTTCTCCTTCTCCTTCTTCTACTTCTTCTGCTTCACCCTCCAGACTTCACCTTCTCCTTCTCCTTCTTCTACTTCTTCTGATTCACCGTCCAGACTTCACCTTCTCCTTCTCCTTCTTCTGCTTCTTCTGATTCACCCTCCAGACTTCACCTTCTCCTTCTCCTTATTCTGCTTCTTCTGATTCACCCTCCAGACTTCTCCTTCTCCTTCTCCTTCTTCTGCTCCTTCTGATTCACCCTCCAGACTTCACCTTCTCCTTCTCCTTCTTCTGCTTCTTCTGATTCACCCTCCAGACTTCACCTTCTCCTTCCCCTTCTTCTACTTCTTCTGATTCACCCTCCAGACTTCATCTTCTCCTTCTCCTTCTTCTGCTTCTTCTGATTCACCCTCCAGACTTCACCTTCTCCTTCTCCTTCTTCTGCTTCTTCTGATTCACCCTCCAGACTTCATCTTCTCCTTCTCCTTCTTTTACTGCTTCTGATTCACCCTCCAGACTTCACCTTCTCCTTCTCCTTCTTCTACTTCTTCCGATTCACCCTCCAGACTTCACCTTCTCCTTCTCCTTCTTCTGCTTCTTCTGATTCACCCTCCAGACTTCACCTTCTCCTTCTCCTTCTTCTGCTTCTTCTGATTCACCCTCCAGACTTCACCTTCTCCTTCTCCTTCTTCTGCTTCTTCTGATTCACCCTTCAGACTTCACCTTCTCCTTCTCCTTCTTCTGCTTCATCTGATTCACCCTCCAGACCTCACCTTCTCCTTCTCCTTCTTCTTCTTCTGATTCACCCTCCAGACTTCACCTTCTCCTTCTCCTTCTTCTGCTTCTTCTGATTCACCCTTCAGACTTCACCTTCTCCTTCTCCTTCTTCTGCTTCATCTGATTCACCCTCCAGACCTCACCTTCTCCTTCTCCTTCTTCTACTTCTGATTCACCCTCCAGACTTCACCTTCTCCTTCTCCTTCTTCTGCTTCTTCTGATTCACCCTCCAGTCTTTGCCTTCTCCTTCTCCTTCTTCTCCTTCTTCTGATTCACACTCCAGACTTCACCTTCTCCTTCTCCTTCTTCTGCTTCTTCTGATTCACCCTCCTGACTTCACCTTCTCCTTCTCCTTCTTCTGCTTCTTCTGATTCACCCTCCAGACTTCACCTTCTCCTTCTCCTTCTTCTGCTTCTTCTGATTCACCCTCCAGACTTCACCTTCTCCTTCTACTTCTTCTGCTTCTTCTGATTCACCCTCCAGACTTCACCTTCTCCTTCTCCTTCATCTGCTTCTTCTGATTCACCCTCCAGTCGTCACCTTCTCCTTCTCATTCTGCTTCTTCTGATTCACCCTCCAGACTTCACCTTCTCCTTCTCCTTCTTCTGCTTCTTCTGATTCACCCTCCAGACTTCACCTTCTCCTTCTCCTTCTTCTGATTCTTCTGATTCACCCTCCAGACTTCAACTTCTCCTTCTCCTTCTTCTGCTTCTTCTGATTCACCCTCCTGACTTCACCTTCTCCTTCTCCTTCTTCTACTTCTTCTGATTCACCCTCCTGACTTCACCTTCTCCTTCTCCTTCTTCTACTTCTTCTGCTTCACCCTCCAGACTTCACCTTCTCCTTCTCCTTCTTCTACTTCTTCTGATTCACCGTCCAGACTTCACCTTCTCCTTCTCCTTCTTCTGCTTCTTCTGATTCACCCTCCAGACTTCACCTTCTCCTTCTCCTTATTCTGCTTCTTCTGATTCACCCTCCAGACTTCTCCTTCTCCTTCTCCTTCTTCTGCTCCTTCTGATTCACCCTCCAGACTTCACCTTCTCCTTCTCCTTCTTCTGCTTCTTCTGATTCACCCTCCAGACTTCACCTTCTCCTTCCCCTTCTTCTACTTCTTCTGATTCACCCTCCAGACTTCATCTTCTCCTTCTCCTTCTTCTGCTTCTTCTGATTCACCCTCCAGACTTCACCTTCTCCTTCTCCTTCTTCTGCTTCTTCTGATTCACCCTCCAGACTTCATCTTCTCCTTCTCCTTCTTTTACTTCTTCTGATTCACCCTCCAGACTTCACCTTCTCCTTCTCCTTCTTCTACTTCTTCCGATTCACCCTCCAGACTTCACCTTCTCCTTCTCCTTCTTCTGCTTCTTCTGATTCACCTTCCAGACTTCACCTTCTCCTTCTCCTTCTTCTGCTTCTTCTGATTCACCCTCCAGACTTCACCTTCTCCTTCTCCTTCTTCTGCTTCTTCTGATTCACCCTTCAGACTTCACCTTCTCCTTCTCCTTCTTCTGCTTCATCTGATTCACCCTCCAGACCTCACCTTCTCCTTCTCCTTCTTCTACTTCTGATTCACCCTCCAGACATCATCTTCTCCTTCTCCTTCTTCTGCTTCTTCTGATTCACCCTCCAGACTTCACCTTCTCCTTCTCCTTCTTCTGCTTCTTCTGATTCACCCTCCAGTCTTTGCCTTCTCCTTCTCCTTCTTCTCCTTCTTCTGATTCACACTCCAGACTTCACCTTCTCCTTCTCCTTCTTCTGCTTCTTCTGATTCACCCTCCTGACTTCACCTTCTCCTTCTCCTTCTTCTGCTTCTTCTGATTCACCCTCCAGACTTCACCTTCTCCTTCTCCTTCTTCTGCTTCTTCTGATTCACCCTCCAGACTTCACCTTCTCCTTCTACTTCTTCTGCTTCTTCTGATTCACCCTCCAGACTTCACCTTCTCCTTCTCCTTCATCTGCTTCTTCTGATTCACCCTCCAGTCGTCACCTTCTCCTTCTCATTCTGCTTCTTCTGATTCACCCTCCTGACTTCACCTTCTCCTTCTCCTTCTTCTGCTTCTTCTGATTCACCCTCCAGTCGTCACCTTCTCCTTCTCATTCTGCTTCTTCTGATTCACCCTCCAGACTACACCTTCTCCTTCTCCTTCTTCTGCTTCTTCAGATTCACCCTCCAGACTTCACCTTCTCCTTCTCCTTCTACTTCTTCAGATTCACCCTTCAGACTTCACCTTCTCCTTCTCCTTCTTCTGCTTCTTCTGATTCACCCTCCAGACCTCACCTTCTCCTTCTCCTTCTTCTACTTCTTCTGATTCACCCTCCAGACTTCATCTTCTCCTTCTCCTTCTTCTGCTTCTTCTGATTCACCCTCCAGACTTCACCTTCTCCTTCTCCTTCTTCTGCTTCTTCTGATACACCCTCCAGACTTCGCCTTCTCCTTCTCCTTCTTCTACTTCTTCTGATTCACCCTCCAGACTTCACCTTCTCCTTCTCCTTCTTCTACTTCTTCTGATTCACCCTCCAGTCTTCACCTTCTCCTTCTCCTTCTTCTGCTTCTTCTGATTCACCCTCCAGACTTCACCTTCTCCTTCTCCTTCTTCTGCTTCTCCTGATTCACCCTCCTGACTTCACCTTCTCCTTCTCCTTCTTCTGCTTCTTCTGATTCACCCTCCAGACTTCACCTTCTCCTTCTCCTTCTCCTACTTCTTCTGATTCACCCTCCAGACTTCACCTTCTCCTTCTACTTCTTCTGCTTCTTCTGATTCACCCTCCAGACTTCACCTTCTCCTTCTCCTTCTTCTGCTTCTTCTGATTCACCCTCCAGACTTCACCTTCTCCTTCTCCTTCTTCTGCTTCTTCTGATTCACCCTCCAGACATCACCTTCTCCTTTTCCTTCTTCTGCTTCTTCTGATTCACCCTCGAGACTTCACCTTCTCCTTCTCCTTCTTCTACTTCTTCTGATTCACCCTCCAGACTTCACCTTCTCCTTCTCCTTCTTCAGCTTCTTCTGATTCACCCTCCAGACTTCACCTTCTCCTTCTCCTTCGTCTACTTCTTCTGATTCACCCTCCAGACGATACCTTCTCCTTCTCCTTCTTCTACTTCTTCTGATTCACCCTCCAGACTTCACCTTCTCCTTCTCCTTCTTCTACTACTTAAATTCACCCTCCAGACTTCACCTTCTCCTTCTACTTCTTCTACTTCTTCTGATTCACCCTCCAGACTTCACCTTCTCCTTCTCCTTCTTCTAATTCTTCTGATTCACCCTCCAGACTTCACCTTCTCCTTCTCCTTCTTCTACTTCTTCTGCTTCGCCCTCCAGACTTCACCTTCTCCTTCTCCTTCTTCTGGTTCTTCTGATTCACCCTCCAGACTTCACCTTCTCCTTCTCCTTCTTCTACTTCTTCTGCTTCTCCCTCCAGACTTCACCTTCTCCTTCTCCTTCTTCTGGTTCTTCTGATTCACCCTCCAGACTTCACCTTCTCCTTCTCCTTTTTCTACTTCTTCTGATTCACCCTCCAGACTTCACCTTCTCCTTCTCCTTCTTCTACTTCTTCTGATTCACCCTCCAGACTTCACCTTCTCCTTCTCCTTCTTCTACTTCTTCTGATTCACCCTCCTGACTTCACCTTCTCCTTCTCCTTCTTCTGCTTCTTTTGCTTCACCCTCCAGACTTCACCTTCTCCTTCTCCTTCTTCTGCTTCTTCTGCTTCACCCTCCAGACTTCATCTTCCCCTTCTCCTTCTTCTGCTTCTTCTGCTTCACCCTCCTGACTTCACCTTCTCCTTCTCCTTCTTCTACTTCTTCTGATTCACCCTCCAGACTTCACCTTCTCCTTCTCCTTCTTCTGCTTCTTCTGCTTCACCCTCCAGACTTCACCTTCTCCTTCTCCTTCTTCTTCTTCTTCTGCTTCGCCCTCCAGACTTCACCTTCTCCTTCTCCTTCTTCTGCTTCTTCTGCTTCACCCTCCAGACTTCACCTTCTCCTTCTCCTTCTTCTGCTTCTTCCGCTTCACCCTCCTGACTTCAACTTCTCCTTCTCCTTCTTCTACTTCTTCTGATTCACCCTCCAGACTTCACCTTCCCCTTCTCCTTCTTCTGCTTCTTCTGCTTCACCCTCCAGACTTCACCTTCTCCTTCTCCTTCTTCTGCTTCTTCTGCTGCGCCCTCCAGACTTCACCTTCTCCTTCTCCTTCTTCTGCTTCTTCTGCTTCACCCTGCAGACTTCACCTTCTCCTTCTCCTTCTTCTTCTTCTTCTGCTTCGCCCTCCAGACTTCACCTTCTCCTTCTCCTTCTTCTGCTTCTTCTGCTTCACCCTCCAGACTTCACCTTCTCCTTCTCCTTCTTCTGCTTCTTCCGCTTCACCCTCCTGACTTCACCTTCTCATTCTCCTTCTTCTACTTCTTCTGATTCACCCTCCAGACTTCACCTTCCCCTTCTCCTTCTTCTGCTTCTTCTGCTTCACCCTCCAGACTTCACCTTCTCCTTCTCCTTCTTCTGCTTCTTCTGCTGCGCCCTGCAGACTTCACCTTCTCCTTCTCCTTCTTCTGCTTCTTCTGCTTCACCCTCCTGACTTCACCTTCTCCTTCTCCTTCTTCTACTTCTACTGCTTCACCCCCCTGACTTCACCTTCTCCTTCTCCTTCTTCTGCTTCTTCTGATTCACCCTCCTAACTTCACCTTCTCCTTCTCCTTCTTCTGCTTCTTCTGATTCACCCTCCTGACTTCACCTTCTCCTTCTACTTCTTCTGCTTCTTCTGATTCACCCTCCAGACTTCACCTTCTCCTTCTCCTTCTTCTGCTTCTTCTGATTCACCATCCAGACCTCACCTTCTCCTTCTCCTTCTTCAACTTCTTCTGATTCACCCTCCAGACTTCATCTTCTCCTTCTCCTTCTTCAGCTTCTTCTGATTCACCCTCCAGATTTCACCTTCTCCTTCTCCTTCCTCTGCCTCTTCTGATTCACCCTCCAGACTTCACCTTCTCCTTCTTCTACTTCTTCTGCTTCACCCTCCAGACTTCACCTTCTCCTTCTCTTTCTTCTGCTTCTTCTGATTCACCCTCCAGACTTCACCTTCTCCTTCTCCTTCTTCTGCTTCTTCTGATTCACCCTCCAGACTTCACCTTCTCCTTCTCCTTCTTCTGCTTCTTCTGATTCACCCTCCTGACTTCACCTTCTCCTTCTCCTTCTTCTACTTCTTCTGATTCACCCTCCTGACTTCACCTTCTCCTTCTCCTTCTTCTCCTTCTTCTGCTTCACCCTCCAGACTTCACCTTCTCCTTCTCCTTCTTCTACTTCTACTGATTCACCCTCCAGACTTCACCTTCTGCTTCTCCTTCTTCTGCTTCTTCTGATTCACCCTCCAGACTTCACCTTCTCCTTCTCCTTCTTCTGCTTGTTCTGATTCACCCTCCTGACTTCACCTTCTCCTTCTCCTTCTTCTGCTTCTTCTGATTCACCCTCCAGACATCACCTTCTCCTTTTCCTTCTTCTGCTTCTTCTGATTCACCCTCGAGACTTCACCTTCTCCTTCTCCTTCTTCTACTTCTTCTGATTCACCCTCCAGACTTCACCTTCTCCTTCTCCTTCTTCTGCTTCTTCTGATTCACCCTCCAGAATTCACCTTCTCCTTCTCCTTCGTCTACTTCTTCTGATTCACCCTCCAGACTATACCTTCTCCTTCTCCTTCTTCTACTTCTTCTGATTCACCTTCCAGACTTTACCTTCTCCTTCTCCTTCTTCTACTACTTAAATTCACCCTCCAGACTTCACCTTCTCCTTCTACTTCTTCTACTTCTTCTGATTCACCCTCCAGACTTCACCTTCTCCTTCTCCTTCTTCTACTTCTTCTGATTCACCCTCCAGACTTCACCTTCTCCTTCTCCTTCTTCTACTTCTTCTGCTTCTCCCTCCAGACTTCACCTTCTCCTTCTCCTTCTTCTGGTTCTTCTGATTCACCCTCCAGACTTCACCTTCTCCTTCTCCTTCTTCTACTTCTTCTGCTTCTCCCTCCAGACTTCACCTTCTCCTTCTCCTTCTTCTGGTTCTTCTGATTCACCCTCCAGACTTCACCTTCTCCTTCTCCTTCTTCTACTTCTTCTGATTCACCCTCCAGACTTCACCTTCTCCTTCTCCTTCTTCTACTTCTTCTGATTCACCCTCCAGACTTCACCTTCTCCTTCTCCTTCTTCTACTTCTTCTGATTCACCCTCCTGACTTCACCTTCTCCTTCTCCTTCTTCTGCTTCTTCTGCTTCACCCTCCAGACTTCACCTTCTCCTTCTCCTTCTTCTGCTTCTTCTGCTTCACCCTCCAGACTTCACCTTCTACTTCTCCTTCTTCTGCTTCTTCTGCTTCACCCTCCTGAATTCACCTTCTCCTTCTCCTTCTTCTACTTCTTCTGATTCACCCTCCAGACTTCATCTTCTCCTTCTCCTTCTTCTGCTTCTTCTGCTTCACCCTCCAGACTTCACCTTCTCCTTCTCCTTCTACTTCTTCTTCTGCTTCGCCCTCCAGACTTCACCTTCTCCTTCTCCTTCTTCTGCTTCTTCTGCTTCACCCTCCAGACTTCACCTTCTCCTTCTCCTTCTTCTGCTTCTTCCGCTTCACCCTCCTGACTTCACCTTCTCCTTCTCCTTCTTCTACTTCTTCTGATTCACCCTCCAGACTTCACCTTCCCCTTCTCCTTCTTCTGCTTCTTCTGCTTCACCCTCCAGACTTCACCTTCTCCTTCTCCTTCTTCTGCTTCTTCTGCTGCGCCCTCCAGACTTCACCTTCTCCTTCTCCTTCTTCTGCTTCTTCTGTTTCACCCTGCAGACTTCACCTTCTCCTTCTCCTTCTTCTTCTTCTTCTGCTTCGCCCTCCAGACTTCACCTTCTCCTTCTCCTTCTTCTGCTTCTTCTGCTTCACCCTCCAGACTTCACCTTCTCCTTCTCCTTCTTCTGCTTCTTCCGCTTCACCCTCCTGACTTCACCTTCTCCTTCTCCTTCTTCTACTTCTTCTGATTCACCCTCCAGACTTCACCTTCCCCTTCTCCTTCTTCTGCTTCTTCTGCTTCACCCTCCAGACTTCACCTTCTCCTTCTCCTTCTTCTGCTTCTTCTGCTGCGCCCTGCAGACTTCACCTTCTCCTTCTCCTTCTTCTGCTTCTTCTGCTTCACCCTCCTGACTTCACCTTCTCCTTCTCCTTCTTCTACTTCTACTGCTTCACCCCCCTGACTTCACCTTCTCCTTCTCCTTCTTCTGCTTCTTCTGATTCACCCTCCTAACTTCACCTTCTCCTTCTCCTTCTTCTGCTTCTTCTGGATCACCCTCCTGACTTCACCTTCTCCTTCTACTTCTTCTGCTTCTTCTGATTCACCCTCCAGACTTCACCTTCTCCTTCTCCTTCTTCTGCTTCTTCTGATTCACCATCCAGACCTCACCTTCTCCTTCTCCTTCTTCAACTTCTTCTGATTCACCCTCCAGACTTCATCTTCTCCTTCTCCTTCTTCAGCTTCTTCTGATTCACCCTCCAGATTTCACCTTCTCCTTCTCCTTCCTCTGCCTCTTCTGATTCCCCCTCCAGACTTCACCTTCTCCTTCTTCTACTTCTTCTGCTTCACCCTCCAGACTTCACCTTCTCCTTCTCTTTCTTCTGCTTCTTCTGATTCACCCTCCAGACTTCACCTCCTTCTTCTCCTTCTTCTGCTTCTTCTGATTCACCCTCCAGACTTCACCTTCTCCTTCTCCTTCTTCTGCTTCTTCTGATTCACCCTCCTGTCTTCACCTTCTCTTTCTCCTTCTTCTACTTCTTCTGATTCACCCTCCTGACTTCACCTTCTCCTTCTCCTTCTTCTCCTTCTTCTGCTTCACCCTCCAGACTTCACCTTCTCCTTCTCCTTCTTCTACTTCTACTGATTCACCCTCCAGACTTCACCTTCTCCTTCTCCTTCTTCTGCTTCTTCTGATTCACCCTCCTGACTTCACCTTCTCCTTCTCCTTCTTCTGCTTCTTCTGATTCACCCTCCAGACTTCACCTTCTCCTTCTCCTTCTTCTACTTCTTCTGATTCACCCTCCAGACTTCACCTTCTCCTTTTCCTTCTTCTGCTTCTTCTGATTCACCCTCCAGACTTCACCTTCTCCTTCTCCTTCTTCTGCTTCTTCTGATTCACCCTGCAGACTTCACCTTCTCCTTCTCCTTCTTCTGCTTCTTCTGATTCACCCTCCAGACTTCACCTTCTCCTTCTCCTTCTTCTACTTCTTCTGATTCACCCTCCAGACTTCACCTTCTCCTTCTCCTTCTTCTGCTTCTTCTGATTCACCCTCCAGACTTCACCTTCTCCTTCTCCTTCGTCTAATTTTTCTGATTCACCCTCCAGACTACACCTTCTCCTTCTCCTTCTTCTACTTCTTCTGATTCACCCTCCAGACTTCACCTTCTCCTTCTCCTTCTTCTGCTTCTTCTGATTCACCCCCCAGACTTCACCTTCTCCTTCTCCTTCTTCTACTTCTTCTGATTCACCCTCCAGACTTCACCTTCTCCTTCTCCTTCTTCTACTTCTTCTGATTCATCATCCAGCCTTCACCTTCTCCTTCTCCTTCTTTTACTTCTTCTGCTTCTCCCTCCAGACGTCACCTTCTCCTTCTCCTTCTTCTGCTTCTTCTGATTCACCCTCCAGACTTTAGCTTCTCCTTCTCCTTCTTCTACTTCTTCTGATTCACCCTCCAGACTTCACCTTCTCCTTCTCCTTCTTCAACTTCTTCTGATTCACCCTCCAGACGTCACCTTCTCCTTCTCCTTCTTATGCTTCTTCTGAATCACCCTCCAGACTTCACCTTCTCCTTCTCCTTCTTCTGCTTCTTCTGCTTCGCCCACCAGATTTCACCTTCTCCTTCTCCTTCTTCTGCTTCTTCTGCTTCACCCTCCAGACTTCACCTTCTCCTTCTCCTTCTTCTGCTTCTTCTGCTTCACCCTCCTGACTTCACCTTCTCCTTCTCCTTCTTCTACTTCTTCTGATTCACCCTCCGGACTTCACCTTCTCCTTATACTTCTTCTGCTTCTTCTGCTTCACCCTCCAGACTTCACCTTCTCCTTCTCCTTCTTCTGCTTCTTCTGCTTCACCCTCCAGACCTCACCTTCTCCTTCTCCTTCTTCTGCTTCTTCCGCTTCACCCTCCAGACTTCACCTTCTCCTTCTCCTTCTTCTGGTTCTTCTGATTCACCCTCCAGACTTCACCTTCTCCTTCTCTTTCTTCCACTTCATCTGATTCACCCTCCAGACTTCACCTTCTCCTTCTCCTTCTTCTGATTCTTCTGATTCACCCTCCAGACTTCACCTTCTCCTTCTCCTTCTTCTGCTTCTTCTGATTCACCCTCCTGACTTCACCTTCTCCTTCTCCTTCTTCTACTTCTTCTGATTCACCCTCCTGACTTCACCTTCTCCTTCTCCTTCTTCTACTTCTTCTGCTTCACACTCCAGACTTCACCTTCTCCTTCTCCTTCTTCTACGTCTTCTGATTCACCCTCCAGACTTCACCTTCTCCTTCTCCTTCTTCTGCTTCTTCTGATTCACCCTCCAGACTTCACCTTCTCCTTCTCCTTCTTCTGTTTCTTCTGATTCACCCTCCAGACTTCACCTTCTCCTTCTCCTTCTTCTACTTCTTCTGATTCACCCTCCAGACTTCACCTTCTCCTTTTCCTTCTTCTGCTTCTTCTGATTCACCCTCCAGACTTCACCTTCTCCTTCTCCTTCTTCTGCTTCTACTGATTCACCCTGCAGACTTCACCTTCTCCTTCTCCTTCTTCTGCTTCTTCTGATTCACCCTCCAGACTTCACCTTCTCCTTCTCCTTCTTCTACTTCTTCTGATTCACCCTCCAGACTTCACCTTCTCCTTCTCCTTCTTCTGCTTCTTCTGATTCACCCTCCAGACTTCACCTTCTCCTTCTCCTTCGTCTAATTTTTCTGATTCACCCTCCAGACTACACCTTCTCCTTCTCCTTCTTCTACTTCTTCTGATTCACCCTCCAGACTTCACCTTCTCCTTCTCCTTCTTCTGCTTCTTCTGATTCACCCCCCAGACTTCACCTTCTCCTTCTCCTTCTTCTACTTCTTCTGATTCACCCTCCAGACTTCACCTTCTCCTTCTCCTTCTTCTACTTCTTCTGATTCATCCTCCAGTCTTCACCTTCTCCTTCTCATTCTTTTACTTCTTCTGCTTCTCCCTCGAGACGTCACCTTCTCCTTCTCCTTCTTCTGCTTCTTCTGATTCACCCTCCAGACTTTAGCTTCTCCTTCTCCTTCTTCTACTTCTTCTGATTCACCCTCCAGACTTCACCTTCTCCTTCTCCTTCTTCAACTTCTTCTGATTCACCCTCCAGACGTCACCTTCTCCTTCTCCTTCTTCTGCTTCTTCTGAATCACCCTCCAGACTTCACCTTCTCCTTCTCCTTCTTCTGCTTCTTCTGCTTCGCCCACCAGATTTCACCTTCTCCTTCTCCTTCTTCTGCTTCTTCTGCTTCACCCTCCAGACTTCACCTTCTCCTTCTCCTTCTTCTGCTTCTTCTGCTTCACCCTCCTGACTTCACCTTCTCCTTCTCCTTCTTCTACTTCTTCTGATTCACCCTCCGGACTTCACCTTCTCCTTATACTTCTTCTGCTTCTTCTGCTTCACCCTCCAGACTTCACCTTCTCCTTCTCCTTCTTCTGCTTCTTCTGCTTCACCCTCCAGACCTCACCTTCTCCTTCTCCTTCTTCTGCTTCTTCCGCTTCACCCTCCAGACTTCACCTTCTCCTTCTCCTTCTTCTGGTTCTTCTGATTCACCCTTCAGACTTCACCTTCTCCTTCTCTTTCTTCTACTTCTTCTGATTCACCCTCCAGACTTCACCTTCTCCTTCTCCTTCTTCTGATTCTTCTGATTCACCCTCCAGACTTCACCTTCTCCTTCTCCTTCTTCTGCTTCTTCTGATTCACCCTCCTGACTTCACCTTCTCCTTTTCCTTCTTCTACTTCTTCTGATTCACCCTCCTGACTTCACCTTCTCCTTCTCCTTCTTCTACTTCTTCTGCTTCACACTCCAGACTTCACCTTCTCCTTCTCCTTCTTCTACGTCTTCTGATTCACCCTCCAGACTTCACCTTCTCCTTCTCCTTCTTCTGCTTCTTCTGATTCACCCTCCAGACTTCACCTTCTCCTTCTCCTTCTTCTGTTTCTTCTGATTCACCCTCCTGACTTCACCTTCTCCTTCTCCTTCTTCTGCTTCTTCTGATTCACCCTCCAGACTTCACCTTCTCCTTCTCCTTCTTCTACTTCTTCTGATTCACCCTCCAGACTTCACCTTCTCCTTCTCCTTCTTCTGCTTCTTCTGATTCACTCTCCAGACTTCACCTTCTCCTTCTCCTTCTTCTGCTTCTTCTGATTCACCCTCCAGACTTCACCTTCTCCTTCTCCTTCTTCTGCTTCTTCTGATTCACCCTCCAGACTTCACCTTCTCCTTCTCCTTCTTCTACTTCTTCTGATTCACCCTCCAGAATTCACCTTCTCCTTCTCCTTCGTCTACTTTTTCTGATTCACCCTCCAGACTACACCTTCTCCTTCTCCTTCTTCTACGTCTTCTGATTCACCCTCCAGACTTCACCTTCTCCTTCTCCTTCTTCTGCTTCTTCTGATTCACCCCCCAGACTTCACCTTCTCCTTCTCCTTCTTCTACTTCTTCTGATTCACCCTCCAGACTTCACCTTCTCCTTCTCCTTCTTCTACTTCTTCTGATTCACCCTCCAGACTTCACCTTCTCCTTCTCCTTCATCTACTTCTTCTGCTTCTCCCTCCAGACTTCACCTTCTCCTTCTCCTTCTTCTGCTTCTTCTGATTCACCCTCCAGACTTCACCTTCTCCTTCTCCTTCTTCTACTTCTTCTGATTCACCCTCCAGACTTCACCTTCTCCTTCTCCTTCTTCAACTTCTTCTGATTCACCCTCCAGACTTCACCTTCTCCTTCTCCTTCTTCTACTTCTTCTGATTCACCCTCCTGACTTCACCTTCTACTTCTCCTTCTTCTGCTTCTTCTGCTTCGCCCTCCAGACTTCACCTTCTCCTTCTCCTTCTTCTGCTTCTTCTGCTTCACCCTCCAGACTCCACCTTCTCCTTCTCCTTCTTCTGCTTCTTCTGCTTCACCCTCCTGACTTCACCTTCTTCTTCTCCTTCTTCTACTTCTTCTGATTCACCCTCCAGACTTCACCTTCTCCTTCTCCTTCTTCTGCTTCTTCTGCTTCACCCTCCAGACTTCACCTTCTCCTTCTCCTTCTTCTGCTTCTTCTGCTGCGCCCTCCAGACTTCACCTTCTCCTTCTCCTTCTTCTGCTTCTTCTGCTTCACCCTCCTGACTTCACCTTCTCCTTCTCCTTCTTCTACATCTTCTGCTTCACCCCCCTGACTTCACCTTCTCCTTCTCCTTCTTCTGCTTCTTCTGATTCACCCTCCTAACTTCACCTTCTCCTTCTCCTTCTTCTGCTTCTTCTGATTCACCCTCCTAACTTCACCTTCTCCTTCTCCTTCTTCTGCTTCTTCTGATTCACCCTCCAGACTTCACCTTCTCCTTCTCCTTCTTCTGCTTCTTCTGATTCACCCTCCAGACTTCACTTTCTCCTTCTCCTTCTTCTGCTTCTTCTGATTCACCCTCCAGACCTCACCTTCTCCTTCTCCTTATTCTACTTCTTCTGATTCACCCTCCAGACTTCATCTTCTCCTTCTCCTTCTTCTGCTTCTTCTGATTCACCCTCCAGACTTCACCTTCTCCTTCTTCTTCTTCTGCTATTTCTGATTCACCCTCCAGACTTCACCTTCTCCTTCTACTTCTTCTACTTCTTCAGATACACCCTCCACACTTCACCTTCTCCTTCTCCTTCTTCTACTTCTTCTGATTCACCCTCCAGTCTTCACCTTCTCCTTCTCCTTCTTCTGCTTCTTCTGCTTCACCCTCCAGACTTCACCTTCTCCTTCTCTTTCTTCTGCCTCTTCTGATTCACCCTCCAGACTTCACCTTCTCCTTCTCCTTCTTCTGATTCTTCTGATTCACCCTCCAGACTTCACCTTCTCCTTCTCCTTCTTCTGCTTCTTCTGATTCACCCTCCTGACTTCACCTTCTCCTTCTCATTCTTCTACTTCTTCTGATTCACCCTCCTGACTTCACCTTCTCCTTCTCCTTCTTCTACTTCTTCTGCTTCACCCTCCAGAATTCACCTTCTCCTTCTCCTTCTTCTACTTCTTCTGATTCACCCTCCAGACTTCACCTTCTCCTTCTCCTTCTTCTGCTTCTTCTGATTGAACCTCCAGACTTCACTTTCTCCTTCTCCTTCTTCTGCTTCTTCTGATTCACCCTCCAGACCTCACCTTCTCCTTCTCCTTATTCTACTTCTTCTGATTCACCCTCCAGACTTCATCTTCTCCTTCTCCTTCTTCTGCTTCTTCTGATTCACCCTCCAGACTTCACCTTCTCCTTCTTCTTCTTCTGCTTCTTCTGATTCACCCTCCAGACTTCACCTTCTCCTTCTCCTTCTTCTACTTCTTCTGATTCACCCTCCAGACTTCACCTTCTCCTTCTCCTTCTTCTACTTCTTCTGATTCACCCTCCAGTCTTCACCTTCTCCTTCTCCTTCTTCTGCTTCTTCTGCTTCACCCTCCAGACTTCACCTTCTACTTCTCTTTCTTCTGCTTCTTCTGATACACCCTCCAGACTTCACCTTCTCCTTCTCCTTCTTCTGATTCTTCTGATTCACCCTCCAGACTTCACCTTCTCCTTCTCCTTCTTCTGCTTCTTCTGATTCACCCTCCTGACTTCACCTTCTCCTTCTCCTTCTTCTACTTCTTCTGATTCACCCTCCTGACTTCACCTTCTCCTTCTCCTTCTTCTACTTCTTCTGCTTCACCCTCCAGACTTCACCTTCTCCTTCTCCTTCTTCTACTTCTTCTGATTCACCGTCCAGACTTCACCTTCTCCTTCTACTTCTTCTGCTTCTTCTGATTCACCCTCCAGACTTCACCTTCTCCTTCTCCTTATTCTGCTTCTTCTGATTCACCCTCCAGACTTCTCCTTCTCCTTCTCCTTCTTCTGCTCCTTCTGATTCACCCTCCAGACTTCCCCTTCTCCTTCTCCTTCTTCTGCTTCTTCTGATTCACCCTCCAGACTTCACCTTCTCCTTCCCCTTCTTCTACTTCTTCTGATTCACCCTCCAGACTTCATCTTCTCCTTCTCCTTCTTCTGCTTCTTCTGATTCACCCTCCAGACTTCACCTTCTCCTTCTCCTTCTTCTGCTTCTTCTGATTCACCCTCCTGACTTCACCTTCTCCTTCTCCTTCTTCTACTTCTTCTGATTCACCATCCTGACTTCACCTTCTCCTTCTCCTTCTTCTACTTCTTCTGCTTCACCCTCCAGACTTCACCTTCTTCTTCTCCTTCTTCTACTTCTTCTGATTCACCCTCCAGTCTTCACCTTCTCCTTCTCCTTCTTTTGCTTCTTCTGCTTCACCCTCCAGACTTCACCTTCTCCTTCTCTTTCTTCTGCTTCTTCTGATTCACCCTCCAGACTTCACCTTCTCCTTCTCCTTCTTCTGCTTCATCTGATTCACCCTCCAGACCTCACCTTCTCCTTCTCCTTCTTCTACTTCTGATTCACCCTCCAGACTTCATCTTCTCCTTCTCCTTCTTCTGCTTCTTCTGATTCACCCTCCAGACTTCACCTTCTCCTTCTCCTTCTTCTGCTTCTTCTGATTCACTCTCCTAACTTCACCTTCTCCTTCTCCTTCTTCTGCTTCTTCTGATTCACCCTCCTGACTTCACCTTCTCCTTCTCCTTCTTCTGCTTCTTCTGATTCACCCTCCAGACTTCACCTTCTCCTTCTCCTTCTTCTGCTTCTTCTGATTCACCCTCCAGACTTCACCATCTCCTTCTCCTTCTTCTGCTTCTTCTGATTCACCCTCCAGACCTCACCTTCTCCTTTTCCTTCTTCTTCTTCTTCTGATTCACCCTCCAGAATTCATCTTCTCCTTCTCCTTCTTCTGCTTCTTCTGATTCACCCTCCAGACTTCACCTTCTCCTTCTCCTTCTTCTGCTTCTTCTGATTCACCCTCCAGACTTCACCTTCTCCTTCTTCTACTTCTTCTGATTCACCCTCCAGACTTCACCTTCTCCTTCTCCTTCTTCTACTTCTTCTGATTCACCCTCCAGCCTTCGCCTTCTCCTTCTCCTTCTTCTGCTTCTTCTGCTTCGCCCTCCAGACTTCACCTTCTCCTTCTCTTTCTTCTGCTTCTTCTGATTCACCCTCCAGACTTCACCTTCTCCTTCTCCTTCTTCTGATTCTTCTGATTCACCCTCCAGACTTCACCTTCTCCTTCTCCTTCTTCTGCTTCTTCTGATTCACCCTCCTGACTTCACCTTCTCCTTCTCCTTCTTCTACTTCTTCTGATTCACCATCCTGTCTTCACCTTCTCCTTCTCCTTCTTCTACATCTTCTGCTTCACCCTGCAGACGTCACCTTCTTCTTCTCCTTCTTCTACTTCTTCTGATTCACCATCCTGACTTCACCTTCTCCTTCTCCTTCTTCTACTTCTTCTGCTTCACCCTCCAGACTTCACCTTCTCCTTCTCCTTCTTCTACTTCTTCTGATTCACCCTCCAGTCTTCACCTTCTCCTTCTCCTTCTTCTGCTTCTTCTGATTCACCCTCCAGACTTCACCTTCTCCTTCTCCTTCTTCTGCTTCTTCTGATTCACCCTCCAGACTTCACCTTCTCCTTCTCCTTCTTCTGCTTCTTCTGATTCAACCTTCAGACTTCACCTTCTCCTTCTCCTTCTTCTGCTTCATCTGATTCACCCTCCAGACCTCACCTTCTCCTTCTCCTTCTTCTACTTCTGATTCACCCTCCAGACTTCATCTTCTCCTTCTCCTTCTTCTGCTTCTTCTGATTCACCCTCCAGACTTCACCTTCTCCTTCTCCTTCTTCTGCTTCTTCTGATTCACCCTCCAGTCTTTGCCTTCTCCTTCTCCTTCTTCTACTTCTTCTGATTCACACTCCAGACTTCACCTTCTCCTTCTCCTTCTTCTGCTTCTTCTGATTCACCCTCCTGACTTCACCTTCTCCTTCTCCTTCTTCTGCTTCTTCTGATTCACCCTCCAGACTTCACCTTCTCCTTCTCCTTCTTCTGCTTCTTCTGATTCACCCTCCAGACTTCACCTTATCCTTCTACTTCTTCTGCTTCTTCTGATTCACCCTCCAGACTTCACCTTCTCCTTCTCCTTCATCTGCTTCTTCTGATTCACCCTCCAGTCGTCACCTTCTCCTTCTCCTTCTGCTTCTTCTGATTCACCCTCCAGACTTCACCTTCTCCTTCTCCTTCTTCTGCTTCTTCTGATTCACCCTCCAGACTTCACCTTCTCCTTCTCCTTCTACTTCTTCTGATTCACCCTCCAGACTTCACCTTCTCCTTCTCCTTCATCTGCTTCTTCTGATTCACCCTCCAGACTTCACCTTCTCCTTCTCCTTCGTCTACTTCTTCTGATTCACCCTCCAGACTACACCTTCTCCTTCTCCTTCTTCTACTTCTTCTGATTCACCCTCCAGACTTCACCTTCTCCTTCTCCTTCTTCTGCTTCTTCTGATTCACCCTCCAGACTTCACCTTCTCCTTCTCCTTCTTCTACTTCTTCTGATTCACCCTCCAGACTTCACCTTCTCCTTCTCCTTCTTCTACTTCTCCTGATTCACCCTCCAGACTTCACCTTCTCCTTCTCCTTCTTCTACTTCTTCTGCTTCTCCCTCCAGACTTCACCTTCTCCTTCTCCTTCTTCTGCTTCTTCTGATTCACCCTCCAGACTTCACCTTCACCTTCTCCTTGTTCTACTTCTTCTGATTCACCCTCCAGACTTCACCTTCTCCTTCTCCCTCTTCTACTCCTTCTGATTCACCCTCCAGACTTCACCTTCTCCTTCTCCTTCTTCTACTTCTTCTGATTCACCCTCCTGACTTCACCTTCTCCTTCTCCTTCTTCTGCTTCTTCTGCTTCACCCTCCAGACTTCACCTTCGCCTTCTCCTTCTTCTGCTTCTTCTGCTTCACCCTCCAGACTTCACCTTCTCCTTCTCCTTCTTCTGCTTCTTCTGCTTCACCCTCCTGACTTTACCTTCTCCTTCTCCTTATCTACTTCTTCTGATTCACCCTCCAGACTTCACCTTCTCCTTCTCCTTCTTCTGCTTCTTCTGCTTCACCCTCCAGACTTCACCTTCTCCTTCTCCTTCTTCTGCTTCTTCTGCTTCGCCCTCCAGACTTCACCTTCTCATTCTCCTTCTTCTGCTTCTTCTGCTTCACCCTCCAGACTTCACCTTCTCCTTCTCCTTCTTCTGCTTCTTCTGCTTCACCCTCCTGACTTCACCTTCTCCTTCTCCTTCTTCTACTTCTTCTGATTCACCCTCCAGACTTCACCTTCTCCTTCTCCTTCTTCTGCTTCTTCTGCTTCACCCTCCAGACTTCACCTTCTCCTTCTCCTTATTCTGCTTCTTCTGCTGCACCCTCCAGACTTCACCTTCTCCTTCTCCTTCTTCTGCTTCTTCTGCTTCACCCTCCTGACTTCACCTTCTCCTTCTCCTTCTTCTACTTCTTCTGCTTCACCCCCCTGACTTCACCTTCTCCTTCTCCTTCTTCTGCTTCTTCTGATTCACTCTCCTAACTTCACCTTCTCCTTCTCCTTCTTCTGCTTCTTCTGATTCACCCTCCTGACTTCACCTTCTCCTTCTCCTTCTTCTGCTTCTTCTGATTCACCCTCCAGACTTCACCTTCTCCTTCTCCTTCTTCTGCTTCTTCTGATTCACCCTCCAGACTTCACCATCTCCTTCTCCTTCTTCTGATTCACCCTCCAGCCCTCACCTTCTCCTTTTCCTTCTTCTTCTGCTCTTGATTCACCCTCCAGAATTCATCTTCTCCTTCTCCTTCTTCTGCTTCTTCTGATTCACCCTCCAGACTTCACCTTCTCTTTCTCCTTCTTCTGCTTCTTCTGAATCACCCTCCAGACTTCACCTTCTCCTTCTCCTTCTTCTGCTTCTTCTGCTTCGCCCACCAGATTTCACCTTCTCCTTCTCCTTCTTCTGCTTCTTCTGCTTCACCCTCCAGACTTCACCTTCTCCTTCTCCTTCTTCTGCTTCTTCTGCTTCACCCTCCTGACTTCACCTTCTCCTTCTCCTTCTTCTACTTCTTCTGATTCACCCTCCGGACTTCACCTTCTCCTTCTCCTTCTTCTGCTTCTTCTGCTTCACCCTCCAGACTTCACCTTCTCCTTCTCCTTCTTCTGCTTCTTCTGCTTCACCCTCCAGACCTCACCTTCTCCTTCTCCTTCTTCTGCTTCTTCCGCTTCACCCTCCAGACTTCACCTTCTCCTTCTCCTTCTTCTGGTTCTTCTGATTCACCCTCCAGACTTCACCTTCTCATTCTCTTTCTTCTACTTCTTCTGATTCACCCTCCAGACTTCACCTTCTCCTTCTCCTTCTTCTGATTCTTCTGATTCACCCTCCAGACTTCACCTTCTCCTTCTCCTTCTTCTGCTTCTTCTGATTCACCCTGCTGACTTCACCTTCTCCTTCTCCTTCTTCTACTTCTTCTGATTCACCCTCCTGACTTCACCTTCTCCTTCTCCTTCTTCTACTTCTTCTGCTTCACACTCCAGACTTCACCTTCTCCTTCTCCTTCTTCTACTTCTTCTGATTCACCCTCCAGACTTCACCTTCTCCTTCTCCTTCTTCTGCTTCTTCTGATTCACCCTCCAGACTTCACCTTCTCCTTCTCCTTCTTCTGTTTCTTCTGATTCACCCTCCTGACTTCACCTTCTCCTTCTCCTTCTTCTGCTTCTTCTGATTCACCCTCCAGACTTCATCTTCTCCTTCTCCTTCTTCTACTTCTTCTGATTCACCCTCCAGACTTCACCTTCTCCTTCTCCTTCTTCTGCTTCTTCTGATTCACTCTCCAGACTTCACCTTCTCCTTCTCCTTCTTCTGCTTCTTCTGATTCACCCTCCAGACTTCACCTTCTCCTTCTCCTTCTTCTGCTTCTTCTGATTCACTCTCCAGACTTCACCTTCTCCTTCTCCTTCTTCTGCTTCTTCTGCTTCACCCTCCTGACTTTACCTTCTCCTTCTCCTTATCTACTTCTTCTGATTCACCCTCCAGACTTCACCTTCTCCTTCTCCTTCTTCTGCTTCTTCTGCTTCACCCTCCAGACTTCACCTTCTCCTTCTCCTTCTTCTGCTTCTTCTGCTTCGCCCTCCAGACTTCACCTTCTCATTCTCCTTCTTCTGCTTCTTCTGCTTCACCCTCCAGACTTCACCTTCTCCTTCTCCTTCTTCTGCTTCTTCTGCTTCACCCTCCTGACTTCACCTTCTCCTTCTCCTTCTTCTACTTCTTCTGATTCACCCTCCAGACTTCACCTTCTCCTTCTCCTTCTTCTGCTTCTTCTGCTTCACCCTCCAGACTTCACCTTCTCCTTCTCCTTCTTCTGCTTCTTCTGCTGCACCCTCCAGACTTCACCTTCTCCTTCTCCTTCTTCTGCTTCTTCTGCTTCACCCTCCTGACTTCACCTTCTCCTTCTCCTTCTTCTACTTCTTCTGCTTCACCCCCCTGACTTCACCTTCTCCTTCTCCTTCTTCTGCTTCTTCTGATTCACTCTCCTAACTTCACCTTCTCCTTCTCCTTCTTCTGCTTCTTCTGATTCACCCTCCTGACTTCACTTTCTCCTTCTCCTTCTTCTGCTTCTTCTGATTCACCCTCCAGACTTCACCTTCTCCTTCTCCTTCTTCTGCTTCTTCTGATTCACCCTCCAGACTTTACCATCTCCTTCTCCTTCTTCTGATTCACCCTCCAGCCCTCACCTTCTCCTTTTCCTTCTTCTTCTGCTCTTGATTCACCCTCCAGAATTCATCTTCTCCTTCTCCTTCTTCTGCTTCTTCTGATTCACCCTCCAGACTTCACCTTCTCCTTCTCCTTCTTCTGCTTCTTCTGATTCACCCTCCAGACTTCACCATCTCCTTCTCCTTCTTCTGATTCACCCTCCAGCCCTCACCTTCTCCTTTTCCTTCTTCTTCTGCTCTTGATTCACCCTCCAGAATTCACCTTCTCCTTCTCCTTCTTCTACTTCTTCTGATTCACCCTCCGGACTTCACCTTCTCCTTCTCCTTCTTCTGCTTCTTCTGCTTCACCCTCCAGACTTCACCTTCTCCTTCTCCTTCTTCTGCTTCTTCTGCTTCACCCTCCAGACCTCACCTTCTCCTTCTCCTTCTTCTGCTTCTTCCGCTTCACCCTCCAGACTTCACCTTCTCCTTCTCCTTCTTCTGGTTCTTCTGATTCACCCTCCAGACTTCACCTTCTCATTCTCTTTCTTCTACTTCTTCTGATTCACCCTCCAGACTTCACCTTCTCCTTCTCCTTCTTCTGATTCTTCTGATTCACCCTCCAGACTTCACCTTCTCCTTCTCCTTCTTCTGCTTCTTCTGATTCACCCTGCTGACTTCACCTTCTCCTTCTCCTTCTTCTACTTCTTCTGATTCACCCTCCTGACTTCACCTTCTCCTTCTCCTTCTTCTACTTCTTCTGCTTCACACTCCAGACTTCACCTTCTCCTTCTCCTTCTTCTACTTCTTCTGATTCACCCTCCAGACTTCACCTTCTCCTTCTCCTTCTTCTGCTTCTTCTGATTCACCCTCCAGACTTCACCTTCTCCTTCTCCTTCTTCTGTTTCTTCTGATTCACCCTCCTGACTTCACCTTCTCCTTCTCCTTCTTCTGCTTCTTCTGATTCACCCTCCAGACTTCATCTTCTCCTTCTCCTTCTTCTACTTCTTCTGATTCACCCTCCAGACTTCACCTTCTCCTTCTCCTTCTTCTGCTTCTTCTGATTCACCCTCCAGACTTCACCTTCTCCTTCTCCTTCTTCTACTTCTTCTGATTCACCCTCCAGACTTCACCTTCTCCTTCTCCTTCTTCTACTTCTCCTGATTCACCCTCCAGACTTCACCTTCTCCTTCTCCTTCTTCTACTTCTTCTGCTTCTCCCTCCAGACTTCACCTTCTCCTTCTCCTTCTTCTGCTTCTTCTGATTCACCCTCCAGACTTCACCTTCACCTTCTCCTTGTTCTACTTCTTCTGATTCACCCTCCAGACTTCACCTTCTCCTTCTCCCTCTTCTACTCCTTCTGATTCACCCTCCAGACTTCACCTTCTCCTTCTCCTTCTTCTACTTCTTCTGATTCACCCTCCTGACTTCACCTTCTCCTTCTCCTTCTTCTGCTTCTTCTGCTTCACCCTCCAGACTTCACCTTCGCCTTCTCCTTCTTCTGCTTCTTCTGCTTCACCCTCCAGACTTCACCTTCTCCTTCTCCTTCTTCTGCTTCTTCTGCTTCACCCTCCTGACTTTACCTTCTCCTTCTCCTTATCTACTTCTTCTGATTCACCCTCCAGACTTCACCTTCTCCTTCTCCTTCTTCTGCTTCTTCTGCTTCACCCTCCAGACTTCACCTTCTCCTTCTCCTTCTTCTGCTTCTTCTGCTTCGCCCTCCAGACTTCACCTTCTCATTCTCCTTCTTCTGCTTCTTCTGCTTCACCCTCCAGACTTCACCTTCTCCTTCTCCTTCTTCTGCTTCTTCTGCTTCACCCTCCTGACTTCACCTTCTCCTTCTCCTTCTTCTACTTCTTCTGATTCACCCTCCAGACTTCACCTTCTCCTTCTCCTTCTTCTGCTTCTTCTGCTTCACCCTCCAGACTTCACCTTCTCCTTCTCCTTATTCTGCTTCTTCTGCTGCACCCTCCAGACTTCACCTTCTCCTTCTCCTTCTTCTGCTTCTTCTGCTTCACCCTCCTGACTTCACCTTCTCCTTCTCCTTCTTCTACTTCTTCTGCTTCACCCCCCTGACTTCACCTTCTCCTTCTCCTTCTTCTGCTTCTTCTGATTCACTCTCCTAACTTCACCTTCTCCTTCTCCTTCTTCTGCTTCTTCTGATTCACCCTCCTGACTTCACCTTCTCCTTCTCCTTCTTCTGCTTCTTCTGATTCACCCTCCAGACTTCACCTTCTCCTTCTCCTTCTTCTGCTTCTTCTGATTCACCCTCCAGACTTCACCATCTCCTTCTCCTTCTTCTGATTCACCCTCCAGCCCTCACCTTCTCCTTTTCCTTCTTCTTCTGCTCTTGATTCACCCTCCAGAATTCATCTTCTCCTTCTCCTTCTTCTGCTTCTTCTGATTCACCCTCCAGACTTCACCTTCTCTTTCTCCTTCTTCTGCTTCTTCTGAATCACCCTCCAGACTTCACCTTCTCCTTCTCCTTCTTCTGCTTCTTCTGCTTCGCCCACCAGATTTCACCTTCTCCTTCTCCTTCTTCTGCTTCTTCTGCTTCACCCTCCAGACTTCACCTTCTCCTTCTCCTTCTTCTGCTTCTTCTGCTTCACCCTCCTGACTTCACCTTCTCCTTCTCCTTCTTCTACTTCTTCTGATTCACCCTCCGGACTTCACCTTCTCCTTCTCCTTCTTCTGCTTCTTCTGCTTCACCCTCCAGACTTCACCTTCTCCTTCTCCTTCTTCTGCTTCTTCTGCTTCACCCTCCAGACCTCACCTTCTCCTTCTCCTTCTTCTGCTTCTTCCGCTTCACCCTCCAGACTTCACCTTCTCCTTCTCCTTCTTCTGGTTCTTCTGATTCACCCTCCAGACTTCACCTTCTCATTCTCTTTCTTCTACTTCTTCTGATTCACCCTCCAGACTTCACCTTCTCCTTCTCCTTCTTCTGATTCTTCTGATTCACCCTCCAGACTTCACCTTCTCCTTCTCCTTCTTCTGCTTCTTCTGATTCACCCTGCTGACTTCACCTTCTCCTTCTCCTTCTTCTACTTCTTCTGATTCACCCTCCTGACTTCACCTTCTCCTTCTCCTTCTTCTACTTCTTCTGCTTCACACTCCAGACTTCACCTTCTCCTTCTCCTTCTTCTACTTCTTCTGATTCACCCTCCAGACTTCACCTTCTCCTTCTCCTTCTTCTGCTTCTTCTGATTCACCCTCCAGACTTCACCTTCTCCTTCTCCTTCTTCTGTTTCTTCTGATTCACCCTCCTGACTTCACCTTCTCCTTCTCCTTCTTCTGCTTCTTCTGATTCACCCTCCAGACTTCATCTTCTCCTTCTCCTTCTTCTACTTCTTCTGATTCACCCTCCAGACTTCACCTTCTCCTTCTCCTTCTTCTGCTTCTTCTGATTCACTCTCCAGACTTCACCTTCTCCTTCTCCTTCTTCTGCTTCTTCTGATTCACCCTCCAGACTTCACCTTCTCCTTCTCCTTCTTCTGCTTCTTCTGATTCACTCTCCAGACTTCACCTTCTCCTTCTCCTTCTTCTGCTTCTTCTGCTTCACCCTCCTGACTTTACCTTCTCCTTCTCCTTATCTACTTCTTCTGATTCACCCTCCAGACTTCACCTTCTCCTTCTCCTTCTTCTGCTTCTTCTGCTTCACCCTCCAGACTTCACCTTCTCCTTCTCCTTCTTCTGCTTCTTCTGCTGCACCCTCCAGACTTCACCTTCTCCTTCTCCTTCTTCTGCTTCTTCTGCTTCACCCTCCTGACTTCACCTTCTCCTTCTCCTTCTTCTACTTCTTCTGCTTCACCCCCCTGACTTCACCTTCTCCTTCTCCTTCTTCTGCTTCTTCTGATTCACTCTCCTAACTTCACCTTCTCCTTCTCCTTCTTCTGCTTCTTCTGATTCACCCTCCTGACTTCACTTTCTCCTTCTCCTTCTTCTGCTTCTTCTGATTCACCCTCCAGACTTCACCTTCTCCTTCTCCTTCTTCTGCTTCTTCTGATTCACCCTCCAGACTTCACCATCTCCTTCTCCTTCTTCTGATTCACCCTCCAGCCCTCACCTTCTCCTTTTCCTTCTTCTTCTGCTCTTGATTCACCCTCCAGAATTCATCTTCTCCTTCTCCTTCTTCTGCTTCTTCTGATTCACCCTCCAGACTTCACCTTCTCTTTCTCCTTCTTCTGCTTCTTCTGAATCACCCTCCAGACTTCACCTTCTCCTTCTCCTTCTTCTGCTTCTTCTGCTTCGCCCACCAGATTTCACCTTCTCCTTCTCCTTCTTCTGCTTCTTCTGCTTCACCCTCCAGACTTCACCTTCTCCTTCTCCTTCTTCTGCTTCTTCTGCTTCACCCTCCTGACTTCACCTTCTCCTTCTCCTTCTTCTACTTCTTCTGATTCACCCTCCGGACTTCACCTTCTCCTTCTCCTTCTTCTGCTTCTTCTGCTTCACCCTCCAGACTTCACCTTCTCCTTCTCCTTCTTCTGCTTCTTCTGCTTCACCCTCCAGACCTCACCTTCTCCTTCTCCTTCTTCTGCTTCTTCCGCTTCACCCTCCAGACTTCACCTTCTCCTTCTCCTTCTTCTGGTTCTTCTGATTCACCCTCCAGACTTCACCTTCTCATTCTCTTTCTTCTACTTCTTCTGATTCACCCTCCAGACTTCACCTTCTCCTTCTCCTTCTTCTGATTCTTCTGATTCAACCTCCAGACTTCACCTTCTCCTTCTCCTTCTTCTGCTTCTTCTGATTCACCCTGCTGACTTCACCTTCTCCTTCTCCTTCTTCTACTTCTTCTGATTCACCCTCCTGACTTCACCTTCTCCTTCTCCTTCTTCTACTTCTTCTGCTTCACACTCCAGACTTCACCTTCTCCTTCTCCTTCTTCTACTTCTTCTGATTCACCCTCCAGACTTCACCTTCTCCTTCTCCTTCTTCTGCTTCTTCTGATTCACCCTCCAGACTTCACCTTCTCCTTCTCCTTCTTCTGTTTCTTCTGATTCACCCTCCTGACTTCACCTTCTCCTTCTCCTTCTTCTGCTTCTTCTGATTCACCCTCCAGACTTCATCTTCTCCTTCTCCTTCTTCTACTTCTTCTGATTCACCCTCCAGACTTCACCTTCTCCTTCTCCTTCTTCTGCTTCTTCTGATTCACTCTCCAGACTTCACCTTCTCCTTCTCCTTCTTCTGCTTCTTCTGATTCACCCTCCAGACTTCACCTTCTCCTTCTCCTTCTTCTGCTTCTTCTGATTCACCCTCCAGACTTCACCTTCTCCTTCTCCTTCTTCTACTTCTTCTGATTCACCCTCCAGAATTCACCTTCTCCTTCTCCTTCGTCTACTTTTTCTGATTCACCCTCCAGACTACACCTTCTCCTTCTCCTTCTTCTACGTCTTCTGATTCAACCTCCAGACTTCACCTTCTCCTTCTCCTTCTTCTGCTTCTTCTGATTCACCCCCAGACTTCACCTTCTCCTTCTCCTTCTTCTACTTCTTCTGATTCACCCTCCAGACTTCACCTTCTCCTTCTCCTTCTTCTACTTCTTCTGATTCACCCTCCAGACTTCACCTTCTCCTTCTCCTTCATCTACTTCTTCTGCTTCTCCCTCCAGACTTCACCTTCTCCTTCTCCTTCTTCTGCTTCTTCTGATTCACCCTCCAGACTTCACCTTCTCCTTCTCCTTCTTCTACTTCTTCTGATTCACCCTCCAGACTTCACCTTCTCCTTCTCCTTCTTTAACTTCTTCTGATTCACCCTCCAGACTTCACCTTCTCCTTCTCCTTCTTCTACTTCTTCTGATTCACCCTCCTGACTTCACCTTCTACTTCTCCTTCTTCTGCTTCTTCTGCTTCGCCCTCCAGACTTCACCTTCTCCTTCTCCTTCTTCTGCTTCTTCTGCTTCACCCTCCAGACTCCACCTTCTCCTTCTCCTTCTTCTGCTTCTTCTGCTTCTCCCTCCAGACTTCACCTTCTCCTTCTCCTTCTTCTACTTCTTCTGATTCACCCTCCAGACTTCACCTTCTCCTTCTCCTTCTTCTGCTTCTTCTGCTTCACCCTCCAGACTTCACCTTCTCCTTCTCCTTCTTCTGCTTCTTCTGCTGCGCCCTCCAGACTTCACCTTCTCCTTCTCCTTCTTCTGCTTCTTCTGCTTCACCCTCCTGACTTCACCTTCTCCTTCTCCTTCTTCTACTTCTTCTGCTTCACCCCCCTGACTTCACCTTCTCCTTCTCCTTCTTCTGCTTCTTCTGATTCACCCTCCTAACTTCACCTTCTCCTTCTCCTTCTTCTGCTTCTTCTGATTCACCCTCCTAACTTCACCTTCTCCTTCTCCTTCTTCTGCTTCTTCTGATTCACCCTCCTGACTTCACCTTCTCCTTCTCCTTCATCTGCTTCTTCTGATTCACCCTCCAGACTTCACCTTCTCCTTCTCCTTCTTCTGCTTCTTCTGATTCACCCTCCAGACTTCACCATCTCCTTCTCCTTCTTCTGATTCACCCTGCAGCCCTCACCTTCTCCTTTTCCTTCTTCTTCTGCTCTTGATTCACCCTCCAGAATTCATCTTCTCCTTCTCCTTCTTCTGCTTCTTCTGATTCACCCTCCAGACTTCACCTTCTCTTTCTCCTTCTTCTGCTTCTTCTGAATCACCCTCCAGACTTCACCTTCTCCTTCTCCTTCTTCTGCTTCTTCTGCTTCGCCCACCAGATTTCACCTTCTCCTTCTCCTTCTTCTGCTTCTTCTGCTTCACCCTCCAGACTTCACCTTCTCCTTCTCCTTCTTCTGCTTCTTCTGCTTCACCCTCCTGACTTCACCTTCTCCTTCTCCTTCTTCTACTTCTTCTGATTCACCCTCCGGACTTCACCTTCTCCTTCTCCTTCTTCTGCTTCTTCTGCTTCACCCTCCAGACTTCACCTTCTCCTTCTCCTTCTTCTGCTTCTTCTGCTTCACCCTCCAGACCTCACCTTCTCCTTCTCCTTCTTCTGCTTCTTCCGCTTCACCCTCCAGACTTCACCTTCTCCTTCTCCTTCTTCTGGTTCTTCTGATTCACCCTCCAGACTTCACCTTCTCATTCTCTTTCTTCTACTTCTTCTGATTCACCCTCCAGACTTCACCTTCTCCTTCTCCTTCTTCTGATTCTTCTGATTCACCCTCCAGACTTCACCTTCTCCTTCTCCTTCTTCTGCTTCTTCTGATTCACCCTGCTGACTTCACCTTCTCCTTCTCCTTCTTCTACTTCTTCTGATTCACCCTCCTGACTTCACCTTCTCCTTCTCCTTCTTCTACTTCTTCTGCTTCACACTCCAGACTTCACCTTCTCCTTCTCCTTCTTCTACTTCTTCTGATTCACCCTCCAGATTTCACCTTCTCCTTCTCCTTCTTCTGCTTCTTCTGATTCACCCTCCAGACTTCACCTTCTCCTTCTCCTTCTTCTGTTTCTTCTGATTCACCCTCCTGACATCACCTTCTCCTTCTCCTTCTTCTGCTTCTTCTGATTCACCCTCCAGACTTCACCTTCTCCTTCTCCTTCTTCTACTTCTTCTGATTCACCCTCCAGACTTCACCTTCCCCTTCTCCTTCTTCTGCTTCTTCTGATTCACTCTCCAGACTTCACCTTCTCCTTCTCCTTCTTCTGCTTCTTCTGATTCACCCTCCAGACTTCACCTTCTCCTTCTCCTTCTTCTGCTTCTTCTGATTCACCCTCCAGACTTCACCTTCTCCTTCTCCTTCTTCTACTTCTTCTGATTCACCCTCCAGAATTCACCTTCTCCTTCTCCTTCGTCTACTTTTTCTGATTCACCCTCCAGACTACACCTTCTCCTTCTCCTTCTTCTACGTCTTCTGATTCACCCTCCAGACTTCACCTTCTCCTTCTCCTTCTTCTGCTTCTTCTGATTCACCCCCAGACTTCACCTTCTCCTTCTCCTTCTTCTACTTCTTCTGATTCAACCTCCAGACTTCACCTTCTCCTTCTCCTTCTTCTACTTCTTCTGATTCACCCTCCAGACTTCACCTTCTCCTTCTCCTTCATCTACTTCTTCTGCTTCTCCCTCCAGACTTCACCTTCTCCTTCTCCTTCTTCTGCTTCTTCTGATTCACCCTCCAGACTTCACCTTCTCCTTCTCCTTCTTCTACTTCTTCTGATTCACCCTCCAGACTTCACCTTCTCCTTCTCCTTCTTCAACTTCTTCTGATTCACCCTCCAGACTTCACCTTCTCCTTCTCCTTCTTCTACTTCTTCTGATTCACCCTCCTGACTTCACCTTCTACTTCTCCTTCTTCTGCTTCTTCTGCTTCGCCCTCCAGACTTCACCTTCTCCTTCTCCTTCTTCTGCTTCCTCTGCTTCACCCTCCAGACTCCACCTTCCCCTTCTCCTTCTTCTGCTTCTTCTGCTTCACCCTCCTGACTTCACCTTCTCCTTCTCCTTCTTCTACTTCTTCTGATTCACCCTCCAGACTTCACCTTCTCCTTCTCCTTCTTCTGCTTCTTCTGCTTCACCCTCCAGACTTCACCTTCTCCTTCTCCTTCTTCTGCTTCTTCTGCTGCGCCCTCCAGACTTCACCTTCTCCTTCTCCTTCTTCTGCTTCTACTGCTTCACCCTCCTGACTTCACCTTCTCCTTCTCCTTCTTCTACTTCTTCTGCTTCACCCCCCTGACTTCACCTTCTCCTTCTCCTTCTTCTGCTTCTTCTGATTCACCCTCCTAACTTCACCTTCTCCTTCTCCTTCTTCTGCTTCTTCTGATTCACCCTCCTAACTTCACCTTCTCCTTCTCCTTCTTCTGCTTCTTCTGATTCACCCTCCAGACTTCACCTTCTCCTTCTCCTTCTTCTGCTTCTTCTGATTCACCCTCCAGACTTCACTTTCTCCTTCTCCTTCTTCTGCTTCTTCTGATTCACCCTCCAGACCTCACCTTCTCCTTCTCCTTATTCTACTTCTTCTGATTCACCCTCCAGACTTCATCTTCTCCTTCTCCTTCTTCTGCTTCTTCTGATTCACCCTCCAGACTTCACCTTCTCCTTCTTCTTCTTCTGCTTCTTCTGATTCACCCTCCAGACTTCACCTTCTCCTTCTCCTTCTTCTACTTCTTCTGATACACCCTGCACACTTCACCTTCTCCTTCTCCTTCTTCTACTTCTTCTGATTCACCCTCCAGTCTTCAACTTCTCCTTCTCCTTCTTCTGCTTCTTCTGCTTCACCCTCCAGACTTCACCTTCTCCTTCTCTTTCTTCTGCTTCTTCTGATTCACCCTCCAGACTTCACCTTCTCCTTCTCCTTCTTCTGATTCTTCTGATTCACCCTACAGACTTCACCTTCTCCTTCTCCTTCGTCTGCTTCTTCTGATTCACCCTCCTGACTTCACCTTCTCCTTCTCCTTCTTCTACTTCTTCTGATTCACCCTCCTGACTTCACCTTCTCCTTCTCCTTCTTCTACTTCTTCTGCTTCACCCTCCAGACTTCACCTTCTCCTTCTCCTTCTTCTACTTCTTCTGATTCACCCTCCAGACTTCACCTTCTCCTTCTCCTTCTTCTGCTTCTTCTGATTGAACCTCCAGACTTCACTTTCTCCTTCTCCTTCTTCTGCTTCTTCTGATTCACCCTCCAGACCTCACCTTCTCCTTCTCCTTATTCTACTTCTTCTGATTCACCCTCCAGACTTCATCTTCTCCTTCTCCTTCTTCTGCTTCTTCTGATTCACCCTCCAGACTTCACCTTCTCCTTCTTCTTCTTCTGCTTCTTCTGATTCACCCTCCAGACTTCACCTTCTCCTTCTCCTTCTTCTACTTCTTCTGATTCACCCTCCAGACTTCACCTTCTCCTTCTCCTTCTTCTACTTCTTCTGATTCTCCCTCCAGTCTTCACCTTCTCCTTCTCCTTCTTCTGCTTCTTCTGCTTCACCCTCCAGACTTCACCTTCTCCTTCTCTTTCTTCTGCTTCTTCTGATTCACCCTCCAGACTTCACCTTCTCCTTCTCCTTCTTCTGATTCTTCTGATTCACCCTCCAGACTTCACCTTCTCCTTCTCCTTCTTCTGCTTCTTCTGATTCACCCTCCTGACTTCACCTTCTCCTTCTCCTTCTTCTACTTCTTCTGATTCACCCTCCTGACTTCACCTTCTCCTTCTCCTTCTTCTACTTCTTCTGCTTCACCCTCCAGACTTCACCTTCTCCTTCTCCTTCTTCTACTTCTTCTGATTCACCTTCCAGACTTCACCTTCTCCTTCTCCTTTTCTGCTTCTTCTGATTCACCCTCCAGACTTCACCTTCTCCTTCTCCTTATTCTGCTTCTTCTGATTCACCCTCCAGACTTCTCCTTCTCCTTCTCCTTCTTCTGCTCCTTCTGATTCACCCTCCAGACTTCCCCTTCTCCTTCTCCTTCTTCTGCTTCTTCTGATTCACCCTCCAGACTTGACCTTCTCCTTCCCCTTCTTCTACTTCTTCTGATTCACCCTCCAGACTTCATCTTCTCCTTCTCCTTCTTCTGCTTCTTCTGATTCACCCTCCAGACTTCACCTTCTCCTTCTCCTTCTTCTGCTTCTTCTGATTCACCCTCCAGACTTCATCTTCTCCTTCTCCTTCTTCTACTTCTTCTGATTCACCCTCCAGACTTCACCTTCTCCTTCTCCTTCTTCTCCTTCTTCCGATTCACCCTCCAGACTTCACCTTCTCCTTCTCCTTCTTCTGCTTCTTCTGATTCACCCTCCAGACTTCACCTTCTCCTTCTCCTTCTTCTGCTTCTTCTGATTCACCCTCCAGACTTCACCTTCTCCTTCTCCTTCTTCTGCTTCTTCTGATTCACCCTTCAGACTTCACCTTCTCCTTCTCCTTCTTCTGCTTCATCTGATTCACCCTCCAGACCTCACCTTCTCCTTCTCCTTCTTCTACTTCTGATTCACCCTCCAGACTTCATCTTCTCCTTCTCCTTCTTCTGCTTCTTCTGATTCACCCTCCAGACTTCACCTTCTCCTTCTCCTTCTTCTGCTTCTTCTGATTCACCCTCCAGTCTTTGCCTTCTCATTCTCCTTCTTCTACTTCTTCTGATTCACACTCCAGACTTCACCTTCTCCTTCTCCTTCTTCTGCTTCTTCTGATTCACCCTCCTGACTTCACCTTCTCCTTCTCCTTCTTCTGCTTCTTCTGATTCACCCTCCAGACTTCACCTTCTCCTTCTCCTTCTTCTGCTTCTTCTGATTCACCCTCCAGACTTCACCTTCTCCTTCTACTTCTTCTGCTTCTTCTGATTCACCCTCCAGACTTCACCTTCTCCTTCTCCTTCATCTGCTTCTTCTGATTCACCCTCCAGTCGTCACCTTCTCCTTCTCCTTCTGCTTCTTCTGATTCACCCTCCAGACTTCACCTTCTCCTTCTCCTTCTTCTGCTTCTTCTGATTCACCCTCCAGACTTCACCTTCTCCTTCTCCTTCTACTTCTTCTGATTCACCCTCCAGACTTCACCTTCTCCTTCTCCTTCTTCTGCTTCTTCTGATTCACCCTCCAGACTTCACCTTCTCCTTCTCCTTCTTCTGCTTCTTCTGATTCACCCTCCAGACTTCACCTTCTCCTTCTCCTTCTTCTACTTCTTCTGATTCACCCTCCAGAATTCACCTTCTCCTTCTCCTTCTTCTACTTCTTCTGATTCACCCTCCAGTCTTCACCTTCTCCTTCTCCTTCTTCTGTTTCTTCTGCTTCACCCTCCAGACTTCACCTTCTCCTTCTCCTTCTTCTACTTCTTCTGAGTCACCCTCCAGACTTCACCTTCTCCTTCTCCTTCTTCTGATTCTTCTGATTCACCCTCCAGACTTCACCTTCTCCTTCTCCTTCTTCTACTTCTTCTGATTCACCCTCCAGACTTCACCTTCTCCTTCTCCTTCTTCTACTTCTTCTGATTCACCCTCCTGACTTCACCTTCTCCTTCTCCTTCTTCTACTTCTTCTGACTCACTCTCCTGACCTCACCTTCTCCTTCTCCTTCTTCTACTTCTTCTGCTTCACCCTCCAGACTTCAACTTCTCCTTCTCCTTCTTCTACTTCTTCTGATTCACCCTCCAGACATCACCTTCTCCTTCTCCTTCTTCTACTTCTTCTGATTCACGCTCCAGACTTCACCTTCTCCTTCTCCTTCTTCTGCTTCTTCTGATTCACCCTCCAGACTTCAACTTCTCCTTCTCCTTATTCTGCTTCTTCTGATTCACCCTCCAGACTTCACCTTCTCCTTCTCCTTCTTCTGCTTCTTCTGATTCACCTTCCAGACTTCACCTTCTCCTTCTCCTTTTCTGCTTCTTCTGATTCACCCTCCAGACTTCACCTTCTCCTTCTCCTTATTCTGCTTCTTCTGATTCACCCTCCAGACTTCTCCTTCTCCTTCTCCTTATTCTGCTTCTTCTGATTCACCCTCCAGACTTCACCTTCTCCTTCTCCTTCTTCTGCTTCTTCTGATTCACCCTCCAGACTTCTCCTTCTCCTTCTCCTTCTTCTGCTCCTTCTGATTCACCCTCCAGACTTCATCTTCTCCTTCTCCTTCTTCTGCTTCTTCTGATTCACCCTCCAGACTTCACCTTCTCCTTCTCCTTCTTCTGCTTCTTCTGATTCACCCTCCAGACTTCACCTTCTCCTTCTCCTTCTTCTGCTTCTTCTGATTCACCCTTCAGACTTCACCTTCTCCTTCTCCTTCTTCTGCTTCATCTGATTCACCCTCCAGACCTCACCTTCTCCTTCTCCTTCTTCTACTTCTGATTCACCCTCCAGACTTCATCTTCTCCTTCTCCTTCTTCTGCTTCTTCTGATTCACCCTCCAGACTTCACCTTCTCCTTCTCCTTCTTCTGCTTCTTCTGATTCACCCTCCAGTCTTTGCCTTCTCATTCTCCTTCTTCTACTTCTTCTGATTCACACTCCAGACTTCACCTTCTCCTTCTCCTTCTTCTGCTTCTTCTGATTCACCCTCCTGACTTCACCTTCTCCTTCTCCTTCTTCTGCTTCTTCTGATTCACCCTCCAGACTTCACCTTCTCCTTCTCCTTCTTCTGCTTCTTCTGATTCACCCTCCAGACTTCACCTTCTCCTTCTACTTCTTCTGCTTCTTCTGATTCACCCTCCAGACTTCACCTTCTCCTTCTCCTTCATCTGCTTCTTCTGATTCACCCTCCAGTCGTCACCTTCTCCTTCTCCTTCTGCTTCTTCTGATTCACCCTCCAGACTTCACCTTCTCCTTCTCCTTCTTCTGCTTCTTCTGATTCACCCTCCAGACTTCACCTTCTCCTTCTCCTTCTACTTCTTCTGATTCACCCTCCAGACTTCACCTTCTCCTTCTCCTTCTTCTGCTTCTTCTGATTCACCCTCCAGACTTCACCTTCTCCTTCTCCTTCTTCTGCTTCTTCTGATTCACCCTCCAGACTTCACCTTCTCCTTCTCCTTCTTCTACTTCTTCTGATTCACCCTCCAGAATTCACCTTCTCCTTCTCCTTCTTCTACTTCTTCTGATTCACCCTCCAGTCTTCACCTTCTCCTTCTCCTTCTTCTGTTTCTTCTGCTTCACCCTCCAGACTTCACCTTCTCCTTCTCCTTCTTCTACTTCTTCTGAGTCACCCTCCAGACTTCACCTTCTCCTTCTCCTTCTTCTGATTCTTCTGATTCACCCTCCAGACTTCACCTTCTCCTTCTCCTTCTTCTACTTCTTCTGATTCACCCTCCAGACTTCACCTTCTCCTTCTCCTTCTTCTACTTCTTCTGATTCACCCTCCTGACTTCACCTTCTCCTTCTCCTTCTTCTACTTCTTCTGACTCACTCTCCTGACCTCACCTTCTCCTTCTCCTTCTTCTACTTCTTCTGCTTCACCCTCCAGACTTCAACTTCTCCTTCTCCTTCTTCTACTTCTTCTGATTCACCCTCCAGACATCACCTTCTCCTTCTCCTTCTTCTACTTCTTCTGATTCACGCTCCAGACTTCACCTTCTCCTTCTCCTTCTTCTGCTTCTTCTGATTCACCCTCCAGACTTCAACTTCTCCTTCTCCTTATTCTGCTTCTTCTGATTCACCCTCCAGACTTCACCTTCTCCTTCTCCTTCTTCTGCTTCTTCTGATTCACCCTCCAGACTTCACCTTCTCCTTCTCCTTCTTCTACTTCTTCTGAGTCACCCTCCAGACTTCACCTTCTCCTTCTCCTTCTTCTGATTCTTCTGATTCACCCTCCAGACTTCACCTTCTCCTTCCCCTTCTTCTGCTTCTTTTGATTCACCCTCCAGACTTCACCTTCTCCTTCTCCTTCTTCTACTTCTCCTGATTCACCCTCCAGACTTCACCTTCTCCTTCTCCTTCTTCTACTTCTTCTGATTCACCCTCCAGTCTTCACCTTCTCCTTCTCCTTCTTCTGCTTCTTCTGCTTCACCCTCCAGACTTCACCTTCTCCTTCTCCTTCTTCATGCTTCTTCTGCTACGCCCTCCAGACTTCACCTTCTCCTTCTCCTTCTTCTGCTTCTTCTGCTTCACCCTCCAGACTTCACCTTCTCCTTCTCCTTCTTCTGCTTCTTCTGCTTCACCCTCCTGACTTCTCCTTCTCCTTCTCCTTCTTCTACTTCTTCTGATTCACCCTCCAGACTTCACCTTCTCCTTCTCCTTCTTCTGCTTCTTCTGCTTCACCCTCCAGACTTCACCTTCTCCTTCTCCTTCTTCTACTTCTTCTGAGTCACCCTCCAGACTTCACCTTCTCCTTCTCCTTCTTCTGATTCTTCTGATTCACCCTCCAGACTTCACCTTCTCCTTCTCCTTCTTCTGCTTCTTCTGATTCACCCTCCAGACTTCACCTTCTCCTTCTCCTTCTTCTACTTCTTCTGATTCACCCTCCAGACTTCACCTTCTCCTTCTCCTTCTTCTACTTCTTCTGATTCACCCTCCAGCCTTCACCTTCTCCTTCTCCTTCTTCTGCTTCTTCTGATTCACCCTCCAGACTTCACCTTCTCCTTCTCCTTCTTCTACTTCTTCTGATTCACTCTCCTGACTTCACCTTCTCCTTCTCCTTCTTCTACTTCTTCTGCTTCACCCTCCAGACATCACCTTCTCCTTCTCCTTCTTCTACTTCTTCTGATTCACGCTCCAGACTTCACCTTCTCCTTCTCCTTCTTCTGCTTCTTCTGATTCACCCTCCAGACTTCACCTTCTCCTTCTCCTTATTCTGCTTCTTCTGATTCACCCTCCAGGCTTCACCTTCTCCTTCTCCTTCTTCTGCTTCTTCTGATTCACCCTCCAGACTTCACCTTCTCCTTCTCCTTCTTCTGCTTCTTCTGATTCACCCTCCAGACTTCACCTTCTCCTTCTCCTTCTTCTACTTCTTCTGATTCACCCTCCAGACTTCATCTTCTCCTTCTCCTTCTTCTGCTTCTTCTGATTCACCCTCCAGACTTCACCTTCTCCTTCTCCTTCTTCTGCTTCTTCTGATTCACCCTCCAGACTTCACCTTCTCCTTCTCCTTCTTCTACTTCTTCTGATTCACCCTCCAGACTTCACCTTCTCCTTCTCCTTCTTCTACTTCTTCTGATTCACCCTCCAGACTTCACCTTCTCCTTCTCCTTCTTCTACTTCTTCTGATTCACCCTCCTGACTTCACCTTCTCCTTCTCCTTCTTCTGCTTCTTCTGCTTCACCCTCCAGACTTCATCTTCTCCTTCTCCTTCTTCAGCTTCTTCTGCTTCACCCTCCAGACTTCACCTTCTCCTTCTCCTTCTTCTGCTTCTTCTGCTTCACCCTCCTGACTTCACCTTCTCCTTCTCCTTCTTCTACTTCTTCTGATTCACCCTCCAGACTTCACCTTCTCCTTCTCCTTCTTCTGCTTCTTCTGCTTCACCCTCCAGACTTCACCTTCTCCTTCTCCTTCTTCTGCTTCTTCTGCTACGTCCTCCAGACTTCACCTTCTCCTTCTCCTTCTTCTGCTTCACCCTCCAGACTTCACTTTCTCCTCCTCCTTCTTCTGCTTCTTCTGCTTCAGCCTCCTGACTTCACCTTCTCCTTCTCCTTATTCTGCTTCTTCTGATTCACCCTCCAGACTTCACCTTCTCCTTCTCCTTCTTCTGCTTCTTCTGATTCACCCTCCAGACTTCACCTTCTCATTCTCCTTCTTCTGCTTCTTCTGATTCACCCTCCAGACTTCACCTTCTCCTTCTCCTTCTTCTACTTCTTCTGATTCACCCTCCAGACTTCACCTTCTCCTTCTCCTTCTTCTGATTCTTCTGATTCACCCTCCAGACATCACCATCTCCTTCTCCTTCTTCTGCTTCTTCTGATTCACCCTCCAGACTTCACCTTCTCCTTCTCCTTCTTCTACTTCTTCTGATTCACCCTCCAGACTTCACCTTCTCCTTCTGCTTCTTCTACTTCTTCTGATTCACCCTCCAGTCTTCACCTTCTCCTTCTCCTTCTTCTGCTTCTTCTGCTTCACCCTCCAGACTTCACCTTCTCCTTCTCTTTCTTCTGCTTCTTCTGATTCACCCTCCAGACTTCACCTTCTCCTTCTCCTTCTTCTGATTCTTCTGATTCACCCTCCAGACTTCACCTTCTCCTTCTCCTTCTTCTGCTTCTTCTGATTCACCCTCCTGACTTCACCTTCTTCTCCTTCTTCTACTTCTTCTGATTCATCCTCCTGACTTCACCTTCTCCTTCTCCTTCTTCCACTTCTTCTGCTTCACCCTCCAGACTTCAGCTTCTCCTTCTTCTACTTCTTCTGATTCACCCTCCAGACTTCACCTTCTCCTTCTCCTTCTTCTGCTTCTTCTGATTCACCCTCCAGACTTCACCTTCTCCTTCTCCTTATTCTGCTTCTTCTGATTCACCCTCCAGACTTCACCTTCTCCTTCTCCTTCTTCTGCTTCTTCTGATCCACCCTCCAGACTTCACCTTCTCCTTCTCCTTCTTCTGCTTCTTCTGATTCACCCTCCAGACTTCACCTTCTCCTTCTCCTTCTTCTACTTCTTCTGATTCACCATCCAGACTTCATCTTCTCCTTCTCCTTCTTCTGCTTCTTCTGATTCACCCTCCAGACTTCACCTTCTCCTTCTCCTTCTTCTGCTTCTTCTGATTCACCCTCCAGACTTCACCTTCTCCTTCTCCTTCTTCTACTTCTTCTGATTCACCCTCCAGACTTCACCTTCTCCTTCTACTTCTTCTGCTTCTTCTGATTCACCCTCCAGACTTCACCTTCTCCTTCTCCTTCTTCTGCTTCTTCTGATTCACCCTTCAGACTTCACCTTCTCCTTCTCCTTCTTCTGCTTCTTCTGATTCACCCTCCAGACCTCACCTTCTCCTTCTCCTTCTTCTACTTCTTCTGATTCACCCTCCAGACTTCATCTTCTCCTTCTCCTTCTTCTGCTTCTTCTGATTCACCCTCCAGACTTCACCTTCTCCTTCTCCTTCTTCTGCTTCTTCTGATTCACCTTCCAGACTTCGCCTTCTCCTTCTCCTTCTTCTACTTCTTCTGATTCACCCTCCAGACTTCACCTTCTCCTTCTCCTTCTTCTCCTTCTTCTGATTCACCCTCCAGTCTTCACCTTCTCCTTCTCCTTCTTCTGCTTCTTCTGATTCACCCTCCAGACATCACCTTCTCCTTCTCCTTCTTCTGCTTCTTCTGATTCACCCTCCAGACTTCACCTTCTCCTTCTCCTTCGTCTACTTCTTCTGATTCACCCTCCAGATTACACCTTCTCCTTCTCCATCTTCTACTTCTTCTGATTCACCCTCCAGACTTCACCTTCTCCTTCTCCTTCTTCTGCTTCTTCTGATTCACCCTCCAGACTTCACCTTCTCCTTCTCCTTCTTCTACATCTTCTGATTCACCCTCCAGACTTCACCTTCTCCTTCTCCTTCTTCTACTTCTTCTGATTCACCCTCCAGACTTCACCTTCTCCTTCTCCTTCTTCTACTTCTTCTGATTCACCCTCCAGACTTCACCTTCTCCTTCTCCTTCTTCTACCTCTTCTGATTCACCCTCCGGACTTCACCTTCTCCTTCTCCTTCTTCTACTTCTTCTGATTCACCCTCCAGACTTCACCTTCTCCTTCTCCTTCTTCTACTTCTTCTGATTCACCCTCCAGACTTCACCTTCTCCTTCTCCTTCTTCTACTTCTTCTGATTCACCCTCCAGACTTCACCTTCTCCTTCTCCTTCTTCTACTTCTTCTGATTCACCCTCCAGACTTCACCTTCTCCTTCTCCTTCTTCTACTTCTTCTGATTCACCCTCCAGACTTCACCTTCTCCTTCCCCTTCTTCTACTTCTTCTGATTCACCCTCCTGACTTCACCTTCTCCTTCTCCTTCTTCTGTTTCTTCTGCTTCACCCACCAGACTTCACCTTCTCCTTCTCCTTCTTCTGCTTCTTCTGCTTCACCCTCCAGACTTCACCTTCTCCTTCTCTTTCTTCTGCTTCTTCTGATTCACCCTCCAGACTTCACCTTCTCCTTCTCCTTATTCTGCTTCTTCTGATTCACCCTCCAGACTTCACCTTCTCCTTCTCCTTCTTCTGCTTCTTCTGATTCACCCTCCAGACTTCACCTTCTCCTTCTCCTTCTTCTGCTTCTTCTGATTCACCCTCCAGACTTCACCTTCTCCTTCTCCTTCTTCTACTTCTTCTGATTCACCCTCCAGACTTCATCTTCTCCTTCTCCTTCTTCTGCTTCTTCTGATTCACCCTCCAGACTTCACCTTCTCCTTCTTCTGCTTCTTCTGATTCACCCTCCAGACTTCACCTTCTCCTTCTCCTTCTCCTACTTCTTCTGATTCACCCTCCAGACTTCACCTTCTCCTTCTCCTTCTTCTGCTTCTTCTGATTCACCCTACAGACTTCACCTTCTCCTTCTCCTTTTTCTGCTTCTTCTGATTCACCCTTCAGACTTCACCTTCTCCTTCTCCTTCTTCTGCTTCTTCTGATTCACCCTCCAGACCTCACCTTCTCCTTCTCCTTCTTCTACTTCTTCTGATTCACCCTCCAGACTTCATCTTCTCCTTCTCCTTCTTCTGCTTCTTCTGATTCACCCTCCAGACTGCACCTTCTCCTTCTCCTTCTTCTGCTTCTTCTGATTCACCCTCCAGACTTCACCTTCTCCTTCTCCTTCTTCTACTTCTTCTGATTCACCCTCCAGTCTTCACCTTCTCCTTCTCCTTCTTCTGCTTCTTCTGATTCACCCTCCAGACTTCACCTTCTTCTTCTCCTTCTTCTGCTTCTTCTGATTCACCCTACTGACTTCACCTTCTCCTTCTCCTTCTTCTGCTTCTTCTGATTCACCCTCCAGACTTCACCTTCTCCTTCTCCTTCTTCTGCTTCTTCTGATTCACCCTCCAGACTTCACCTTCTCATTCTCCTTCTTCTACTTCTTCTGATTCACCCTCCAGACTTCACCTTCTCCTTCTCCTTCTTCTGCTTCTTCTGATTCACCCTCCAGACTTCACTTTCTCCTTCTCCTCCGTCTACTTCTTCTGATTCACCCTACTGACTTCACCTTCTCCTTCTCCTTCTTCTGCTTCTTCTGATTCACCCTCCAGACTTCACCTTCTCCTTCTCCTTCTTCTGCTTCTTCTGATTCACCCTCCAGACTTCACCTTCTTCTTCTCCTTCTTCTGCTTCTTCTGATTCACACTACTGACTTCACCTTCTCCTTCTCCTTCTTCTACTTCTTCTGATTCACCCTCCAGACTTCACCTTCTCCTTCTCCTTCTTCTACTTCTTCTGATTCACCCTCCAGTCTTCAGCTTCTCCTTCTCCTTCTTCTGCTTCTTCTGATTCACCCTCCAGACTTCACCTTCTTCTTCTCCTTCTTCTGCTTCTTCTGATTCACCCTACTGACTTCACCTTCTCCTTCTCCTTCTTCTGCTTCTTCTGTTTCACCCTCCAGACTTCACCTTCACCTTCTCCTTCTTCTGCTTCTTCTGATTCACCCTCCAGACTTCACCTTCTCCTTCTCCTTCTCCTACTTCTTCTGATTCACCCTCCAGACTTCACCTTCTCCTTCTCCTTCTTCTGCTTCTTCTGATTCACCCTCCAGACATCACCTTCTCATTCTCCTTCTTCTACTTCTTCTGATTCACCCTCCAGACTATATCTTCTCCTTCTCCATCTTCTACTTCTTCTGATTCACCCTCCAGACTTCACCTTCTCCTTCTCCTTCTTCTGCTTCTTCTGATTCACCCTCCAGACTTCACCTTCTCCTTCTCCTTCTTCTACTTCTTCTGATTCACCCTCCAGACTTCACCTTCTCCTTCTCCTTCTTCTACTTCTTCTGATTCACCCTCCAGACTTCATCTTCTCCTTCTCCTTCTTCTGCTTCTTCTGATTCACCCTCCAGACTTCACCTTCTCCTTCTTCTGCTTCTTCTGATTCACCCTCCAGACTTCACCTTCTCCTTCTCCTTCTCCTACTTCTTCTGATTCACCCTCCAGACTTCACCTTCTCCTTCTCCTTCTTCTGCTTCTTCTGATTCACCCTACAGACTTCACCTTCTCCTTCTCCTTTTTCTGCTTCTTCTGATTCACCCTTCAGACTTCACCTTCTCCTTCTCCTTCTTCTGCTTCTTCTGATTCACCCTCCAGACCTCACCTTCTCCTTCTCCTTCTTCTACTTCTTCTGATTCACCCTCCAGACTTCATCTTCTCCTTCTCCTTCTTCTGCTTCTTCTGATTCACCCTCCAGACTGCACCTTCTCCTTCTCCTTCTTCTGCTTCTTCTGATTCACCCTCCAGACGTCACCTTCTCCTTCTCCTTCTTCTACTTCTTCTGATTCACCCTCCAGTCTTCACCTTCTCCTTCTCCTTCTTCTGCTTCTTCTGATTCACCCTCCAGACTTCACCTTCTTCTTCTCCTTCTTCTGCTTCTTCTGATTCACCCTACTGACTTCACCTTCTCCTTCTCCTTCTTCTGCTTCTTCTGATTCACCCTCCAGACTTCACCTTCTCCTTCTCCTTCTTCTGCTTCTTCTGATTCACCCTCCAGACTTCACCTTCTCATTCTCCTTCTTCTACTTCTTCTGATTCACCCTCCAGACTTCACCTTCTCCTTCTCCTTCTTCTGCTTCTTCTGATTCACCCTCCAGACTTCACTTTCTCCTTCTCCTCCGTCTACTTCTTCTGATTCACCCTACTGACTTCACCTTCTCCTTCTCCTTCTTCTGCTTCTTCTGATTCACCCTCCAGACTTCACCTTCTCCTTCTCCTTCTTCTGCTTCTTCTGATTCACCCTCCAGACTTCACCTTCTTCTTCTCCTTCTTCTGCTTCTTCTGATTCACACTACTGACTTCACCTTCTCCTTCTCCTTCTTCTACTTCTTCTGATTCACCCTCCAGACTTCACCTTCTCCTTCTCCTTCTTCTACTTCTTCTGATTCACCCTCCAGTCTTCAGCTTCTCCTTCTCCTTCTTCTGCTTCTTCTGATTCACCCTCCAGACTTCACCTTCTTCTTCTCCTTCTTCTGCTTCTTCTGATTCACCCTACTGACTTCACCTTCTCCTTCTCCTTCTTCTGCTTCTTCTGTTTCACCCTCCAGACTTCACCTTCACCTTCTCCTTCTTCTGCTTCTTCTGATTCACCCTCCAGACTTCACCTTCTCCTTCTCCTTCTCCTACTTCTTCTGATTCACCCTCCAGACTTCACCTTCTCCTTCTCCTTCTTCTGCTTCTTCTGATTCACCCTCCAGACATCACCTTCTCATTCTCCTTCTTCTACTTCTTCTGATTCACCCTCCAGACTATATCTTCTCCTTCTCCATCTTCTACTTCTTCTGATTCACCCTCCAGACTTCACCTTCTCCTTCTCCTTCTTCTGCTTCTTCTGATTCACCCTCCAGACTTCACCTTCTCCTTCTCCTTCTTCTACTTCTTCTGATTCACCCTCCAGACTTCACCTTCTCCTTCTCCTTCTTCAACTTCTTCTGATTCACCCTCCAGACTTCACCTTCTCCTTCTCCTTCTCCTGCTTCTTCTGCTTCACCCTCCAGACTTCACCTTCTCCTTCTCCTTCGTCTGCTTCTTCTGCTTCACCCTCCTGACTTCACCTTCTCCTTCTCCTTCTTCTACTTCTTCTGATTCATCCTCCAGACTTCACCTTCTCCTTCTCCTTCTTCTGCATCTTCTGCTTCACCCTCCAGACTTCACCTTCTCCTTCTCCTTCTTCTGCTTCTTCTGCTGCGCCCTCCAGACTTCACCTTCTCCTTTTCCTTCTTCTGCTTCTTCTGCTTCACCCTCCTGACTTCACCTTCTCCTTCTCCTTCTTCCACTTCTTCTGCTTCACCCCCCTGACTTCACCTTCTCCTTCTCCTTCTTCTGCTTCTTCTGATTTACCCTCCTAACTTCACCTTCTCCTTCTCCTTCTTCTGCTTCTTCTGATTCACCCTCATGACTTCACCTTCTCCTTCTCCATCTTCTGCTTCTTCAGATTCACCCTCCAGACTTCAGCTTCTCCTTCTCCTTCTTCTGCTTCTTCTGATTCACCCTCCAGACTTCACCTTCTCCTTCTCCTTCTTCTGCTTCTTCTGATTCACCCTCCAGACCTCACCTTCTCCTTCTCCTTCTTCTACTTCTTCTGATTCACCCTCCAGACTTCATCTTCTCCTTCTCCTTCTTCTGCTTCTTCTGATTCACCCTCCAGACTTCACCTTCTCCTTCTCCTTCTTCTGCTTCTTCTGATTCACCCTCCAGGGTTCACCTTCTCCTTCTCCTTCTTCTACTTCTTCTGATTCACCCTATAGACTTCACCTTCTCCCCCTCCTTCTTCTACTTCTTCTGATTCACCCTCCAGTCTTCACCTTCTCCTTCTCCTTCTTCTGCTTCTTCTGCTGCACCCTCCAGACTTCACCTTCTCCTTCTCTTTCTTCTGCTTCTTCTGATTCACACTCCAGACTTCACCTTCTCCTTCTCCTTCTTCTGTTTCTTCTGATTCACCCTCCAGACTTCACCTTCTCCTTCTCCTTCTTCTGCTTCTTCTGATTCACCCTCCTGACTTCACCTTCTCCTTCTCCTTCTTCTACTTCTTCTGATACACCCTCCTGACTTCACCTTCTCCTTCTCCTTCTTCTACTTCTTCTGCTTCACACACCAGACTTCACCTTCTCCTTCTCCTTCTTCTGCTTCTTCTGATTCACCCTCCAGACTTCACCTTCTCCTTCTCCTTCTTCTACTTCTTCTGATTCACCCTCCAGTCTTCACCTTCTCCTTCTCCTTCTTCTGCTTCTTCTGATTCACCCTCCAGACTTCACCTTCTCCTTCTCCTTCTTCTGCTTCTTCTGATTCACCCTCCTGACTTCACCTTCTCCTTCTCCTTCTTCTACTTCTTCTGATTCACCCTCCAGACTTCACCTTCTCCTTCTCCTTCTTCTACTACTTCTGATTCACCCTCCAGACTTCACCTTCTCCTGCTACTCCTTCTGCTTCTTCTGATTCACCCTCCAGACTTCACCTTCTCCTTCTCCTTCTTCTGCTTCTTCTGATTCACCCTCCTGACTTCACCTTCTCCTTCTCCTTCTTCTACTTCTTCTGATTCACCCTCCAGACTTCACCTTCTCCTTCTCCTTCTTCTACTACTTCTGATTCACCCTCCAGACTTCACCTTCTCCTTCTACTCCTTCTGCTTCTTCTGATTCACCCTCCAGACTTCACCTTCTCCTTCTCCTTCTTCTGCTTCTTCTGATTCACCCTCCAGACTTCACCTTCTCCTTCTCCTTCTTCTGCTTCTTCTGATTCACCCTCCAGACTTCACCTTCTCCTTCTCCTTCTTCTACTTCTTCTGATTCACCCTCCTGACTTCACCTTCTCCTTCTCCATCTTCTGCTTCTTCTGCTTCACCCTCCAGACTTCACCTTCTCCTTCTCCTTCTTCTGCTTCTTCTGATTCACCCTCCAGACTTCACTTTCTCCTTCTCCTCCGTCTACTTCTTCTGATTCACCCTACTGACTTCACCTTCTCCTTCTCCTTCTTCTGCTTCTTCTGATTCACCCTCCAGACTTCACCTTCTCCTTCTCCTTCTTCTGCTTCTTCTGATTCACCCTCCAGACTTCACCTTCTTCTTCTCCTTCTTCTGCTTCTTCTGATTCACACTACTGACTTCACCTTCTCCTTCTCCTTCTTCTACTTCTTCTGATTCACCCTCCAGACTTCACCTTCTCCTTCTCCTTCTTCTACTTCTTCTGATTCACCCTCCAGTCTTCAGCTTCTCCTTCTCCTTCTTCTGCTTCTTCTGATTCACCCTCCAGACTTCACCTTCTTCTTCTCCTTCTTCTGCTTCTTCTGATTCACCCTCCAGACTTCACCTTCTCCTTCTCCTTCTTCTGCTTCTTCTGATTCACCCTCCTGACTTCACCTTCTCCTTCTCCTTCTTCTACTTCTTCTGATTCACCCTCCAGACATCACCTTCTCCTTCTCCTTCTTCTACTACTTCTGATTCACCCTCCAGACTTCACCTTCTCCTTCTACTCCTTCTGCTTCTTCTGATTCACCCTCCTGACTTCACCTTCTCCTTCTCCTTCTTCTGTTTCTTCTGCTTCACCCTCCAGACTTCACCTTCTCCTTCTCCTTCTTCTGCTTCTTCTGCTTCACCCTCCAGACTTCACCTTCTCCTTCTCTTTCTTCTGCTTCTTCTGATTCACCCTCCAGACTTCACCTTCTCCTTCTCCTTATTCTGCTTCTTCTGATTCACCCTCCAGACTTCACCTTCTCCTTCTCCTTCTTCTGCTTCTTCTGATTCACCCTCCAGACTTCACCTTCTCCTTCTCCTTCTTCTGCTTCTTCTGATTCACCCTCCAGACTTCACCTTCTCCTTCTCCTTCTTCTACTTCTTCTGATTCACCCTCCAGACTTCATCTTCTCCTTCTCCTTCTTCTGCTTCTTCTGATTCACCCTCCAGACTTCACCTTCTCCTTCTTCTGCTTCTTCTGATTCACCCTCCAGACTTCACCTTCTCCTTCTCCTTCTCCTACTTCTTCTGATTCACCCTCCAGACTTCACCTTCTCCTTCTCCTTCTTCTGCTTCTTCTGATTCACCCTACAGACTTCACCTTCTCCTTCTCCTTTTTCTGCTTCTTCTGATTCACCCTTCAGACTTCACCTTCTCCTTCTCCTTCTTCTGCTTCTTCTGATTCACCCTCCAGACCTCACCTTCTCCTTCTCCTTCTTCTACTTCTTCTGATTCACCCTCCAGACTTCATCTTCTCCTTCTCCTTCTTCTGCTTCTTCTGATTCACCCTCCAGACTGCACCTTCTCCTTCTCCTTCTTCTGCTTCTTCTGATTCACCCTCCAGACTTCACCTTCTCCTTCTCCTTCTTCTACTTCTTCTGATTCACCCTCCAGTCTTCACCTTCTCCTTCTCCTTCTTCTGCTTCTTCTGATTCACCCTCCAGACTTCACCTTCTTCTTCTCCTTCTTCTGCTTCTTCTGATTCACCCTACTGACTTCACCTTCTCCTTCTCCTTCTTCTGCTTCTTCTGATTCACCCTCCAGACTTCACCTTCTCCTTCTCCTTCTTCTGCTTCTTCTGATTCACCCTCCAGACTTCACCTTCTCATTCTCCTTCTTCTACTTCTTCTGATTCACCCTCCAGACTTCACCTTCTCCTTCTCCTTCTTCTGCTTCTTCTGATTCACCCTCCAGACTTCACTTTCTCCTTCTCCTCCGTCTACTTCTTCTGATTCACCCTACTGACTTCACCTTCTCCTTCTCCTTCTTCTGCTTCTTCTGATTCACCCTCCAGACTTCACCTTCTCCTTCTCCTTCTTCTGCTTCTTCTGATTCACCCTCCAGACTTCACCTTCTTCTTCTCCTTCTTCTGCTTCTTCTGATTCACACTACTGACTTCACCTTCTCCTTCTCCTTCTTCTACTACTTCTGATTCACCCTCCAGACTTCACCTTCTCCTTCTCCTTCTTCTGCTTCTTCTGATTCACCCTCCAGACTTCACTTTCTCCTTCTCCTCCGTCTACTTCTTCTGATTCACCCTACTGACTTCACCTTCTCCTTCTCCTTCTTCTGCTTCTTCTGATTCACCCTCCAGACTTCACCTTCTCCTTCTCCTTCTTCTGCTTCTTCTGATTCACCCTCCAGACTTCACCTTCTTCTTCTCCTTCTTCTGCTTCTTCTGATTCACACTACTGACTTCACCTTCTCCTTCTCCTTCTTGTACTACTTCTGATTCACCCTCCAGACTTCACCTTCTCCTGCTACTCCTTCTGCTTCTTCTGATTCACCCTCCAGACTTCACCTTCTCCTTCTCCTTCTTCTGCTTCTTCTGATTCACCCTCCTGACTTCACCTTCTCCTTCTCCTTCTTCTACTTCTTCTGATTCACCCTCCAGACTTCACCTTCTCCTTCTCCTTCTTCTACTACTTCTGATTCACCCTCCAGACTTCACCTTCTCCTTCTACTCCTTCTGCTTCTTCTGATTCACCCTCCAGACTTCACCTTCTCCTTCTCCTTCTTCTGCTTCTTCTGATTCACCCTCCAGACTTCACCTTCTCCTTCTCCTTCTTCTGCTTCTTCTGATTCACCCTCCAGACTTCACCTTCTCCTTCTCCTTCTTCTACTTCTTCTGATTCACCCTCCTGACTTCACCTTCTCCTTCTCCATCTTCTGCTTCTTCTGCTTCACCCTCCAGACTTCACCTTCTCCTTCTCCTTCTTCTGCTTCTTCTGATTCACCCTCCAGACTTCACTTTCTCCTTCTCCTCCGTCTACTTCTTCTGATTCACCCTACTGACTTCACCTTCTCCTTCTCCTTCTTCTGCTTCTTCTGATTCACCCTCCAGACTTCACCTTCTCCTTCTCCTTCTTCTGCTTCTTCTGATTCACCCTCCAGACTTCACCTTCTTCTTCTCCTTCTTCTGCTTCTTCTGATTCACACTACTGACTTCACCTTCTCCTTCTCCTTCTTCTACTTCTTCTGATTCACCCTCCAGACTTCACCTTCTCCTTCTCCTTCTTCTACTTCTTCTGATTCACCCTCCAGTCTTCAGCTTCTCCTTCTCCTTCTTATGCTTCTTCTGATTCACCCTCCAGACTTCACCTTCTTCTTCTCCTTCTTCTGCTTCTTCTGATTCACCCTCCAGACTTCACCTTCTCCTTCTCCTTCTTCTGCTTCTTCTGATTCACCCTCCTGACTTCACCTTCTCCTTCTCCTTCTTCTACTTCTTCTGATTCACCCTCCAGACTTCACCTTCTCCTTCTCCTTCTTCTACTACTTCTGATTCACCCTCCAGACTTCACCTTCTCCTTCTACTCCTTCTGCTTCTTCTGATTCACCCTCCTGACTTCACCTTCTCCTTCTCCTTCTTCTGTTTCTTCTGCTTCACCCTCCAGACTTCACCTTCTCCTTCTCCTTCTTCTGCTTCTTCTGCTTCACCCTCCAGACTTCACCTTCTCCTTCTCTTTCTTCTGCTTCTTCTGATTCACCCTCCAGACTTCACCTTCTCCTTCTCCTTATTCTGCTTCTTCTGATTCACCCTCCAGACTTCACCTTCTCCTTCTCCTTCTTCTGCTTCTTCTGATTCACCCTCCAGACTTCACCTTCTCCTTCTCCTTCTTCTGCTTCTTCTGATTCACCCTCCAGACTTCACCTTCTCCTTCTCCTTCTTCTACTTCTTCTGATTCACCCTCCAGACTTCATCTTCTCCTTCTCCTTCTTCTGCTTCTTCTGATTCACCCTCCAGACTTCACCTTCTCCTTCTTCTGCTTCTTCTGATTCACCCTCCAGACTTCACCTTCTCCTTCTCCTTCTCCTACTTCTTCTGATTCACCCTCCAGACTTCACCTTCTCCTTCTCCTTCTTCTGCTTCTTCTGATTCACCCTACAGACTTCACCTTCTCCTTCTCCTTTTTCTGCTTCTTCTGATTCACCCTTCAGACTTCACCTTCTCCTTCTCCTTCTTCTGCTTCTTCTGATTCACCCTCCAGACCTCACCTTCTCCTTCTCCTTCTTCTACTTCTTCTGATTCACCCTCCAGACTTCATCTTCTCCTTCTCCTTCTTCTGCTTCTTCTGATTCACCCTCCAGACTGCACCTTCTCCTTCTCCTTCTTCTGCTTCTTCTGATTCACCCTCCAGACTTCACCTTCTCCTTCTCCTTCTTCTACTTCTTCTGATTCACCCTCCAGTCTTCACCTTCTCCTTCTCCTTCTTCTGCTTCTTCTGATTCACCCTCCAGACTTCACCTTCTTCTTCTCCTTCTTCTGCTTCTTCTGATTCACCCTACTGACTTCACCTTCTCCTTCTCCTTCTTCTGCTTCTTCTGATTCACCCTCCAGACTTCACCTTCTCCTTCTCCTTCTTCTGCTTCTTCTGATTCACCCTCCAGACTTCACCTTCTCATTCTCCTTCTTCTACTTCTTCTGATTCACCCTCCAGACTTCACCTTCTCCTTCTCCTTCTTCTGCTTCTTCTGATTCACCCTCCAGACTTCACTTTCTCCTTCTCCTCCGTCTACTTCTTCTGATACACCCTACTGACTTCACCTTCTCCTTCTCCTTCTTCTGCTTCTTCTGATTCACCCTCCAGACTTCACCTTCTCCTTCTCCTTCTTCTGCTTCTTCTGATTCACCCTCCAGACTTCACCTTCTTCTTCTCCTTCTTCTGCTTCTTCTGATTCACACTACTGACTTCACCTTCTCCTTCTCCTTCTTCTACTTCTTCTGATTCACCCTCCAGACTTCACCTTCTCCTTCTCCTTCTTCTACTTCTTCTGATTCACCCTCCAGTCTTCAGCTTCTCCTTCTCCTTCTTCTGCTTCTTCTGATTCACCCTCCAGACTTCACCTTCTTCTTCTCCTTCTTCTGCTTCTTCTGATTCACCCTACTGACTTCACCTTCTCCTTCTCCTTCTTCTGCTTCTTCTGTTTCACCCTCCAGACTTCACCTTCACCTTCTCCTTCTTCTGCTTCTTCTGATTCACCCTCCAGACTTCACCTTCTCCTTCTCCTTCTCCTACTTCTTCTGATTCACCCTCCAGACTTCACCTTCTCCTTCTCCTTCTTCTGCTTCTTCTGATTCACCCTCCAGACATCACCTTCTCATTCTCCTTCTTCTACTTCTTCTGATTCACCCTCCAGACTATATCTTCTCCTTCTCCATCTTCTACTTCTTCTGATTCACCCTCCAGACTTCACCTTCTCCTTCTCCTTCTTCTGCTTCTTCTGATTCACCCTCCAGACTTCACCTTCTCCTTCTCCTTCTTCTACTTCTTCTGATTCACCCTCCAGACTTCACCTTCTCCTTCTCCTTCTTCAACTTCTTCTGATTCACCCTCCAGACTTCACCTTCTCCTTCTCCTTCTCCTGCTTCTTCTGCTTCACCCTCCAGACTTCACCTTCTCCTTCTCCTTCGTCTGCTTCTTCTGCTTCACCCTCCTGACTTCACCTTCTCCTTCTCCTTCTTCTACTTCTTCTGATTCATCCTCCAGACTTCACCTTCTCCTTCTCCTTCTTCTGCATCTTCTGCTTCACCCTCCAGACTTCACCTTCTCCTTCTCCTTCTTCTGCTTCTTCTGCTGCGCCCTCCAGACTTCACCTTCTCCTTTTCCTTCTTCTGCTTCTTCTGCTTCACCCTCCTGACTTCACCTTCTCCTTCTCCTTCTTCCACTTCTTCTGCTTCACCCCCCTGACTTCACCTTCTCCTTCTCCTTCTTCTGCTTCTTCTGATTTACCCTCCTAACTTCACCTTCTCCTTCTCCTTCTTCTGCTTCTTCTGATTCACCCTCATGACTTCACCTTCTCCTTCTCCATCTTCTGCTTCTTCAGATTCACCCTCCAGACTTCAGCTTCTCCTTCTCCTTCTTCTGCTTCTTCTGATTCACCCTCCAGACTTCACCTTCTCCTTCTCCTTCTTCTGCTTCTTCTGATTCACCCTCCAGACCTCACCTTCTCCTTCTCCTTCTTCTACTTCTTCTGATTCACCCTCCAGACTTCATCGTCTCCTTCTCCTTCTTCTGCTTCTTCTGATTCACCCTCCAGACTTCACCTTCTCCTTCTCCTTCTTCTGCTTCTTCTGATTCACCCTCCAGGGTTCACCTTCTCCTTCTCCTTCTTCTACTTCTTCTGATTCACCCTATAGACTTCACCTTCTCCCCCTCCTTCTTCTACTTCTTCTGATTCACCCTCCAGTCTTCACCTTCTCCTTCTCCTTCTTCTGCTTCTTCTGCTACACCCTCCAGACTTCACCTTCTCCTTCTCTTTCTTCTGCTTCTTCTGATTCACACTCCAGACTTCACCTTCTCCTTCTCCTTCTTCTGATTCTTCTGATTCACCCTCCAGACTTCACCTTCTCCTTCTCCTTCTTCTACTACTTCTGATTCACCCTCCAGACTTCACCTTCTCCTGCTACTCCTTCTGCTTCTTCTGATTCACCCTCCAGACTTCACCTTCTCCTTCTCCTTCTTCTGCTTCTTCTGATTCACCCTCCTGACTTCACCTTCTCCTTCTCCTTCTTCTACTTCTTCTGATTCACCCTCCAGACTTCACCTTCTCCTTCTCCTTCTTCTACTACTTCTGATTCACCCTCCAGACTTCACCTTCTCCTTCTACTCCTTCTGCTTCTTCTGATTCACCCTCCAGACTTCACCTTCTCCTTCTCCTTCTTCTGCTTCTTCTGATTCACCCTCCAGACTTCACCTTCTCCTTCTCCTTCTTCTGCTTCTTCTGATTCACCCTCCAGACTTCACCTTCTCCTTCTCCTTCTTCTACTTCTTCTGATTCACCCTCCTGACTTCACCTTCTCCTTCTCCATCTTCTGCTTCTTCTGCTTCACCCTCCAGACTTCACCTTCTCCTTCTCCTTCTTCTGCTTCTTCTGATTCACCCTCCAGACTTCACTTTCTCCTTCTCCTCCGTCTACTTCTTCTGATTCACCCTACTGACTTCACCTTCTCCTTCTCCTTCTTCTGCTTCTTCTGATTCACCCTCCAGACTTCACCTTCTCCTTCTCCTTCTTCTGCTTCTTCTGATTCACCCTCCAGACTTCACCTTCTTCTTCTCCTTCTTCTGCTTCTTCTGATTCACACTACTGACTTCACCTTCTCCTTCTCCTTCTTCTACTTCTTCTGATTCACCCTCCAGACTTCACCTTCTCCTTCTCCTTCTTCTACTTCTTCTGATTCACCCTCCAGTCTTCAGCTTCTCCTTCTCCTTCTTCTGCTTCTTCTGATTCACCCTCCAGACTTCACCTTCTTCTTCTCCTTCTTCTGCTTCTTCTGATTCACCCTCCAGACTTCACCTTCTCCTTCTCCTTCTTCTGCTTCTTCTGATTCACCCTCCTGACTTCACCTTCTCCTTCTCCTTCTTCTACTTCTTCTGATTCACCCTCCAGACTTCACCTTCTCCTTCTCCTTCTTCTACTACTTCTGATTCACCCTCCAGACTTCACCTTCTCCTTCTACTCCTTCTGCTTCTTCTGATTCACCCTCCAGACTTCACCTTCTCCTTCTCCTTCTTCTGCTTCTTCTGATTCACCCTCCAGACTTCACCTTCTCCTTCTCCTTCTTCTGCTTCTTCTGATTCACCCTCCAGACTTCACCTTCTCCTTCTCCTTCTTCTACTTCTTCTGATTCACCCTCCTGACTTCACCTTCTCCTTCTCCATCTTCTGCTTCTTCTGCTTCACCCTCCAGACTTCACCTTCTCCTTCTCCTTCTTCTGCTTCTTCTGATTCACCCTCCAGACTTCACTTTCTCCTTCTCCTCCGTCTACTTCTTCTGATTCACCCTACTGACTTCACCTTCTCCTTCTCCTTCTTCTGCTTCTTCTGATTCACCCTCCAGACTTCACCTTCTCCTTCTCCTTCTTCTGCTTCTTCTGATTCACCCTCCAGACTTCACCTTCTTCTTCTCCTTCTTCTGCTTCTTCTGATTCACACTACTGACTTCACCTTCTCCTTCTCCTTCTTCTACTTCTTCTGATTCACCCTCCAGACTTCACCTTCTCCTTCTCCTTCTTCTACTTCTTCTGATTCACCCTCCAGTCTTCAGCTTCTCCTTCTCCTTCTTCTGCTTCTTCTGATTCACCCTCCAGACTTCACCTTCTTCTTCTCCTTCTTCTGCTTCTTCTGATTCACCCTACTGACTTCAACTTCTCCTTCTCCTTCTTCTGCTTCTTCTGTTTCACCCTCCAGACTTCACCTTCACCTTCTCCTTCTTCTGCTTCTTCTGATTCACCCTCCAGACTTCACCTTCTCCTTCTCCTTCTCCTACTTCTTCTGATTCACCCTCCAGACTTCACCTTCTCCTTCTCCTTCTTCTGCTTCTTCTGATTCACCCTCCAGACATCACCTTCTCATTCTCCTTCTTCTACTTCTTCTGATTCACCCTCCAGACTATACCTTCTCCTTCTCCATCTTCTACTTCTTCTGATTCGCCCTCCAGACTTCACCTTCTCCTTCTCCTTCTTCTGCTTCTTCTGATTCACCCTCCAGACTTCACCTTCTCCTTCTCCTTCTTCTACTTCTTCTGATTCACCCTCCAGACTTCACCTTCTCCTTCTCCTTCTTCAACTTCTTCTGATTCACCCTCCAGACTTCACCTTCTCCTTCTCCTTCTCCTGCTTCTTCTGCTTCACCCTCCAGACTTCACCTTCTCCTTCTCCTTCGTCTGCTTCTTCTGCTTCACCCTCCTGACTTCACCTTCTCCTTCTCCTTCTTCTACTTCTTCTGATTCACCCTCCAGACTTCACCTTCTCCTTCTCCTTCTTCTGCATCTTCTGCTTCACCCTCCAGACTTCACCTTCTCCTTCTCCTTCTTCTGCTTCTTCTGCTGCGCCCTCCAGACTTCACCTTCTCCTTTTCCTTCTTCTGCTTCTTCTGCTTCACCCTCCTGACTTCACCTTCTCCTTCTCCTTCTTCTACTTCTTCTGCTTCACCCCCCTGACTTCACCTTCTCCTTCTCCTTCTTCTGCTTCTTCTGATTTACCCTCCTAACTTCACCTTCTCCTTCTCCTTCTTCTGCTTCTTCTGATTCACCCTCATGACTTCACCTTCTCCTTCTCCATCTTCTGCTTCTTCAGATTCACCCTCCAGACTTCACCTTCTCCTTCTCCTTCTTCTGCTTCTTCTGATTCACCCTCCAGACTTCACCTTCTCCTTCTCCTTCTTCTGCTTCTTCTGATTCACCCTCCAGACCTCACCTTCTCCTTCTCCTTCTTCTACTTCTTCTGATTCACCCTCCAGACTTCATCTTCTCCTTCTCCTTCTTCTGCTTCTTCTGATTCACCCTCCAGACTTCACCTTCTCCTTCTCCTTCTTCTGCTTCTTCTGATTCACCCTCCAGGGTTCACCTTCTCCTTCTCCTTCTTCTACTTCTTCTGATTCACCCTATAGACTTCACCTTCTCCCTCTCCTTCTTCTACTTCTTCTGATTCACCCTCCAGTCTTCACCTTCTCCTTCTCCTTCTTCTGCTTCTTCTGCTACACCCTCCAGACTTCACCTTCTCCTTCTCTTTCTTCTGCTTCTTCTGATTCACACTCCAGACTTCACCTTCTCCTTCTCCTTCTTCTGATTCTTCTGATTCACCCTCCAGACTTCACCTTCTCCTTCTCCTTCTTCTGCTTCTTCTGATTCACCCTCCTGACTTCACCTTCTCCTTCTCCTTCTTCTACTTCTTCTGATTCACCCTCCTGACTTCACCTTCTCCTTCTCCTTCTTCTACTTCTTCTGCTTCACACTCCAGACTTCACCTTCTCCTTCTCCTTCTTCTACTTCTTCTGATTCACCCTCCAGACTTCACCTTCTCCAACTCCTTCTTCTGCTTCTTCTGATTCACACTCCAGACTTCACCTTCTCCTTCTCCTTATTCTGCTTCTTCTGATTCACCCTCCAGACTTCACTTTCTCCTTCTCCTTCTTCTGCTTCTTCTGATTCACCCTCCAGACTTCACCTTCTCCTTCTCTTTCTTCTGCTTCTTCTGATTCACCCTCCAGACTTCACCTTCTCCTTCTCCTTCTTCTACTTCTTCTGATTCACCCTCCTGACTTCATCTTCTCCTTCTCCTTCTTCTGCTTCTTCTGATTCACCCTCCAGACTTCACCTTCTCCTTCTCCTTCTTCTGCTTCTTCTGATTCACCCTCCAGACTTCACCTTCTCCTTCTCCTTCTTCTACTTCTTCTGATTCACCCTCCAGTCTTCACCTTCTCCTTCTCCTTCTTCTGCTTCTTCTGATTCACCCTCCAGACTTTACCTTCTCCTTCTCCTTCTTCTGCTTCTTCTGATTCACCCTCCTGACTTCACCTTCTCCTTCTCCTTCTTCTACTTCTTCTGATTCACCCTCCAGACTTCACCTTCTCCTTCTCCTTCTTCTACTACTTCTGATTCACCCTCCAGACTTCACCTTCTCCTGCTACTCCTTCTGCTTCTTCTGATTCACACTCCAGACTTCACCTTCTCCTTCTCCTTCTTCTACTTCTTCTGATTCACCCTCCAGACTTCACCTTCTCCTTCTCCTTCTTCTACTACTTCTGATTCACCCTCCAGACTTCACCTTCTCCTTCTACTCCTTCTGCTTCTTCTGATTCACCCTCCAGACTTCACCTTCTCCTTCTCCTTCTTCTGCTTCTTCTGATTCACCCTCCAGACTTCACCTTCTCCTTCTCCTTCTTCTGCTTCTTCTGATTCACCCTCCAGACTTCACCTTCTCCTTCTCCTTCTTCTGCTTCTTCTGATTCACCCTCCAGACTTCACCTTCTCCTTCTCCTTCTTCTACTTCTTCTGATTCACCGTCCAGACTTCACCTTCTCCTTCTCCTTCTTCTACTTCTTCTGATTCACCCTCCTGACTTCACCTTCTCCTTCTCCATCTTCTGCTTCTTCTGCTTCACCCTCCAGACTTCACCTTCTCCTTCTCCTTCTTCTGCTTCTTCTGCTTCACCCTCCTGACTTCACCTTCTCCTTCTCCTTCTTCTACTTCTTCTGATTCAACCTCCAGACTTCACCTTCTCCTTCTCCTTCTTCTGCTTCTTCTGCTTCACCCTCCAGACTTCACCTTCTCCTTCTTCTGCTTCTTCTGCTTCGCCCTCCAGACTTCATCTTCTCCTTCTCCTTCTCCTGCTTCTTCTGCTTCACCTTCCAGACTTCACCTTCTCCTTCTCCTTCTTCTGCTTCTTCTGCTTCACCCTCCTGACCTCACCTTCTCCTTCTCCTTCTTCTACTTCTTCTGATTCACCCTCCGGACTTCACCTTCTCTTTCTCCTTCTTCTGCATCTTCTGCTTCACCCTCCAGACTTCACCTTCTCCTTCTCCTTCTTCTGCTTCTTCTGCTGCGCCCTCCAGACTTCACCTTCTCCTTCTCCTTCTTCTGCTTCTTCTGATTCACCCTCCAGACTTCACCTTCTCCTTCTCCTTCTTCTGCTTCTTCTGATTCACCCTCCAGGCTTCACCTGCTCCTTTTCCTTCTTCTACTTCTTCTGATTCATCCTCCAGACTTCACCTTCTCCTTCTCCTTCTTCTGCTTCTTCTGCTTCACCCTCCAGACTTCACCATCTCCTTCTCCTTCTTCTGCTTCTTCTGGTTCACTCTCCAGACTTCACCTTCTCCTTCTCCTTCTTCTGCTTCTTCTGATTCTCCCTCCAGACTTCACCTTCTCCTTCTCCTTCTTCTACTTCTTCTGATTCACCCTCCAGACTTCACCTTCTCCTTCTCCTTCTTCTGATTCTTCTGATTCACCCTCCAGACTTCACCATCTCCTTCTCCTTCTTCTGCTTCTTCTGATTCACCCTCCAGACTTCACCTTCTCCTTCTCCTTCTACTTCTTCTGATTCACCCTCCAGACTTCACCTTCTCCTTCTCCTTCTTCTACTTCTTCTGATTCACCCTCCAGTCTTCACCTTCTCCTTCTCCTTCTTCTGCTTCTTCTGCTTCACCCTCCAGACTTCACCTTCTCCTTCTCTTTCTTCTGCTTCTTCTGATTCACCCTCCAGACTTCACCTTCTCCTTCTCCTTATTCTGCTTCTTCTGATTCACCCTCCAGACTTCACCTTCTCCTTCTCCTTCTTCTGCTTCTTCTGATTCACCCTCCAGACTTCACCTTCTCCTTCTCCTTCTTCTGCTTCTTCTGATTCACCCTCCAGACTTCACCTTCTCCTTCTCCTTCTTCTGCTTCTTCTGATTCACCCTCCAGACTTCACCTTCTCCTTCTCCTTCTTCTGCTTCTTCTGATTCACCCTTCAGACTTCACCTTCTCCTTCTCCTTCTTCTGCTTCTTCTGATTCACCCTCCAGACTTCACCTTCTCCTTCTCCTTCTTCTACTTCTTCTGATTCACCCTCCAGACTTCATCTTCTCCTTCTCCTTCTTCTGCTTCTTCTGATTCACCCTCCAGACTTCACCTTCTCCTTCTCCTTCTTCTGCTTCTTCTGATTCACCCTCCAGACTTCACATTCTCCTTCTCCTTCTTCTACTTCTTCTGATTCACCCTCCAGTCTTCACCTTCTCCTTCTCCTTCTTCTGCTTCTTCTGATTCACCCTCCAGACTTCACCTTCTCCTTCTCCTTCTTCTGCTTCTTCTGATTCACCCTCCTAACTTCACCTTCTCCTTCTCCTTCTTCTGCTTCTTCTGATTCAACCTCCAGACTTCACCTTCTCCTTCTCCTTCTTCTACTTCTTCTGATTCACCCTCCAGACTTCACCTTCTCCTTCTTCTTCTACTTCTTCTGATTCACCCTCCAGTCTTCACCTTCTCCTTCTCCTTCTTCTGCTTCTTCTGCTTCACCCTCCAGACTTCACCTTCTCCTTCTCTTTCTTCTGCTTCTTCTGATTCACCCTCCAGACTTCACCTTCTCCTTCTCCTTCTTTTGCTTCTTCTGATTCACCCTCCTGACTTCACCTTCTCCTTCTCCTTCTTCTACTTCTTCTAATTCACCCTCCTGACTTCACCTTCTCCTTCTCCTTCTTCGACTTCTTCTGCTTCACCCTCCAGACATCACCTTCTCCTTCTCCTACTTCTTCTGAATCACGCTCCAGACTTCACCTTTTCCTTCTCCTTCTTCTGCTTCTTCTGATTCACCCTCCAGACTTCACCTTCTCCTTCTCCTTATTCTGCTTCTTCTGATTCACCCTCCAGACTTCACCTTCTCCTTCTCCTTCTTCTGCTTCTTCTGATTCACCCTCCAGACTTCACCTTCTCCTTCTCCTTCTTCTACTTCTTCTGCTTCTCCCTCCAGACTTCACCTTCTCCTTCTCCTTCTTCTGCTTCTTCTGATTCACCCTCCAGACTTCACCTTCTCCTTCTCCTTCTTCTACTTCTTCTGATTCACCCTCCAGACTTCACCTTCTCCTTCTCCTTCTTCTACTTCTTCTGATTCACCCTCCAGACTTCACCTTCTCCTTCTCCTTCTTCTACTTCTTCTGATTCACCCTCCTGACTTCACCTTCTCCTTCTCCTTCTTCTGCTTCTTCTGCTTCACCCTCCAGACTTCACCTTCTCCTTCTCCTTCTTCTGCTTCTTCTGCTTCACCCTCCAGACTTCACCTTCTCCTTCTCCTTCTTCTGCTTCTTCTGCTTCACCCTCCTGACTTCACCTTCTCCTTCTCCTTCTTCTACTTCTTCTGATTCACACTCCAGACTTCACCTTCTCCTTCTCCTTCTTCTGCATCTTCTGCTTCACCCTCCAGACCTCACCTTCTCCTTCTCCTTCTTCTGCTTCTTCTGCTGCGCCCTCCAGACTTCACCTTCTCCTTCTCCTTCTTCTGCTTCTTCTGATTCACCCTCCAGGGTTCACCTTCTCCTTCTCCTTCTTCTACTTCTTCTGATTCACCCTATAGACTTCAACTTCTCCCTCTCCTTCTTCTACTTCTTCTGATTCACCCTCCAGTCTTCACCTTCTCCTTCTCCTTCTTCTGCTTCTTCTGCTACACCCTCCAGACTTCACCTTCTCCTTCTCTTTCTTCTGCTTCTTCTGATTCACACTCCAGACTTCACCTTCTCCTTCTCCTTCTTCTGATTCTTCTGATTCACCCTCCAGACTTCACCTTCTCCTTCTCCTTCTTCTGCTTCTTCTGATTCACCCTCCTGACTTCACCTTCTCCTTCTCCTTCTTCTACTTCTTCTGATTCACCCTCCTGACTTCACCTTCTCCTTCTCCTTCTTCTACTTCTTCTGCTTCACACTCCAGACTTCACCTTCTCCTTCTCCTTCTTCTACTTCTTCTGATTCACCCTCCAGACTTCACCTTCTCCAACTCCTTCTTCTGCTTCTTCTGATTCACACTCCAGACTTCACCTTCTCCTTCTCCTTATTCTGCTTCTTCTGATTCACCCTCCAGACTTCACTTTCTCCTTCTCCTTCTTCTGCTTCTTCTGATTCACCCTCCAGACTTCACCTTCTCCTTCTCTTTCTTCTGCTTCTTCTGATTCACCCTCCAGACTTCACCTTCTCCTTCTCCTTCTTCTACTTCTTCTGATTCACCCTCCTGACTTCATCTTCTCCTTCTCCTTCTTCTGCTTCTTCTGATTCACCCTCCAGACTTCACCTTCTCCTTCTCCTTCTTCTGCTTCTTCTGATTCACCCTCCAGACTTCACCTTCTCCTTCTCCTTCTTCTACTTCTTCTGATTCACCCTCCAGTCTTCACCTTCTCCTTCTCCTTCTTCTGCTTCTTCTGATTCACCCTCCAGACTTTACCTTCTCCTTCTCCTTCTTCTGCTTCTTCTGATTCACCCTCCTGACTTCACCTTCTCCTTCTCCTTCTTCTACTTCTTCTGATTCACCCTCCAGACTTCACCTTCTCCTTCTCCTTCTTCTACTACTTCTGATTCACCCTCCAGACTTCACCTTCTCCTGCTACTCCTTCTGCTTCTTCTGATTCACACTCCAGACTTCACCTTCTCCTTCTCCTTCTTCTACTTCTTCTGATTCACCCTCCAGACTTCACCTTCTCCTTCTCCTTCTTCTACTACTTCTGATTCACCCTCCAGACTTCACCTTCTCCTTCTACTCCTTCTGCTTCTTCTGATTCACCCTCCAGACTTCACCTTCTCCTTCTCCTTCTTCTGCTTCTTCTGATTCACCCTCCAGACTTCACCTTCTCCTTCTCCTTCTTCTGCTTCTTCTGATTCACCCTCCAGACTTCACCTTCTCCTTCTCCTTCTTCTGCTTCTTCTGATTCACCCTCCAGACTTCACCTTCTCCTTCTCCTTCTTCTACTTCTTCTGATTCACCGTCCAGACTTCACCTTCTCCTTCTCCTTCTTCTACTTCTTCTGATTCACCCTCCTGACTTCACCTTCTCCTTCTCCATCTTCTGCTTCTTCTGCTTCACCCTCCAGACTTCACCTTCTCCTTCTCCTTCTTCTGCTTCTTCTGCTTCACCCTCCTGACTTCACCTTCTCCTTCTCCTTCTTCTACTTCTTCTGATTCAACCTCCAGACTTCACCTTCTCCTTCTCCTTCTTCTGCTTCTTCTGCTTCACCCTCCAGACTTCACCTTCTCCTTCTTCTGCTTCTTCTGCTTCGCCCTCCAGACTTCATCTTCTCCTTCTCCTTCTCCTGCTTCTTCTGCTTCACCTTCCAGACTTCACCTTCTCCTTCTCCTTCTTCTGCTTCTTCTGCTTCACCCTCCTGACCTCACCTTCTCCTTCTCCTTCTTCTACTTCTTCTGATTCACCCTCCGGACTTCACCTTCTCTTTCTCCTTCTTCTGCATCTTCTGCTTCACCCTCCAGACTTCACCTTCTCCTTCTCCTTCTTCTGCTTCTTCTGCTGCGCCCTCCAGACTTCACCTTCTCCTTCTCCTTCTTCTGCTTCTTCTGATTCACCCTCCAGACTTCACCTTCTCCTTCTCCTTCTTCTGCTTCTTCTGATTCACCCTCCAGGCTTCACCTGCTCCTTTTCCTTCTTCTACTTCTTCTGATTCATCCTCCAGACTTCACCTTCTCCTTCTCCTTCTTCTGCTTCTTCTGCTTCACCCTCCAGACTTCACCATCTCCTTCTCCTTCTTCTGCTTCTTCTGGTTCACTCTCCAGACTTCACCTTCTCCTTCTCCTTCTTCTGCTTCTTCTGATTCTCCCTCCAGACTTCACCTTCTCCTTCTCCTTCTTCTACTTCTTCTGATTCACCCTCCAGACTTCACCTTCTCCTTCTCCTTCTTCTGATTCTTCTGATTCACCCTCCAGACTTCACCATCTCCTTCTCCTTCTTCTGCTTCTTCTGATTCACCCTCCAGACTTCACCTTCTCCTTCTCCTTCTACTTCTTCTGATTCACCCTCCAGACTTCACCTTCTCCTTCTCCTTCTTCTACTTCTTCTGATTCACCCTCCAGTCTTCACCTTCTCCTTCTCCTTCTTCTGCTTCTTCTGCTTCACCCTCCAGACTTCACCTTCTCCTTCTCTTTCTTCTGCTTCTTCTGATTCACCCTCCAGACTTCACCTTCTCCTTCTCCTTATTCTGCTTCTTCTGATTCACCCTCCAGACTTCACCTTCTCCTTCTCCTTCTTCTGCTTCTTCTGATTCACCCTCCAGACTTCACCTTCTCCTTCTCCTTCTTCTGCTTCTTCTGATTCACCCTCCAGACTTCACCTTCTCCTTCTCCTTCTTCTGCTTCTTCTGATTCACCCTCCAGACTTCACCTTCTCCTTCTCCTTCTTCTGCTTCTTCTGATTCACCCTTCAGACTTCACCTTCTCCTTCTCCTTCTTCTGCTTCTTCTGATTCACCCTCCAGACTTCACCTTCTCCTTCTCCTTCTTCTACTTCTTCTGATTCACCCTCCAGACTTCATCTTCTCCTTCTCCTTCTTCTGCTTCTTCTGATTCACCCTCCAGACTTCACCTTCTCCTTCTCCTTCTTCTGCTTCTTCTGATTCACCCTCCAGACTTCACCTTCTCCTTCTCCTTCTTCTACTTCTTCTGATTCACCCTCCAGTCTTCACCTTCTCCTTCTCCTTCTTCTGCTTCTTCTGATTCACCCTCCAGACTTCACCTTCTCCTTCTCCTTCTTCTGCTTCTTCTGATTCACCCTCCTAACTTCACCTTCTCCTTCTCCTTCTTCTGCTTCTTCTGATTCAACCTCCAGACTTCACCTTCTCCTTCTCCTTCTTCTACTTCTTCTGATTCACCCTCCAGACTTCACCTTCTCCTTCTTCTTCTACTTCTTCTGATTCACCCTCCAGTCTTCACCTTCTCCTTCTCCTTCTTCTGCTTCTTCTGCTTCACCCTCCAGACTTCACCTTTTCCTTCTCTTTCTTCTGCTTCTTCTGATTCACCCTCCAGACTTCACCTTCTCCTTCTCCTTCTTTTGCTTCTTCTGATTCACCCTCCTGACTTCACCTTCTCCTTCTCCTTCTTCTACTTCTTCTAATTCACCCTCCTGACTTCACCTTCTCCTTCTCCTTCTTCGACTTCTTCTGCTTCACCCTCCAGACATCACCTTCTCCTTCTCCTACTTCTTCTGAATCACGCTCCAGACTTCACCTTTTCCTTCTCCTTCTTCTGCTTCTTCTGATTCACCCTCCAGACTTCACCTTCTCCTTCTCCTTATTCTGCTTCTTCTGATTCACCCTCCAGACTTCACCTTCTCCTTCTCCTTCTTCTGCTTCTTCTGATTCACCCTCCAGACTTCACCTTCTCCTTCTCCTTCTTCTACTTCTTCTGCTTCTCCCTCCAGACTTCACCTTCTCCTTCTCCTTCTTCTGCTTCTTCTGATTCACCCTCCAGACTTCACCTTCTCCTTCTCCTTCTTCTACTTCTTCTGATTCACCCTCCAGACTTCACCTTCTCCTTCTCCTTCTTCTACTTCTTCTGATTCACCCTCCAGACTTCACCTTCTCCTTCTCCTTCTTCTACTTCTTCTGATTCACCCTCCTGACTTCACCTTCTCCTTCTCCTTCTTCTGCTTCTTCTGCTTCACCCTCCAGACTTCACCTTCTCCTTCTCCTTCTTCTGCTTCTTCTGCTTCACCCTCCAGACTTCACCTTCTCCTTCTCCTTCTTCTGCTTCTTCTGCTTCACCCTCCTGACTTCACCTTCTCCTTCTCCTTCTTCTACTTCTTCTGATTCACACTCCAGACTTCACCTTCTCCTTCTCCTTCTTCTGCATCTTCTGCTTCACCCTCCAGACCTCACCTTCTCCTTCTCCTTCTTCTGCTTCTTCTGCTGCGCCCTCCAGACTTCACCTTCTCCTTTTCCTTCTTCTGCTTCTTCTGCTTCACCCTCCTGACTTCACCTTCTCCTTCTCCTTCTTCTACTTCTTCTGCTTCACCCCCCTGACTTCACCTTCTCCTTCTCCTTCTTCTGCTTCTTCTGATTCACCCTCCTAACTTCACCTTCTCCTTCTCCTTCTTCTGCTTCTTCTGATTCACCCTCCTGACTTCAGCTTCTCCTTCTCCTTCTTCTGATTCTTCGGTTCACCCTCCAGACTTCACCTTCTCCTTCTCCTTCTTCTGCTTCTTCTGATTCACCCTCCTGACTTCACCTTCTCCTTCTCATTCTTCTACTTCTTCTGATTCAACCTTCTGACTTCGCCTTCTCCTTCTCCTTCTTCTACTTCTTCTGCTTCACCCTCCAGACTTCCCCTTCTCCTTCTCCTTCTTCTACTTCTTCTGATTCACTCTCCAGACTTCACCTTCTCCTTCTCCTTCTTCTGCTTCTTCTGATTCACCCTCCAGACTTCACCTTCTCCTTCTTCTTATTCTGCTTCTTCTGATTCACCCTCCAGACTTCACCTTCTCCTTCTCCTTCTTATGCTTCTTCTGATTCACCCTCCAGACTTCACCTTCTCCTTCCCCTTCTTCTGCTTCTTCTGATTCACCCTCCAGACTTCAACTTCTCCTTCTCCTTCTTCTACTTCTTCTGAGTCACCCTCCAGAGTTCACCTTCTCCTTCTCCTTCTACTTATTCTTCTGATTCACCCTCCAGACTTCACCTTCTCCTTCTCCTTCTTCTGCTTCTTCTGATTCACCCTCCAGACTTCACCTTCTCCTTCTCCTTCTTCTGCTTCTTTTGATTCACCCTCCAGACTTCACCTTCTCCTTCTCCTTCTTCTACTTCTTCGGATTCACCCTCCAGACTTCACCTTCTCCTTCTCCTTCTTCTACTTCTTCTGATTCACCCTCCAGTCTTCACCTCCTCCTTCTCCTTCTTCTGCTTCTTCTGCTTCACCCTCCAGACTTCACCTTCTCCTTCTCTTTCTTCTGCTTCTTCTGATTCACCCACCAGACTTCACCTTCTCCTTCTCCTTCTTCTGCTTCTTCTGCTTCACCCTCCAGACTTCACCTTCTCCTTCTCCTTCTTCTGCTTCTTCTGCTTCACCCTCCTGGCTTCACCTTCTCCTTCTCCTTCTTCTACTTCTTCTGCTTCACCCCCCTGACTTCACCTTCTCCTTCTCCTTCTTCTGCTTCTTCTGATTCACCCTCCAGACTTCACCTTCTCCTTCTCCTTCTTCTGCTTCTTTTGATTCCCCCTCCAGACTTCACCTTCTCCTTCTCCTTCTTCTTCTTCTTCTGATTCACCCTCCAGACTTCACCTGCTCCTTCTCCTTCTTCTACTTCTTCTGATTCACCCTCCAGTCTTCACCTTCTCCTTCTCCTTCTTCTGCTTCTTCTGCTTCACCCTCCAGACTTCACCTTCTCCTTCTCTTTCTTCTGCTTCTTCTGATTCACCCTCCAGACTTCACCTTCTCCTTCTCCTTCTTCTGCTTCTTCTGCTTCACCCTCCAGACTTCACCTTCTCCTTCTCCTTCTTCTGCTTCTTCTGCTACGCCCTCCAGACTTCACCTTCTCCTTCTCCTTCTTCTGCTTCTTCTGCTTCACCCTCCAGACTTCACCTTCTCCTTCTCCTTCTTCTGCTTCTTCTGCTTCACCCTCCTGACTTCACCTTCTCCTTCTCCTTCTTCTACTTCTTCTGATTCACCCTCCAGACTTCACCTTCTCCTGCTCCTTCTTCTGCTTCTTCTGCTTCACCCTCCAGACTTCACCTTCTCCTTCTCCTTCTTCTGCTTCTTCTGCTTCACCCTCCAGACTTCACCTTCTCCTTCTCCTTCTTCTGCTTCTTCTGCTGCGCCCTCCTGACTTCACCTTCTCCTTCTCCTTCTTCTACTTCTTCTGCTTCACCCCCCTGACTTCACCTTCTCCTTCTTCTGCTTCTTCTGATTCACCCTCCTAACTTCACCTTCTCCTTCTCCTTCTTCTGCTTCTTCTGATTCACCCTCCAGACTTCACCTTCTCCTTCTCCTTCTTCTACTTCTTCTGATTCACCCTCCAGACTTCAGCTTCTCCTTCTCCTTCTTCTACTTCTTCTGATTCACCCTCCAGTCTTCACCTTCTCCTTCTCCTTCTTCTGCTTCTTCTGCTTCACCCTCCAGTCTTCACCTTCTCCTTCTCCTTCTTCTGCTTCTTCTGCTTCACCCTCCAGACTTCACCTTCTCCTTCTCTTTCTTCTGCTTCTTCTGATTCACCCTCCTGACTTCACCTTCTCCTTCTCCTTCTTCTGCTTCTTCTGATTCACCCTCCTGACTTCACCTTCTCCTTCTTCTACTTCTTCTAATTCACCCTCCTGACTTCACCTTCTCCTTCTCCTTCTTCTACTTCTTCTGCTTCACCCTCCAGACATCACCTTCTCCTTCTCCTTCTTCTACTTCTTCTGATTCACGCTCCAGACTTCACCTTTTCCTTCTCCTTCTTCTGATTCACCCTCCAGACTTCACCTTCTCCTTCTCCTTATTCTGCTTCTTCTGATTCACCCTCCAGACTTCACCTTCTCCTTCTCCTTCTTCTGTTTCTTCTGATTCACCCTCCAGACTTCACCTTCTCCTTCTCCTTCTTCTACTTCTTCTGAGTCACCCTCCAGACTTCACCTTCTCCTTCTCCTTCTTCTGATTCTTCTGATTCACCCTCCAGACTTCACCTTCTCCTTCTCCTTCTTCTGCTTCTTTTGATTCACCCTCCAGACTTCACCTTCTCCTTCTCCTTATTCTGCTTCTTCTGATTCACCCTCCAGACTTCACCTTCTCCTTCTCCTTCTTCTGCTTCTTCTGATTCACCCTCCAGACTTCACCTTCTCCTTCTCCTTCTTCTACTTCTTCTGAGTCACCCTCCAGACTTCACCTTCTCCTTCTCCTTCTTCTGATTCTTCTGATTCACCCTCCAGACTTCACCTTCTCCTTCTCCTTCTTCTGCTTCTTTTGATTCCCCCTCCAGACTTCACCTTCTCCTTCTCCTTTTTCTTCTTCTTCTGATTCACCCTCCAGACTTCACCTTCTCCTTCTCCTTCTTCTACTTCTTCTGATTCAACCTCCAGTCTTCACCTTCTCCTTCTCCTTCTTCTGCTTCTTCTGCTTCACCCTCCAGACTTCACCTTCTCCTTCTCTTTCTTCTGCTTCTTCTGATTCACCCTCCAGACTTCACCTTCTCCTTCTCCTTCTTCTGCTTCTTCTGCTTCACCCTCCAGACTTCACCTTCTCCTTCTCCATCTTCTGCTTCTTCTGCTACGCCCTCCAGACTTCACCTTCTCCTTCTCCTTCTTCTGCTTCTTCTGCTTCACACTCCAGACTTCACCTTCTCCTTCTCCTTCTTCTGCTTCTTCTGCTTCACCCTCCTGACTTCACCTTCTCCTTCTCCTTCTTCTACTTCTTCTGATTCACCCTCCAGACTTCACCTTCTCCTTCTCCTTCTTCTGCTTCTTCTGCTTCACCCTCCAGACTTCACCTTCTCCTTCTCCTTCTTCTGCTTCTTCTGCTTCACCCTCCAGACTTCACCTTCTCCTTCTCCTTCTTCTGCTTCTTCTGCTGCGCCCTCCAGACTTCACCTTCTCCTTCTCCTTCTTCTGCTTCTTCTGCTTCACCCTCCTGACTTCACCTTCTCCTTCTCCTTCTTCTACTTCTTCTGCTTCACCCCCCTGACTTCACCTTCTCCTTCTTCTGCTTCTTCTGATTCACCCTCCTAACTTCACCTTCTCCTTCTCCTTCTGCTGCTTCTTCTGATTCACCCTCCTGACTTCACCTTCTCCTTCTCCTTCTTCTGATTCTTCTGATTCAACCTCCAGACTTCACCTTCTCCTTCTCCTTCTTCTGCTTCTTCTGCTTCACCCTCCTGACTTCACCTTCTCCTTCTCCTTCTTCTACTTCTTCTGCTTCACCCCCCTGACTTCACCTTCTCCTTCTCCTTCTTCTGCTTCTTCTGATTCACCCTCCTAACTTCACCTTCTCCTTCTCCTTCTTCTGCTTCTTCAGATTCACCCTCCTGACTTCACCTTCTCCTTCTCCTTCTTCTGATTCTTCTGATTCAACCTCCAGACTTCACCTTCTCCTTCTCCTTCTTCTGCTTCTTCTGATTCACCCTCTTGACTTCACCTTCTCCTTCTCCTTCTTCTACTTCTTCTGATTCACCCTCCTGACTTCACCTTCCCTTCTCCTTCTTCTACTTCTTCTGCTTCACCCTCCAGACTTCACCTTCTCCTTCTCCTTCTTCTACTTCTTCTGATTCACCCTCCAGACTTCACCTTCTCCTTCTCCTTCTTCTGCTTCTTCTGATTCACCCTCCAGACTTCACCTTCTACTTCTCCTTATTCTGCTTCTTCTGATTCACCCTCCAGACTTCACCTTCTCCTTCTCCTTCTTCTGCTTCTTCTGATTCACCCTCCAGACTTCACCTTCTCCTTCTCCTTCTTCTGCTTCTTCTGATTCACCCTCCAGACTTAACCTTCTCCTTCTCCTTCTTCTACTTCTTCTGAGTCACCCTCCAGACTTCACCTTCTGCTTCTCCTTCTTCTGATTCTTCTGATTCACCCTCCAGACTTCACCATCTCCTTCTCCTTCTTCTGCTTCTTCTGATTCACCCTCCAGACTTCACCTTCTCCTTCTCCTTCTTCTACTTCCTCTGATTGACCCTCCAGACTTCACCTTCTCCTTCTCCTTCTTCTACTTCTTCTGATTCACCCTCCAGTCTTCACCTTCTCCTTCTCCTTCTTCTGCTTCTTCTGCTTCACCCTCCAGACTTCACCTTCTCCTTCTCTTTCTTCTGCTTCTTCTGATTCACCCTCCAGACTTCACCTTCTCCTTCTCCTTCTTCTACTTCTTCTGATTCACCCTCCAGACTTCACCTTCTCCTTCTCCTTCTTCTACTTCTTCTGATTCACCCTCCTGACTTCACCTTCTCCTTCTCCTTCTTCTGCTTCTTCTGCTTCACCCTCCAGACTTCACCTTCTCCTTCTCCTTCTTCTGCTTCTTCTGCTTCACCCTCCAGACTTCACCTTCTCCTTCTCCTTCTCCTGCTTCTTCTGCTTCACCCTCCTGACTTCACCTTCTCCTTCTCCTTCTTCTGCATCTTCTGCTTCACCCTCCAGACTTCACCTTCTCCTTCTCCTTCTTCTGCTTCTTCTGCTGCGCCCTCCAGACTTCACCTTCTCCTTTTCCTTCTTCTGCTTCTTCTGCTTCACACTCCTGACTTCACCTTCTCCTTCTCCTTCTTCTACTTCTTCTGCTTCACCCCCCTGACTTCACCTTCTCCTTCTCCATCTTCTGCTTCTTCTGATTCACCCTCCTAACTTCACCTTCTCCTTCTCCTTCTTCTACTTCTTCTGATTCACCCTCCAGACTTCACCTTCTCCTTCTCCTTCTTCTGCTTCTTCTGATTCACCCTCCAGACTTCACCTTCTCCTTCTTCTTATTCTGCTTCTTCTGATTCACCCTCCAGACTTCACCTTCTCCTTCTCCTTCTTATGCTTCTTCTGATTCACCCTCCAGACTTCACCTTCTCCTTCTCCTTCTTCTGCTTCTTCTGATTCACCCTCCAGACTTCACCTTCTCCTTCTCCTTCTTCTACTTCTTCTGAGTCACCCTCCAGAGTTCACCTTCTCCTTCTCCTTCTTCTGATTCTTCTGATTCACCCTCCAGACTTCACCTTCTCCTTCTCCTTCTTCTGCTTCTTTTGATTCACCCTCCAGACTTCACCTTCTCCTTCTCCTTCTTCTACTTCTTTTGATTCACCCTCCAGACTTCACCTTCTCCTTCTCCTTCTTCTACTTCTTCTGATTCACCCTCCAGTCTTCACCTTCTCCTTCTCCTTCTTCTGCTTCTTCTGATTCACCCTCCAGACTTCACCTTCTCCTTCTCTTTCTTCTGCTTCTTCTGATTCACCCTCCAGACTTCACCTTCTCCTTCTCCTTCTTCAACTTCTTCTACTTCACCCCCCTGACTTCACCTTCTCCTTCTCCTTCTTTTGCTTCTTCTGATTCACCCTCCTAACTTCACCTTCTCCTTCTCCTTCTTCTGCTTCTTGTGATTCACCCTCCTGCCTTCACCTTCTCCTTCTCCTTCTTCTGATTCTTCTGATTCAACCTCCAGACTTCACCTTCTGCTTCTCCTTCTTCTGCTTCTTCTGATTCACCCTCCTGACTTCACCTTCTCATTCTCCTTCTTCTACTTCTTCTGATTCAGCCTCCTGACTTCACCTTCTCCTTCTCCTTCTTCTGATTCTTCTGGTTCACTCTCCAGACTTCACCTTCTCCTTCTCCTTCTTCTGCTTCTTCTGATTCTCCCTCCAGACTTCACCTTCTCCTTCTCCTTCTTCTACTTCTTCTGATTCACCCTCCAGACTTCACCTTCTCCTTCTCCTTCTTCTGATTCTTCTGATTCACCCTCCAGACTTCACCATCTCCTTCTCCTTCTTCTGCTTCTTCTGGTTCACTCTCCAGACTTCACCTTCTCCTTCTCCTTCTTCTGCTTCTTCTGATTCTCCCTCCAGACTTCACCTTCTCCTTCTCCTTCTTCTACTTCTTCTGATTCACCCTCCAGACTTCACCTTCTCCTTCTCCTTCTTCTGATTCTTCTGATTCACCCTCCAGACTTCACCATCTCCTTCTCCTTCTTCTGCTTCTTCTGATTCACCCTCCAGACTTCACCTTCTCCTTCTCCTTCTACTTCTTCTGATTCACCCTCCAGACTTCACCTTCTCCTTCTCCTTCTTCTACTTCTTCTGATTCACCCTCCAGTCTTCACCTTCTCCTTCTCCTTCTTCTGCTTCTTCTGCTTCACCCTCCAGACTTCACCTTCTCCTTCTCTTTCTTCTGCTTCTTCTGATTCACCCTCCAGACTTCACCTTCTCCTTCTCCTTATTCTGCTTCTTCTGATTCACCCTCCAGACTTCACCTTCTCCTTCTCCTTCTTCTGCTTCTTCTGATTCACCCTCCAGACTTCACCTTCTCCTTCTCCTTCTTCTGCTTCTTCTGATTCACCCTCCAGACTTCACCTTCTCCTTCTCCTTCTTCTGCTTCTTCTGATTCACCCTCCAGACTTCACCTTCTCCTTCTCCTTCTTCTGCTTCTTCTGATTCACCCTTCAGACTTCACCTTCTCCTTCTCCTTCTTCTGCTTCTTCTGATTCACCCTCCAGACTTCACCTTCTCCTTCTCCTTCTTCTACTTCTTCTGATTCACCCTCCAGACTTCATCTTCTCCTTCTCCTTCTTCTGCTTCTTCTGATTCACCCTCCAGACTTCACCTTCTCCTTCTCCTTCTTCTGCTTCTTCTGATTCACCCTCCAGACTTCACCTTCTCCTTCTCCTTCTTCTACTTCTTCTGATTCACCCTCCAGTCTTCACCTTCTCCTTCTCCTTCTTCTGCTTCTTCTGATTCACCCTCCAGACTTCACCTTCTCCTTCTCCTTCTTCTGCTTCTTCTGATTCACCCTCCTAACTTCACCTTCTCCTTCTCCTTCTTCTGCTTCTTCTGATTCAACCTCCAGACTTCACCTTCTCCTTCTCCTTCTTCTACTTCTTCTGATTCACCCTCCAGACTTCACCTTCTCCTTCTTCTTCTACTTCTTCTGATTCACCCTCCAGTCTTCACCTTCTCCTTCTCCTTCTTCTGCTTCTTCTGCTTCACCCTCCAGACTTCACCTTCTCCTTCTCTTTCTTCTGCTTCTTCTGATTCACCCTCCAGACTTCACCTTCTCCTTCTCCTTCTTTTGCTTCTTCTGATTCACCCTCCTGACTTCACCTTCTCCTTCTCCTTCTTCTACTTCTTCTAATTCACCCTCCTGACTTCACCTTCTCCTTCTCCTTCTTCGACTTCTTCTGCTTCACCCTCCAGACATCACCTTCTCCTTCTCCTACTTCTTCTGAATCACGCTCCAGACTTCACCTTTTCCTTCTCCTTCTTCTGCTTCTTCTGATTCACCCTCCAGACTTCACCTTCTCCTTCTCCTTATTCTGCTTCTTCTGATTCACCCTCCAGACTTCACCTTCTCCTTCTCCTTCTTCTGCTTCTTCTGATTCACCCTCCAGACTTCACCTTCTCCTTCTCCTTCTTCTACTTCTTCTGCTTCTCCCTCCAGACTTCACCTTCTCCTTCTCCTTCTTCTGCTTCTTCTGATTCACCCTCCAGACTTCACCTTCTCCTTCTCCTTCTTCTACTTCTTCTGATTCACCCTCCAGACTTCACCTTCTCCTTCTCCTTCTTCTACTTCTTCTGATTCACCCTCCAGACTTCACCTTCTCCTTCTCCTTCTTCTACTTCTTCTGATTCACCCTCCTGACTTCACCTTCTCCTTCTCCTTCTTCTGCTTCTTCTGCTTCACCCTCCAGACTTCACCTTCTCCTTCTCCTTCTTCTGCTTCTTCTGCTTCACCCTCCAGACTTCACCTTCTCCTTCTCCTTCTTCTGCTTCTTCTGCTTCACCCTCCTGACTTCACCTTCTCCTTCTCCTTCTTCTACTTCTTCTGATTCACACTCCAGACTTCACCTTCTCCTTCTCCTTCTTCTGCATCTTCTGCTTCACCCTCCAGACCTCACCTTCTCCTTCTCCTTCTTCTGCTTCTTCTGCTGCGCCCTCCAGACTTCACCTTCTCCTTTTCCTTCTTCTGCTTCTTCTGCTTCACCCTCCTGACTTCACCTTCTCCTTCTCCTTCTTCTACTTCTTCTGCTTCACCCCCCTGACTTCACCTTCTCCTTCTCCTTCTTCTGCTTCTTCTGATTCACCCTCCTAACTTCACCTTCTCCTTCTCCTTCTTCTGCTTCTTCTGATTCACCCTCCTGACTTCAGCTTCTCCTTCTCCTTCTTCTGATTCTTCGGTTCACCCTCCAGACTTCACCTTCTCCTTCTCCTTCTTCTGCTTCTTCTGATTCACCCTCCTGACTTCACCTTCTCCTTCTCATTCTTCTACTTCTTCTGATTCAACCTTCTGACTTCGCCTTCTCCTTCTCCTTCTTCTACTTCTTCTGCTTCACCCTCCAGACTTCCCCTTCTCCTTCTCCTTCTTCTACTTCTTCTGATTCACTCTCCAGACTTCACCTTCTCCTTCTCCTTCTTCTGCTTCTTCTGATTCACCCTCCAGACTTCACCTTCTCCTTCTTCTTATTCTGCTTCTTCTGATTCACCCTCCAGACTTCACCTTCTCCTTCTCCTTCTTATGCTTCTTCTGATTCACCCTCCAGACTTCACCTTCTCCTTCCCCTTCTTCTGCTTCTTCTGATTCACCCTCCAGACTTCACCTTCTCCTTCTCCTTCTTCTACTTCTTCTGAGTCACCCTCCAGAGTTCACCTTCTCCTTCTCCTTCTACTTATTCTTCTGATTCACCCTCCAGACTTCACCTTCTCCTTCTCCTTCTTCTGCTTCTTCTGATTCACCCTCCAGACTTCACCTTCTCCTTCTCCTTCTTCTGCTTCTTTTGATTCACCCTCCAGACTTCACCTTCTCCTTCTCCTTCTTCTACTTCTTCGGATTCACCCTCCAGACTTCACCTTCTCCTTCTCCTTCTTCTACTTCTTCTGATTCACCCTCCAGTCTTCACCTCCTCCTTCTCCTTCTTCTGCTTCTTCTGCTTCACCCTCCAGACTTCACCTTCTCCTTCTCTTTCTTCTGCTTCTTCTGATTCACCCACCAGACTTCACCTTCTCCTTCTCCTTCTTCTGCTTCTTCTGCTTCACCCTCCAGACTTCACCTTCTCCTTCTCCTTCTTCTGCTTCTTCTGCTTCACCCTCCTGGCTTCACCTTCTCCTTCTCCTTCTTCTACTTCTTCTGCTTCACCCCCCTGACTTCACCTTCTCCTTCTCCTTCTTCTGCTTCTTCTGATTCACCCTCCAGACTTCACCTTCTCCTTCTCCTTCTTCTGCTTCTTTTGATTCCCCCTCCAGACTTCACCTTCTCCTTCTCCTTCTTCTTCTTCTTCTGATTCACCCTCCAGACTTCACCTGCTCCTTCTCCTTCTTCTACTTCTTCTGATTCACCCTCCAGTCTTCACCTTCTCCTTCTCCTTCTTCTGCTTCTTCTGCTTCACCCTCCAGACTTCACCTTCTCCTTCTCTTTCTTCTGCTTCTTCTGATTCACCCTCCAGACTTCACCTTCTCCTTCTCCTTCTTCTGCTTCTTCTGCTTCACCCTCCAGACTTCACCTTCTCCTTCTCCTTCTTCTGCTTCTTCTGCTACGCCCTCCAGACTTCACCTTCTCCTTCTCCTTCTTCTGCTTCTTCTGCTTCACCCTCCAGACTTCACCTTCTCCTTCTCCTTCTTCTGCTTCTTCTGCTTCACCCTCCTGACTTCACCTTCTCCTTCTCCTTCTTCTACTTCTTCTGATTCACCCTCCAGACTTCACCTTCTCCTTCTCCTTCTTCTGCTTCTTCTGCTTCACCCTCCAGACTTCACCTTCTCCTTCTCCTTCTTCTGCTTCTTCTGCTTCACCCTCCAGACTTCACCTTCTCCTTCTCCTTCTTCTGCTTCTTCTGCTGCGCCCTCCTGACTTCACCTTCTCCTTCTCCTTCTTCTACTTCTTCTGCTTCACCCCCCTGACTTCACCTTCTCCTTCTTCTGCTTCTTCTGATTCACCCTCCTAACTTCACCTTCTCCTTCTCCTTCTTCTGCTTCTTCTGATTCACCCTCCAGACTTCACCTTCTCCTTCTCCTTCTTCTACTTCTTCTGATTCACCCTCCAGACTTCAGCTTCTCCTTCTCCTTCTTCTACTTCTTCTGATTCACCCTCCAGTCTTCACCTTCTCCTTCTCCTTCTTCTGCTTCTTCTGCTTCACCCTCCAGACTTCACCTTCTCCTTCTCTTTCTTCTGCTTCTTCTGATTCACCCTCCTGACTTCACCTTCTCCTTCTCCTTCTTCTGCTTCTTCTGATTCACCCTCCTGACTTCACCTTCTCCTTCTTCTACTTCTTCTAATTCACCCTCCTGACTTCACCTTCTCCTTCTCCTTCTTCTACTTCTTCTGCTTCACCCTCCAGACATCACCTTCTCCTTCTCCTTCTTCTACTTCTTCTGATTCACGCTCCAGACTTCACCTTTTCCTTCTCCTTCTTCTGATTCACCCTCCAGACTTCACCTTCTCCTTCTCCTTATTCTGCTTCTTCTGATTCACCCTCCAGACTTCACCTTCTCCTTCTCCTTCTTCTGTTTCTTCTGATTCACCCTCCAGACTTCACCTTCTCCTTCTCCTTCTTCTACTTCTTCTGAGTCACCCTCCAGACTTCACCTTCTCCTTCTCCTTCTTCTGATTCTTCTGATTCACCCTCCAGACTTCACCTTCTCCTTCTCCTTCTTCTGCTTCTTTTGATTCACCCTCCAGACTTCACCTTCTCCTTCTCCTTATTCTGCTTCTTCTGATTCACCCTCCAGACTTCACCTTCTCCTTCTCCTTCTTCTGCTTCTTCTGATTCACCCTCCAGACTTCACCTTCTCCTTCTCCTTCTTCTACTTCTTCTGAGTCACCCTCCAGACTTCACCTTCTCCTTCTCCTTCTTCTGATTCTTCTGATTCACCCTCCAGACTTCACCTTCTCCTTCTCCTTCTTCTGCTTCTTTTGATTCCCCCTCCAGACTTCACCTTCTCCTTCTCCTTTTTCTTCTTCTTCTGATTCACCCTCCAGACTTCACCTTCTCCTTCTCCTTCTTCTACTTCTTCTGATTCAACCTCCAGTCTTCACCTTCTCCTTCTCCTTCTTCTGCTTCTTCTGCTTCACCCTCCAGACTTCACCTTCTCCTTCTCTTTCTTCTGCTTCTTCTGATTCACCCTCCAGACTTCACCTTCTCCTTCTCCTTCTTCTGCTTCTTCTGCTTCACCCTCCAGACTTCACCTTCTCCTTCTCCATCTTCTGCTTCTTCTGCTACGCCCTCCAGACTTCACCTTCTCCTTCTCCTTCTTCTGCTTCTTCTGCTTCACACTCCAGACTTCACCTTCTCCTTCTCCTTCTTCTGCTTCTTCTGCTTCACCCTCCTGACTTCACCTTCTCCTTCTCCTTCTTCTACTTCTTCTGATTCACCCTCCAGACTTCACCTTCTCCTTCTCCTTCTTCTGCTTCTTCTGCTTCACCCTCCAGACTTCACCTTCTCCTTCTCCTTCTTCTGCTTCTTCTGCTTCACCCTCCAGACTTCACCTTCTCCTTCTCCTTCTTCTGCTTCTTCTGCTGCGCCCTCCAGACTTCACCTTCTCCTTCTCCTTCTTCTGCTTCTTCTGCTTCACCCTCCTGACTTCACCTTCTCCTTCTCCTTCTTCTACTTCTTCTGCTTCACCCCCCTGACTTCACCTTCTCCTTCTTCTGCTTCTTCTGATTCACCCTCCTAACTTCACCTTCTCCTTCTCCTTCTGCTGCTTCTTCTGATTCACCCTCCTGACTTCACCTTCTCCTTCTCCTTCTTCTGATTCTTCTGATTCAACCTCCAGACTTCACCTTCTCCTTCTCCTTCTTCTGCTTCTTCTGCTTCACCCTCCTGACTTCACCTTCTCCTTCTCCTTCTTCTACTTCTTCTGCTTCACCCCCCTGACTTCACCTTCTCCTTCTCCTTCTTCTGCTTCTTCTGATTCACCCTCCTAACTTCACCTTCTCCTTCTCCTTCTTCTGCTTCTTCAGATTCACCCTCCTGACTTCACCTTCTCCTTCTCCTTCTTCTGATTCTTCTGATTCAACCTCCAGACTTCACCTTCTCCTTCTCCTTCTTCTGCTTCTTCTGATTCACCCTCTTGACTTCACCTTCTCCTTCTCCTTCTTCTACTTCTTCTGATTCACCCTCCTGACTTCACCTTCCCTTCTCCTTCTTCTACTTCTTCTGCTTCACCCTCCAGACTTCACCTTCTCCTTCTCCTTCTTCTACTTCTTCTGATTCACCCTCCAGACTTCACCTTCTCCTTCTCCTTCTTCTGCTTCTTCTGATTCACCCTCCAGACTTCACCTTCTACTTCTCCTTATTCTGCTTCTTCTGATTCACCCTCCAGACTTCACCTTCTCCTTCTCCTTCTTCTGCTTCTTCTGATTCACCCTCCAGACTTCACCTTCTCCTTCTCCTTCTTCTGCTTCTTCTGATTCACCCTCCAGACTTAACCTTCTCCTTCTCCTTCTTCTACTTCTTCTGAGTCACCCTCCAGACTTCACCTTCTGCTTCTCCTTCTTCTGATTCTTCTGATTCACCCTCCAGACTTCACCATCTCCTTCTCCTTCTTCTGCTTCTTCTGATTCACCCTCCAGACTTCACCTTCTCCTTCTCCTTCTTCTACTTCCTCTGATTGACCCTCCAGACTTCACCTTCTCCTTCTCCTTCTTCTACTTCTTCTGATTCACCCTCCAGTCTTCACCTTCTCCTTCTCCTTCTTCTGCTTCTTCTGCTTCACCCTCCAGACTTCACCTTCTCCTTCTCTTTCTTCTGCTTCTTCTGATTCACCCTCCAGACTTCACCTTCTCCTTCTCCTTCTTCTACTTCTTCTGATTCACCCTCCAGACTTCACCTTCTCCTTCTCCTTCTTCTACTTCTTCTGATTCACCCTCCTGACTTCACCTTCTCCTTCTCCTTCTTCTGCTTCTTCTGCTTCACCCTCCAGACTTCACCTTCTCCTTCTCCTTCTTCTGCTTCTTCTGCTTCACCCTCCAGACTTCACCTTCTCCTTCTCCTTCTTCTGCTTCTTCTGCTTCACCCTCCTGACTTCACCTTCTCCTTCTCCTTCTTCTGCATCTTCTGCTTCACCCTCCAGACTTCACCTTCTCCTTCTCCTTCTTCTGCTTCTTCTGCTGCGCCCTCCAGACTTCACCTTCTCCTTTTCCTTCTTCTGCTTCTTCTGCTTCACACTCCTGACTTCACCTTCTCCTTCTCCTTCTTCTACTTCTTCTGCTTCACCCCCCTGACTTCACCTTCTCCTTCTCCATCTTCTGCTTCTTCTGATTCACCCTCCTAACTTCACCTTCTCCTTCTCCTTCTTCTGCTTCTTCTGAATCTCCCTCCTGACTTCAGCTTCTCCTTCTCCTTCTTCTGATTCTTCGGATTCACCCTCCAGACTTCACCTTCTCCTTCTCCTTCTTCTGCTTCTTCTGATTCACCCTCCTGACTTCACCTTCTCCTTCTCCTTCTTCTACTTCTTCTGATTCACCCTCCTGACATCGCCTTCTCCTTCTCCTTCTTCTACTTCTTCTGCTTCACCCTCCAGACTTCACCTTCTCCTTCTCCTTCTACTACTTCTTCTGATTCACCCTCCAGACTTCACCTTCTCCTTCTCCTTCTTCTGCTTCTTCTGATTCACCCTCCAGACTTCACCTTCTCCTTCTTCTTATTCTGCTTCTTCTGATTCACCCTCCAGACTTCACCTTCTCCTTCTCCTTCTTATGCTTCTTCTGATTCACCCTCCAGACTTCACCTTCTCCTTCTCCTTCTTCTGCTTCTTCTGATTCACCCTCCAGACTTCACCTTCTCCTTCTCCTTCTTCTACTTCTTCTGAGTCACCCTCCAGAGTTCACCTTCTCCTTCTCCTTCTTCTGATTCTTCTGATTCACCCTCCAGACTTCACCTTCTCCTTCTCCTTCTTCTGCTTCTTTTGATTCACCCTCCAGACTTCACCTTCTCCTTCTCCTTCTTCTACTTCTTTTGATTCACCCTCCAGACTTCACCTTCTCCTTCTCCTTCTTCTACTTCTTCTGATTCACCCTCCAGTCTTCACCTTCTCCTTCTCCTTCTTCTGCTTCTTCTGATTCACCCTCCAGACTTCACCTTCTCCTTCTCTTTCTTCTGCTTCTTCTGATTCACCCTCCAGACTTCACCTTCTCCTTCTCCTTCTTCAACTTCTTCTACTTCACCCCCCTGACTTCACCTTCTCCTTCTCCTTCTTTTGCTTCTTCTGATTCACCCTCCTAACTTCACCTTCTCCTTCTCCTTCTTCTGCTTCTTGTGATTCACCCTCCTGCCTTCACCTTCTCCTTCTCCTTCTTCTGATTCTTCTGATTCAACCTCCAGACTTCACCTTCTCCTTCTCCTTCTTCTGCTTCTTCTGATTCACCCTCCTGACTTCACCTTCTCATTCTCCTTCTTCTACTTCTTCTGATTCAGCCTCCTGACTTCACCTTCTCCTTCTCCTTCTTCTACTTCTTCTGCTTCACCCTCCAGACTTCACCTGCTCCTTCTCCTTCTTCTACTTCTTCTGATTCACCCTCCAGACTTCACCTTCTCCTTCTCCTTCTTCTGCTTCTTCTGATTCACCATCCAGACTTCACCTTCTCCTTCTCCTTCTTCTGCTTCTTCTGATTAACCCTCCAGACTTCACCTTCTCCTTCTCCTTCTTCTGCTTCTTCTGATTCACCCTCCAGACTTCACCTTCTCCTTCTCCTTCTTCTACTTCTTCTGAGTCACCCTCCAGACTTCACCTTCTCCTTCTCCTTCTTCTGATTCTTCTGATTCACCCTCCAGACTTCACCATCTCATTCTCCTTCTTCTGCTTCTTCTGATTCACCCTCCTAACTTCACCTTCTCCTTCTCCTTCTTCTACTTCTTCTGATTCACCCTCCAGTCTTCACCTTCTCCTTCTCCTTCTTCTGCTTCTTCTGCTTCACCCTCCAGACTTCACCTTCTCCTTCTCTTTCTTCTGCTTCTTCTGATTCACCCTCCAGACTTCACCTTCTCCTTCTCCTTCTTCTACTTCTTCTGATTCAACCTCCAGACTTCACCTTCTCCTTCTCCTTCTTCTACTTCTTCTGATTCACCCTCCTGACTTCACCTTCTCCTTCTCCTTCTTTTGCTTCTTCTGCTTCACCCTCCAGACTTCACCTTCTCCTTCTCCTTCTTCTGCTTCTTCTGCTTCACCCTCCAGACTTCACCTTCTCCTTCTCCTTCTTCTGCTTCTTCTGCTTCACCCTCCTGACTTCACCTTCTCCTTCTCCTTCTTCTACTTCTTCTGATTCACCCTCCAGACTTCACCTTCTCCTTCTCCTTCTTCTGCATCTTCTGCTTCAACCTCCAGACTTCACCTTCTCCTTCTCCTTCTTCTGCTTCTTCTGCTGCGCCCTCCAGACTTCACCTTCTCCTTTTCCTTCTTCTGCTTCTTCTGCTTCACCCTCCTGACTTCACCTTCTCCTTCTCCTTCTTCTACTTCTTCTGCTTCACCCCCCTGACTTCACCTTCTCCTTCTCCTTCTTCTGCTTCTTCTGATTCACCCTCCTAACTTCACCTTCTCCTTCTCCTTCTTCTGCTTCTTCTGATTCACCCTCCTGACTTCAGCTTCTCCTTCTCCTTCTTCTGATTCTACGGATTCACACTCCAGACTTCACCTTCTCCTTCTCCTTCTTCTGCTTCTTCTGATTCACCCTCCTGACTTTACATTCTCCTTCTCCTTCTTCTACTTCTTCTGATTCACCCTCCTGACTTCGCCTTCTCCTTCTCCTTCTTCTACTTCTTCTGCTTCACCCTCCAGACTTCATCTTCTCCTTCTCCTTCTTCTACTTCTTCTCATTCACCCTTCAGACTTCACCTTCTCCTTCTCCTTCTTCTGCTTCTTCTGATTCACCCTCCAGACTTCACCTTCTCCTTCTTCTTATTCTGCTTCCTCTGATTCACCCTCCAGACTTCACCTTCTCCTTCTCCTTCTTATGCTTCTTCTGATTCACCCTCCAGACTTCACCTTCTCCTTCTCCTTCTTCTGCTTCTTCTGATTCACCCTCCAGACTACACCTTCTCCTTCTCCTTCTTCTACTTCTTCGGAGTCACCCTCCAGAGTTCACCTTCTCCTTCTCCTTCTTCTGATTCTTCTGATACACCCTCCAGACTTCACCTTCTCCTTCTCCTTCTTCTGCTTCTTCTGATTCACCCTCCAGACTACACCTTCTCCTTCTCCTTCTTCTACTTCTTCGGAGTCACCCTCCAGAGTTCACCTTCTCCTTCTCCTTCTTCGACTTCTTCTGATTCACCCTCCAGACTTCACCTTCTCCTTCTCCTTCTTCTACTTCTTCTGATTCACCCTCCAGTCTTCACCTTCTCCTTCTCCTTCTTCTGCTTCTTCTGCTTCACCCTCCAGACTTCACCTTCTCCTTCTCTTTCTTCTGCTTCTTCTGATTCACCCTCCAGACTTCACCTTCTCCTTCTCCTTCTTCTGCTTCTTCTGCTTCACCCTCCAGACTTCACCTTCTCCTTCTCCTTCTTCTGCTTCTTCTGCTACGCCCTCCAGACTTCACCTTCTCCTTCTCCTTCTTCTGCTTCTTCTGCTTCACCCCCCAGACTTCACCTTCTCCTTCTCCTTCTTCTGCTTCTTCTGCTTCACCCTCCTGACTTCACCTTCTCCTTCTCCTTCTTCTGCTTCTTCTGCTGCGCCCTCCAGACTTCACCTTCTCCTTCTCCTTCTTCTGCTTATTCTGCTTCACCCCCCTGACTTCACCTTCTCCTTCTCCTTCTTCTACTTCTTCTGCTTCACCCCCCTGACTTCACCTTCTCCCTCTCCTTCTTCTGCTTCTTCTGATTCACCCTCCTAACTTCACCTTCTCCTTCTCCTTCTTCTGCTTCTTCTGATTCACCCTCCAGACTTCACCTTCTCCTTCTCCTTCTTCTACTTCTTCTGATACACCCTCCAGACTTCACCTTCTCCTTCTCCTTCTTCTACTTCTTCTGATTCACCCTCCAGTCTTCACCTTCTCCTTCTCCTTCTTCTGCTTCTTCTGCTTCACCCTCCAGACATCACCTTCTCCTTCTCTTTCTTCTGCTTCTTCTGATTCACCCTCCAGACTTCACCTTCTCCTTCTCCTTCTTCTGCTTCTTCTGATTCACCCTCCTGACTTCACCCTCTCCTTCTCCTTCTTCTACTTCTTCTAATTCACCCTCCTGACTTCACCTTCTCCTTCTCCTTCTTCTACTTCTTCTGCTTCACCCTCCAGACATCACCTTCTCCTTCTCCTTCTTCTACTTCTTCTGATTCACGCTCCAGACTTCACCTTTTCCTTCTCCTTCTTCTGCTTCTTCTGATTCACCCTCCAGACTTCACCTTCTCCTTCTCCTTATTCTGCTTCTTCTGATTCACCCTCCAGACTTCACCTTCTCCTTCTCCTTCTTCTGCTTCTTCTGATTCACCCTCCAGACTTCACCTTCTCCTTCTCCTTCATCTACTTCTTCTGAGTCACCCTCCAGACTTCACCTTCTCCTTCTCCTTCTTCTGCTTCTTCTGCTTCACCCTCCAGACTTCACCTTCTCCTTCTCCTTCTTCTGCTTCTTCTGCTTCACCCTCCTGACTTCACCTTCTCCTTCTCCTTCTTCTACTTCTTCTGATTCACCCTCCAGACTTCACCTTCTCCTTCTCCTTCTTCTGCATCTTCTGCTTCAACCTCCAGACTTCACCTTCTCCTTCTCCTTCTTCTGCTTCTTCTGCTGCGCCCTCCAGACTTCACCTTCTCCTTTTCCTTCTTCTGCTTCTTCTGCTTCACCCTCCTGACTTCACCTTCTCCTTCTCCTTCTTCTACTTCTTCTGCTTCATCCCCCTGACTTCACCTTCTCCTTCTCCTTCTTCTGCTTCTTCTGATTCACCCTCCTAACTTCACCTTCTCTTTCTCCTTCTTCTGCTTCTTCTGATTCACCCTCCTGACTTCAGCTTCTCCTTCTCCTTCTTCTGATTCTACGGATTCACACTCCAGACTTCACCTTCTCCTTCTCCTTCTTCTGCTTCTTCTGATTCACCCTCCTGACTTTACATTCTCCTTCTCCTTCTTCTACTTATTCTGATTCACCCTCCTGACTTCGCCTTCTCCTTCTCCTTCTTCTACTTCTTCTGCTTCACCCTCCAGACTTCATCTTCTCCTTCTCCTTCTTCTACTTCTTCTCATTCACCCTTCAGACTTCACCTTCTCCTTCTCCTTCTTCTGCTTCTTCTGATTCACCCTCCAGACTTCACCTTCTCCTTCTTCTTATTCTGCTTCCTCTGATTCACCCTCCAGACTTCACCTTCTCCTTCTCCTTCTTATGCTTCTTCTGATTCACCCTCCAGACTTCACCTTCTCCTTCTCCTTCTTCTGCTTCTTCTGATTCACCCTCCAGACTACACCTTCTCCTTCTCCTTCTTCTACTTCTTCGGAGTCACCCTCCAGAGTTCACCTTCTCCTTCTCCTTCTTCTGATTCTTCTGATACACCCTCCAGACTTCACCTTCTCCTTCTCCTTCTTCTGCTTCTTCTGATTCACCCTCCAGACTACACCTTCTCCTTCTCCTTCTTCTACTTCTTCGGAGTAACCCTCCAGAGTTCACCTTCTCCTTCTCCTTCTTCGACTTCTTCTGATTCACCCTCCAGACTTCACCTTCTCCTTCTCCTTCTTCTACTTCTTCTGATTCACCCTCCAGTCTTCACCTTCTCCTTCTCCTTCTTCTGCTTCTTCTGCTTCACCCTCCAGACTTCACCTTCTCCTTCTCTTTCTTCTGCTTCTTCTGATTCACCCTCCAGACTTCACCTTCTCCTTCTCCTTCTTCTGCTTCTTCTGCTTCACCCTCCAGACTTCACCTTCTCCTTCTCCTTCTTCTGCTTCTTCTGCTACGTCCTCCAGACTTCACCTTCTCCTTCTCCTTCTTCTGCTTCTTCTGCTTCACCCCCCAGACTTCACCTTCTCCTTCTCCTTCTTCTGCTTCTTCTGCTTCACCCTCCTGACTTCACCTTCTCCTTCTCCTTCTTCTGCTTCTTCTGCTGCGCCCTCCAGACTTCACCTTCTCCTTCTCCTTCTTCTGCTTATTCTGCTTCACCCCCCTGACTTCACCTTCTCCTTCTCCTTCTTCTACTTCTTCTGCTTCACCCCCCTGACTTCACCTTCTCCCTCTCCTTCTTCTGCTTCTTCTGATTCACCCTCCTAACTTCACCTTCTCCTTCTCCTTCTTCTGCTTCTTCTGATTCACCCTCCAGACTTCACCTTCTCCTTCTCCTTCTTCTACTTCTTCTGATTCACCCTCCAGTCTTCACCTTCTCCTTCTCCTTCTTCTGCTTCTTCTGCTTCACCCTCCAGACATCACCTTCTCCTTCTCTTTCTTCTGCTTCTTCTGATTCACCCTCCAGACTTCACCTTCTCCTTCTCCTTCTTCTGCTTCTTCTGATTCACCCTCCTGACTTCACCCTCTCCTTCTCCTTCTTCTACTTCTTCTAATTCACCCTCCTGACTTCACCTTCTCCTTCTCCTTCTTCTACTTCTTCTGCTTCACCCTCCAGACATCACCTTCTCCTTCTCCTTCTTCTACTTCTTCTGATTCACGCTCCAGACTTCACCTTTTCCTTCTCCTTCTTCTGCTTCTTCTGATTCACCCTCCAGACTTCACCTTCTCCTTCTCCTTATTCTGCTTCTTCTGATTCACCCTCCAGACTTCACCTTCTCCTTCTCCTTCTTCTGCTTCTTCTGATTCACCCTCCAGACTTCACCTTCTCCTTCTCCTTCATCTACTTCTTCTGAGTCACCCTCCAGACTTCACCTTCTCCTTCTCCTTCTTCTGATTCTTCTGATTCACCCTCCAGACTTCACCTTCTCCTTCTCCTTCTTCTGCTTCTTTTGATTCACCCTCCAGACTTCACCTTCTCCTTCTCCTTCTTCTACTTCTTCTGATTCACCCTCCAGACTTCACCTTCTCCTTCTCCTTCTTCTACTTCTTCTGATTCACCCTCCAGTCTTCACCTTCTCCTTCTCCTTCTTCTGCTTCTTCTGCTTCACCCCCCAGACTTCACCTTCTCCTTCTCTTTCTTCTGCTTCTTCTGATTCACCCTCCAGACTTCACCTTCTCCTTCTCCTTCTTCTGCTTCTTCTGCTTCACCCTCCAGACTTCACCTTCTCCTTCTCCTTCTTCTGCTTCTTCTGCTGCGCCCTCCAGACTTCACCTTCTCCTTCTCCTTCTTCTGCTTCTTCTGCTTCACCCTCCAGACTTCACCTTCTCCTTCTCCTTCTTCTGCTTCTTCAGCTTCACCCTCCTGACTTCACCTTCTCCTTCTCCTTCTTCTACTTCTTCTGATTCACCCTCCAGACTTCACCTTCTCCTTCTCCTTCTTCTGCTTCTTCTGCTTCACCCTCCAGACTTCACCTTCTCCTTCTCCTTCTTCTGCTTCTTCTGCTGCGCCCTCCAGACTTCACCTTCTCCTTCTCCTTCTTCTGCTTCTTCTGCTTCACCCTCCTGACTTCACCTTCTCCTTCTCCTTCTTCTACTTCTTCTGCTTCACCCCCCTGACTTCACCTTCTCCTTCTCCTTCTTCTGCTTCTTCTGATTCACCCTCCTAACTTCACCTTCTCCTTCTCCTTCTTCTGCTTCTTCTGATTCACCCTCCTGACTTCACCTTCTCCTTCTCCTTCTTCTGATTCTTCTGATTCACCCTCCAGACTTCACCTTCTCCTTCTCCTTCTTCTACTTCTTCTGATTCACCCTCCTGACTTCACCTTCTCCTTCTCCTTCTTCTACTTCTTCTGCTTCACCCTCCAGACTTCACCTTCTCCTTCTCCTTCTTCTACTTCTTCTGATTCACCCTCCAGACTTCACCTTCTCCTTCTCCTTCTTCTGCTTCTTCTGATTCACCCTCCAGACTTTACCTTCTCCTTCTCCTTATTCTGCTTCTTCTGATTCACCCTCCAGACTTCACCTTCTCCTTCTCCTTCTTCTGCTTCTTCTGATTCACCCTCCAGACTTCACCTTCTCCTTCTCCTTCTTCTGCTTCTTCTGCTTCACCCTCCTGACTTCACCTTCTCCTTCTCCTTCTTCTATTTCTTCTGATTCACCCTCCAGACATCACCTTCTCCTTCTTCTGCTTCTTCTGCTTCACCCTCCAGACTTCACCTTCTCCTTCTCCTTCTTCTGCTTCTTCTGCTGCGCCCTCCAGACTTCACCTTCTCCTTCTCCTTCTTCTGCTTCTTCTGCTTCACCCTCCTGACTTCACCTTCTCCTTCTCCTTCTTCTACTTCTTCTGCTTCACCCCCCTGACTTCACCTTCTCCTTCTCCTTCTTCTGCTTCTTCTGATTCACCCTCCTGACTTCACCTTCTACTTCTCCTTCTTCTGATTCTTCTGATTCAACCTCCAGACTTCACCTTCTCCTTCTCCTTCTTCTGCTTCTTCTGCTTCACCCTCCTGACTTCACCTTCTCCTTCTCCTTCTTCTACTTCTTCTGCTTCACCGCCCTGACTTCACCTTCTCCTTCTCCTTCTTCTGCTTCTTCTGATTCACCCTCCTAACTTCACCTTCTCCTTCTCCTTCTTCTGCTTCTTCTGATTCACCCTCCTGACTTCACCTTCTCCTTCTCCTTCTTCTGCTTCTTCTGATTCACCCTCCTGACTTCACCTTCTCCTTCTCCTTCTTCTACTTCTTCTGATTCACCCTCCTGACTTCACCTTCTCCTTCTCCTTCTTCTACTTCTTCTGCTTCACCCTCCAGACTTCACCTTCTCCTTCTCCTTCTTCTACTTCTTCTGATTCACCCTCCAGACTTCACCTTCTCCTTCTCCTTCTTCTGCTTCTTCTGATTCACCCTCCAGACTTCACCTTCTCCTTCTCCTTCTTCTGCTTCTTCTGATTCACCCTCCAGACGTCACCTTTTCCTTCTCCTTCTTCTGCTTCTTCTGATTCACCCTCCAGACTTCACCTTCTCCTTCTCCTTCTTCTGCTTCTTCTGATTCACCCTCCAGACTTCACCTTCTCCTTCTCCTTCTTCTACTTCTTCTGAGTCACCCTCCAGACTTCACCTTCTCCTTCTCCTTCTTCTGATTCTTCTGATTCACCCTCCAGACTTCACCATCTCCTTCTCCTTCTTCTGCTTCTTCTGATTCTCCCTCCAGACTTCACCTTCTCCTTCTCCTTCTTCTACTTCTTCTGATTGACCCTCCAGACTTCACCTTCTCCTTCTCCTTCTTCTACTTCTTCTGATTCACCCTCCAGTCTTCACCTTCTCCTTCTCCTTCTTCTGCTTCTTCTGCTTCACCCTCCAGACTTCACCTTCTCCTTCTCTTTCTTCTGCTTCTTCTGATTCTCCCTCCAGACTTCACCTTCTCCTTCTCCTTCTCCTGCTTCTTCTGATTCATCCTCCTGACTTCACCTTCTCCTTCTCCTTCTTCTACTTCTTCTGATTCACCCTCCTGACTTCACCTTCTCCTTCTCCTTCTTCTACTTCTTCTGCTTCACCCTCCAGACGTCACCTTCTCCTTCTCCTTCTTCTACTTCTTCTGATTCACGCTCCAGACTTCACCTTCTCCTTCTCCTTCTTCTGCTTCTTCTGATTCACCCTCCAGACTTCACCTTCTCCTTCTCCTTATTCTGCTTCTTCTGATTCACCCTCCAGGCTTCACCTTCTCCTTCTCCTTCTTCTGCTTCTTCTGATTCACCCTCCAGACTTCACCTTCTCCTTCTCCTTCTTCTTCTGCTTCTTCTGATTCACCCTCCAGACTTCACCTTCTCCTTCTCCTTCTTCTACTTCTTCTGATTCACCCTCCAGACTTCATCTTCTCCTTCTCCTTCTTCTGCTTCTTCTGATTCACCCTCCAGACTTCACCTTCTCCTTCTCCTTCTTCTGCTTCTTCTGATTCACCCTCGAGACTTCACCTTCTCCTTCTCCTTCTTCTACTTCTTCTGATTCATCCTCCAGACTTCACCTTCTCCTTCTCCTTCTTCTACTTCTTCTGATTCACCCTCCAGACTTCACCTTCTCCTTCTCCTTCTTCAACGTCTTCTGATTCACCCTCCTGACTTCACCTTCTCCTTCTCCTTCTTCTGCTTCTTCTGCTTCACCCTCCAGACTTCATCTTCTCCTTCTCCTTCTTCAGCTTCTTCTGCTTCACCCTCCAGACTTCACCTTCTCCTTCTCCTTCTTCTGCTTCTTCTGCTTCACCCTCCTGACTTCACCTCCTCCTTCTCCTTCTTCTACTTCTTCTGATTCACCCTCCAGACTTCACCTTCTCCTTCTCCTTCTTCTGCTTCTTCTGCTTCACCCTCCAGACTTCACCTTCTCCTTCTCCTTCTTCTGCTTCTTCTGCTACGCCCTCCAGACTTCACCTTCTCCTTCTCCTTCTTCTGCTTCTTCTGCTTCACCCTCCAGACTTCACCTTCTCCTCCTCCTTCTTCTCTTCTTCTGCTTCACCCTCCTGACTTCACCTTCTCCTTCTCCTTATTCTGCTTCTTCTGATTCACCCTCCAGACTTCACCTTCTCCTTCTCCTTCTTCTGCTTCTTCTGATTCACCCTCCAGACTTCACCTTCTCCTTCTCCTTCTTCTGCTTCTTCTGATTCACCCTCCAGACTTCACCTTCTCCTTCTCCTTCTTCTACTTCTTCTGATTCACCCTCCAGACTTCACCTTCTCCTTCTCCTTCTTCTGATTCTTCTGATTCACCCTCCAGACTTCACCATCTCCTTCTCCTTCTTCTGCTTCTTCTGATTCACCCTCCAGACTTCACCTTCTCCTTCTCCTTCTTCTACTTCTTCTGATTCACCCTCCAGACTTCACCTTCTCCTTCTCCTTCTTCTGCTTCTTCTGATTCACCCTCCAGTCTTCACCTTCTCCTTCTCCTTCTTCTGCTTCTTCTGCTTCACCCTCCAGACTTCACCTTCTCCTTCTCTTTCTTCTGCTTCTTCTGATTCACCCTCCAGACTTCACCTTCTCCTTCTCCTTCTTCTGATTCTTCTGATTCACCCTCCAGACTTCACCTTCTCATTCTCCTTCTTCTGCTTCTTCTGATTCACCCTCCTGACTTCACCTCCGTCTCCTTCTTCTACTTCTTCTGATTCACCCTCCTGACTTCACCTTCTCCTTCTCCTTCTTCTACTTCTTCTGATTCACCCTCCAGACTTCACCTTCTCCTTCTCCTTCTTCAACTTCTTCTGATTCACCCTCGAGACTTCACCTTCTCCTTCTCCTTCTTCTACTTCTTCTGATTCATCCTCCTGACTTCACCTTCTCCTTCTCCTTCTTCTACTTCTTCTGATTCACCCTCCAGACTTCACCTTCTCCTTCTCCTTCTTCAACTTCTTCTGATTCACCCTCCTGACTTCACCTTCTCCTTCTCCTTCTTCTGCTTCTTCTGCTTCACCCTCCAGACTTCATCTTCTCCTTCTCCTTCTTCAGCTTCTTCTGCTTCACCCTCCAGACTTCACCTTCTCCTTCTCCTTCTTCTGCTTCTTCTGCTTCACCCTCCTGACTTCACCTCCTCCTTCTCCTTCTTCTACTTCTTCTGATTCACCCTCCAGACTTCACCTTCTCCTTCTCCTTCTTCTGCTTCTTCTGATTCACCCTCCAGACTTCACCTTCTCCTTCTCCTTATTCTGCTTCTTCTGATTCACCCTCCAGGCTTCACCTTCTCCTTCTCCTTCTTCTGCTTCTTCTGATTCACCCTCCAGACTTCACCTTCTCCTTCTCCTTCTTCTGCTTCTTCTGATTCACCCTCCAGACTTCACCTTCTCCTTCTCCTTCTTCTACTTCTTCTGATTCACCCTCCAGACTTCATCTTCTCCTTCTCCTTCTTCTGCTTCTTCTGATTCACCCTCCAGACTTCACCTTCTCCTTCTCCTTCTTCTGCTTCTTCTGATTCACCCTCGAGACTTCACCTTCTCCTTCTCCTTCTTCTACTTCTTCTGATTCACCCTCCAGTCTTCACCTTCTCCTTCTCCTTCTTCTGCTTCTTCTGCTTCACCCTCCAGACGTCACCTTCTCCTTCTCCTTCTTCTACTTCTTCTGATTCACGCTCCAGACTTCACCTTCTCCTTCTCCTTCTTCTGCTTCTTCTGATTCACCCTCCAGACTTCACCTTCTCCTTCTCCTTATTCTGCTTCTTCTGATTCACCCTCCAGGCTTCACCTTCTCCTTCTCCTTCTTCTGCTTCTTCTGATTCACCCTCCAGACTTCACCTTCTCCTTCTCCTTCTTCTGCTTCTTCTGATTCACCCTCCAGACTTCACCTTCTCCTTCTCCTTCTTCTACTTCTTCTGATTCACCCTCCAGACTTCATCTTCTCCTTCTCCTTCTTCTGCTTCTTCTGATTCACCCTCCAGACTTCACCTTCTCCTTCTCCTTCTTCTGCTTCTTCTGATTCACCCTCGAGACTTCACCTTCTCCTTCTCCTTCTTCTACTTCTTCTGATTCATCCTCCAGACTTCACCTTCTCCTTCTCCTTCTTCTACTTCTTCTGATTCACCCTCCAGACTTCACCTTCTCCTTCTCCTTCTTCAACTTCTTCTGATTCACCCTCCTGACTTCACCTTCTCCTTCTCCTTCTTCTGCTTCTTCTGCTTCACCCTCCAGACTTCATCTTCTCCTTCTCCTTCTTCAGCTTCTTCTGCTTCACCCTCCAGACTTCACCTTCTCCTTCTCCTTCTTCTGCTTCTTCTGCTTCACCCTCCTGACTTCACCTCCTCCTTCTCCTTCTTCTACTTCTTCTGATTCACCCTCCAGACTTCACCTTCTCCTTCTCCTTCTTCTGCTTCTTCTGCTTCACCCTCCAGACTTCACCTTCTCCTTCTCCTTCTTCTGCTTCTTCTGCTACGCCCTCCAGACTTCACCTTCTCCTTCTCCTTCTTCTGCTTCTTCTGCTTCACCCTCCAGACTTCACCTTCTCCTCCTCCTTCTTCTCTTCTTCTGCTTCACCCTCCTGACTTCACCTTCTCCTTCTCCTTATTCTGCTTCTTCTGATTCACCCTCCAGACTTCACCTTCTCCTTCTCCTTCTTCTGCTTCTTCTGATTCACCCTCCAGACTTCACCTTCTCCTTCTCCTTCTTCTGCTTCTTCTGATTCACCCTCCAGACTTCACCTTCTCCTTCTCCTTCTTCTACTTCTTCTGATTCACCCTCCAGACTTCACCTTCTCCTTCTCCTTCTTCTGATTCTTCTGATTCACCCTCCAGACTTCACCATCTCCTTCTCCTTCTTCTGCTTCTTCTGATTCACCCTCCAGACTTCACCTTCTCCTTCTCCTTCTTCTACTTCTTCTGATTCACCCTCCAGACTTCACCTTCTCCTTCTCCTTCTTCTGCTTCTTCTGATTCACCCTCCAGTCTTCACCTTCTCCTTCTCCTTCTTCTGCTTCTTCTGCTTCACCCTCCAGACTTCACCTTCTCCTTCTCTTTCTTCTGCTTCTTCTGATTCACCCTCCAGACTTCACCTTCTCCTTCTCCTTCTTCTGATTCTTCTGATTCACCCTCCAGACTTCACCTTCTCCTTCTCCTTCTTCTGCTTCTTCTGATTCACCCTCCTGACTTCACCTCCGTCTCCTTCTTCTACTTCTTCTGATTCACCCTCCTGACTTCACCTTCTCCTTCTCCTTCTTCTACTTCTTCTGATTCACCCTCCAGACTTCACCTTCTCCTTCTCCTTCTTCAACTTCTTCTGATTCACCCTCGAGACTTCACCTTCTCCTTCTCCTTCTTCTACTTCTTCTGATTCATCCTCCAGACTTCACCTTCTCCTTCTCCTTCTTCTACTTCTTCTGATTCACCCTCCAGACTTCACCTTCTCCTTCTCCTTCTTCAACTTCTTCTGATTCACCCTCCTGACTTCACCTTCTCCTTCTCCTTCTTCTGCTTCTTCTGCTTCACCCTCCAGACTTCATCTTCTCCTTCTCCTTCTTCAGCTTCTTCTGCTTCACCCTCCAGACTTCACCTTCTCCTTCTCCTTCTTCTGCTTCTTCTGCTTCACCCTCCTGACTTCACCTCCTCCTTCTCCTTCTTCTACTTCTTCTGATTCACCCTCCAGACTTCACCTTCTCCTTCTCCTTCTTCTGCTTCTTCTGATTCACCCTCCAGACTTCACCTTCTCCTTCTCCTTATTCTGCTTCTTCTGATTCACCCTCCAGGCTTCACCTTCTCCTTCTCCTTCTTCTGCTTCTTCTGATTCACCCTCCAGACTTCACCTTCTCCTTCTCCTTCTTCTGCTTCTTCTGATTCACCCTCCAGACTTCACCTTCTCCTTCTCCTTCTTCTACTTCTTCTGATTCACCCTCCAGACTTCATCTTCTCCTTCTCCTTCTTCTGCTTCTTCTGATTCACCCTCCAGACTTCACCTTCTCCTTCTCCTTCTTCTGCTTCTTCTGATTCACCCTCGAGACTTCACCTTCTCCTTCTCCTTCTTCTACTTCTTCTGATTCACCCTCCAGTCTTCACCTTCTCCTTCTCCTTCTTCTGCTTCTTCTGCTTCACCCTCCAGACTTCACCTTCTCCTTCTCTTTCTTCTGCTTCTTCTGATTCACCCTCCAGACTTCACCTTCTCCTTCTCCTTCTCCTGCTTCTTCTGATTCACCCTCCTGACTTCACCTTCTCCTTCTCCTTCTTCTACTTCTTCTGATTCACCCTCCTGACTTCACCTTCTCCTTCTCCTTCTTCTACTTCTTCTGCTTCACCCTCCAGACGTCACCTTCTCCTTCTCCTTTTCTACTTCTTCTGATTCACGCTCCAGACTTCACCTTCTCCTTCTCCTTCTTCTGCTTCTTCTGATTCACCCTCCAGACTTCACCTTCTCCTTCTCCTTATTCTGCTTCTTCTGATTCACCCTCCAGGCTTCACCTTCTCCTTCTCCTTCTTCTGCTTCTTCTGATTCACCCTCCAGACTTCACCTTCTCCTTCTCCTTCTTCTGCTTCTTCTGATTCACCCTCCAGACTTCACCTTCTCCTTCTCCTTCTTCTACTTCTTCTGATTCACCCTCCAGACTTCATCTTCTCCTTCTCCTTCTTCTGCTTCTTCTGATTCACCCTCCAGACTTCACCTTCTCCTTCTCCTTCTTCTGCTTCTTCTGATTCACCCTCGAGACTTCACCTTCTCCTTCTCCTTCTTCTACTTCTTCTGATTCATCCTCCAGACTTCACCTTCTCCTTCTCCTTCTTCTACTTCTTCTGATTCACCCTCCAGACTTCACCTTCTCCTTCTCCTTCTTCAACTTCTTCTGATTCACCCTCCTGACTTCACCTTCTCCTTCTCCTTCTTCTGCTTCTTCTGCTTCACCCTCCAGACTTCATCTTCTCCTTCTCCTTCTTCAGCTTCTTCTGATTCACGCTCCAGACTTCACCTTCTCCTTCTCCTTCTTCTGCTTCTTCTGATTCACCCTCCAGACTTCACCTTCTCCTTCTCCTTATTCTGCTTCTTCTGATTCACCCTCCAGGCTTCACCTTCTCCTTCTCCTTCTTCTGCTTCTTCTGATTCACCCTCCAGACTTCACCTTCTCCTTCTCCTTCTTCTGCTTCTTCTGATTCACCCTCCAGACTTCACCTTCTCCTTCTCCTTCTTCTACTTCTTCTGATTCACCCTCCAGACTTCATCTTCTCCTTCTCCTTCTTCTGCTTCTTCTGATTCACCCTCCAGACTTCACCTTCTCCTTCTCCTTCTTCTGCTTCTTCTGCTTCACCCTCCTGACTTCACCTTCTCCTTCTCCTTCTTCTGCTTCTTCTGCTGCGCCCTCCAAGACTTAACCTTCTCCTTCTCCTTCTTCTGCTTCTTCTGCTTCACCCTCCTGACTTCACCTTCTCCTTCTCCTTCTTCTACTTCTTCTGCTTAACCCCCTGACTTCACCTTCTCCTTCTCCTTCTTCTGTTTCTTCTGATTCACCCTCCTAACTTCACCTTCTCCTTCTCCTTCTTCTGCTTCTTCTGATTCACCTTCTCCTTCTCCTTCTTCTGATTCTTCTGATTCACCCTCCAGACTTCACCTTCTCCTTCTCCTTCTTCTGCTTCTTCTGATTCACCCTCCTGACTTCACCTTCTCCTTCTCCTTCTTCTACTTCTTCTGATTCACCCTCCTGACTTCACCTTCTCCTTCTCCTTCTTCTACTTCTTCTGCTTCACCCTCCAGACTTCACCTTCTCCTTCTCCTTCTTCTGCTTCTTCTGATTCACCCTCCGGACTTCACCTTCTCCTTCTCCTTCTTCTGCTTCTTCTGATTCACCCTCCAGACTTCACCTTCTCCTTCTCCTTATTCTGCTTCTTCTGATTCACCCTCCAGACTTCACCTTCTCCTTCTCCTTCTTCTGCTTCTTCTGATTCACCCTCCAGACTTCATGTTCTCCTTCTCCTTCTTCTGCTTCTTCTGCTTCACCCTCCTGACTTCACCTTCTCCTTCTCCTTCTTCTACTTCTTCTGATTCTCCCTCCAGACTTCACCTTCTCCTTCTTCTGCTTCTTCTGCTTCACCCTCCAGACTTCACCTTCTCCTTCTCCTTCTTCTGCTTCTTCTGCTGCGCCCTCCAGACTTCACCTTCTCCTTCTCCTTCTTCTGCTTCTTCTGCTTCACCCTCCTGACTTCACCTTCTACTTCTCCTTCTTCTACTTCTTCTGCTTCACCCCCCTGACTTCACCGTCTCCTTCTCCTTCTTCTGCTTCTTCTGATTCACCCTCCTGACTTCACCTTCTCCTTCTCCTTCTTCTGATTCTTCTGATTCAACCTCCAGACTTCACCTTCTCCTTCTCCTTCTTCTGCTTCTTCTGCTTCACCCTCCTGACTTCACCTTCTCCTTCTCCTTCTTCTACTTGTTCTGCTTCACCGCCCTGACTTCACCTTCTCCTTCTCCTTCTTCTGCTTCTTCTGATTCACCCTCCTAACTTCACCTTCTCCTTCTCCTTCTTCTGCTTCTTCTGATTCACCCTCCTGACTTCACCTTCTCCTTCTCCTTCTTCTGATACTTCTGATTCAATCTCCAGACTTCACCTTCTCCTTCTCCTTCTTCTGCTTCTTCTGATTCACCCTCCTGACTTCACCTTCTCCTTCTCCTTCTTCTACTTCTTCTGCTTCACCCTCCAGACTTCACCTTCTCCTTCTCCTTCTTCTACTTCTTCTGATTCACCCTCCAGACTTCACCTTCTCCTTCTCCTTCTTCTGCTTCTTCTGATTCACCCTCCAGACTTTACCTTCTCCTTCTCCTTATTCTGCTTCTTCTGATTCACCCTCCAGACTTCACCTTCTCCTTCTCCTTCTTCTGCTTCTTCTGATTCACCCTCCAGACTTCACCTTCTCCTTCTCCTTCTTCTGCTTCTTCTGCTTCACCCTCCTGACTTCACCTTCTCCTTCTCCTTCTTCTATTTCTTCTGATTCACCCTCCAGACATCACCTTCTCCTTCTTCTGCTTCTTCTGCTTCACCCTCCAGACTTCACCTTCTCCTTCTCCTTCTTCTGCTTCTTCTGCTGCGCCCTCCAGACTTCACCTTCTCCTTCTCCTTCTTCTGCTTCTTCTGCTTCACCCTCCTGACTTCACCTTCTCCTTCTCCTTCTTCTACTTCTTCTGCTTCACCCCCCTGACTTCACCTTCTCCTTCTCCTTCTTCTGCTTCTTCTGATTCACCCTCCTGACTTCACCTTCTCCTTCTCCTTCTTCTGATTCTTCTGATTCAACCTCCAGACTTCACCTTCTCCTTCTCCTTCTTCTGCTTCTTCTGCTTCACCCTCCTGACTTCACCTTCTCCTTCTCCTTCTTCTACTTCTTCTGCTTCACCGCCCTGACTTCACCTTCTCCTTCTCCTTCTTCTGCTTCTTCTGATTCACCCTCCTAACTTCACCTTCTCCTTCTCCTTCTTCTGCTTCTTCTGATTCACCCTCCTGACTTCACCTTCTCCTTCTCCTTCTTCTGCTTCTTCTGATTCACCCTCCTGACTTCACCTTCTCCTTCTCCTTCTTCTACTTCTTCTGATTCACCCTCCTGACTTCACCTTCTCCTTCTCCTTCTTCTACTTCTTCTGCTTCACCCTCCAGACTTCACCTTCTCCTTCTCCTTCTTCTACTTCTTCTGATTCACCCTCCAGACTTCACCTTCTCCTTCTCCTTCTTCTGCTTCTTCTGATTCACCCTCCAGACTTCACCTTCTCCTTCTCCTTCTTCTGCTTCTTCTGATTCACCCTCCAGACGTCACCTTTTCCTTCTCCTTCTTCAGCTTCTTCTGCTTCACCCTCCAGACTTCACCTTCTCCTTCTCCTTCTTCTGCTTCTTCTGCTTCACCCTCCTGACTTCACCTCCTCCTTCTCCTTCTTCTACTTCTTCTGATTCACCCTCCAGACTTCACCTTCTCCTTCTCCTTCTTCTGCTTCTTCTGCTTCACCCTCCAGACTTCACCTTCTCCTTCTCCTTCTTCTGCTTCTTCTGCTACGCCCTCCAGACTTCACCTTCTCCTTCTCCTTCTTCTGCTTCTTCTGCTTCACCCTCCAGACTTCAACTTCACCTTCTCCTCCTCCTTCTTCTCTTCTTCTGCTTCACCCTCCTGACTTCACCTTCTCCTTCTCCTTATTCTGCTTCTTCTGATTCACCCTCCAGACTTCACCTTCTCCTTCTCCTTCTTCTGCTTCTTCTGATTCACCCTCCAGACTTCACCTTCTCCTTCTCCTTCTTCTGCTTCTTCTGATTCACCCTCCAGACTTCACCTTCTCCTTCTCCTTCTTCTACTTCTTCTGATTCACCCTCCAGACTTCACCTTCTCCTTCTCCTTCTTCTGATTCTTCTGATTCACCCTCCAGACTTCACCATCTCCTTCTCCTTCTTCTGCTTCTTCTGATTCACCCTCCAGACTTCACCTTCTCCTTCTCCTTCTTCTACTTCTTCTGATTCACCCTCCAGACTTCACCTTCTCCTTCTCCTTCTTCTGCTTCTTCTGATTCACCCTCCAGTCTTCACCTTCTCCTTCTCCTTCTTCTGCTTCACCCTCCAGACTTCACCTTCTCCTTCTCTTTCTTCTGCTTCTTCTGATTCACCCTCCAGACTTCACCTTCTCCTTCTCCTTCTTCTGATTCTTCTGATTCACCCTCCAGACTTCACCTTCTCCTTCTCCTTCTTCTGCTTCTTCTGATTCACCCTCCTGACTTCACCTCCGTCTCCTTCTTCTACTTCTTCTGATTCACCCTCCTGACTTCACCTTCTCCTTCTCCTTCTTCAACTTCTTCTGATTCACCCTCGAGACTTCACCTTCTCCTTCTCCTTCTTCTACTTCTTCTGATTCATCCTCCAGACTTCACCTTCTCCTTCTCCTTCTTCTACTTCTTCTGATTCACCCTCCAGACTTCACCTTCTCCTTCTCCTTCTTCAACTTCTTCTGATTCACCCTCCTGACTTCACCTTCTCCTTCTCCTTCTTCTGCTTCTTCTGCTTCACCCTCCAGACTTCATCTTCTCCTTCTCCTTCTTCAGCTTCTTCTGCTTCACCCTCCAGACTTCACCTTCTCCTTCTCCTTCTTCTGCTTCTTCTGCTTCACCCTCCTGACTTCACCTCCTCCTTCTCCTTCTTCTACTTCTTCTGATTCACCCTCCAGACTTCACCTTCTCCTTCTCCTTCTTCTGCTTCTTCTGATTCACCCTCCAGACTTCACCTTCTCCTTCTCCTTATTCTGCTTCTTCTGATTCACCCTCCAGGCTTCACCTTCTCCTTCTCCTTCTTCTGCTTCTTCTGATTCACCCTCCAGACTTCACCTTCTCCTTCTCCTTCTTCTGCTTCTTCTGATTCACCCTCCAGACTTCACCTTCTCCTTCTCCTTCTTCTACTTCTTCTGATTCACCCTCCAGACTTCATCTTCTCCTTCTCCTTCTTCTGCTTCTTCTGATTCACCCTCCAGACTTCACCTTCTCCTTCTCCTTCTTCTGCTTCTTCTGATTCACCCTCGAGACTTCACCTTCTCCTTCTCCTTCTTCTACTTCTTCTGATTCACCCTCCAGTCTTCACCTTCTCCTTCTCCTTCTTCTGCTTCTTCTGCTTCACCCTCCAGACTTCACCTTCTCCTTCTCTTTCTTCTGCTTCTTCTGATTCACCCTCCAGACTTCACCTTCTCCTTCTCCTTCTCCTGCTTCTTCTGATTCACCCTCCTGACTTCACCTTCTCCTTCTCCTTCTTCTACTTCTTCTGATTCACCCTCCTGACTTCACCTTCTCCTTCTCCTTCTTCTACTTCTTCTGCTTCACCCTCCAGACGTCACCTTCTCCTTCTCCTTTTCTACTTCTTCTGATTCACGCTCCAGACTTCACCTTCTCCTTCTCCTTCTTCTGCTTCTTCTGATTCACCCTCCAGACTTCACCTTCTCCTTCTCCTTATTCTGCTTCTTCTGATTCACCCTCCAGGCTTCACCTTCTCCTTCTCCTTCTTCTGCTTCTTCTGATTCACCCTCCAGACTTCACCTTCTCCTTCTCCTTCTTCTGCTTCTTCTGATTCACCCTCCAGACTTCACCTTCTCCTTCTCCTTCTTCTACTTCTTCTGATTCACCCTCCAGACTTCATCTTCTCCTTCTCCTTCTTCTGCTTCTTCTGATTCACCCTCCAGACTTCACCTTCTCCTTCTCCTTCTTCTGCTTCTTCTGATTCACCCTCGAGACTTCACCTTCTCCTTCTCCTTCTTCTACTTCTTCTGATTCATCCTCCAGACTTCACCTTCTCCTTCTCCTTCTTCTACTTCTTCTGATTCACCCTCCAGACTTCACCTTCTCCTTCTCCTTCTTCAACTTCTTCTGATTCACCCTCCTGACTTCACCTTCTCCTTCTCCTTCTTCTGCTTCTTCTGCTTCACCCTCCAGACTTCATCTTCTCCTTCTCCTTCTTCAGCTTCTTCTGATTCACGCTCCAGACTTCACCTTCTCCTTCTCCTTCTTCTGCTTCTTCTGATTCACCCTCCAGACTTCACCTTCTCCTTCTCCTTATTCTGCTTCTTCTGATTCACCCTCCAGGCTTCACGTTCTCCTTCTCCTTCTTCTGCTTCTTCTGATTCACCCTCCAGACTTCACCTTCTCCTTCTCCTTCTTCTGCTTCTTCTGATTCACCCTCCAGACTTCACCTTCTCCTTCTCCTTCTTCTACTTCTTCTGATTCACCCTCCAGACTTCATCTTCTCCTTCTCCTTCTTCTGCTTCTTCTGATTCACCCTCCAGACTTCACCTTCTCCTTCTCCTTCTTCTGCTTCTTCTGCTTCACCCTCCTGACTTCACCTTCTCCTTCTCCTTCTTCTGCTTCTTCTGCTGCGCCCTCCAAGACTTAACCTTCTCCTTCTCCTTCTTCTGCTTCTTCTGCTTCACCCTCCTGACTTCACCTTCTCCTTCTCCTTCTTCTACTTCTTCTGCTTAACCCCCTGACTTCACCTTCTCCTTCTCCTTCTTCTGTTTCTTCTGATTCACCCTCCTAACTTCACCTTCTCCTTCTCCTTCTTCTGCTTCTTCTGATTCACCTTCTCCTTCTCCTTCTTCTGATTCTTCTGATTCACCCTCCAGACTTCACCTTCTCCTTCTCCTTCTTCTGCTTCTTCTGATTCACCCTCCTGACTTCACCTTCTCCTTCTCCTTCTTCTACTTCTTCTGATTCACCCTCCTGACTTCACCTTCTCCTTCTCCTTCTTCTACTTCTTCTGCTTCACCCTCCAGACTTCACCTTCTCCTTCTCCTTCTTCTGCTTCTTCTGATTCACCCTCCGGACTTCACCTTCTCCTTCTCCTTCTTCTGCTTCTTCTGATTCACCCTCCAGACTTCACCTTCTCCTTCTCCTTATTCTGCTTCTTCTGATTCACCCTCCAGACTTCACCTTCTCCTTCTCCTTCTTCTGCTTCTTCTGATTCACCCTCCAGACTTCATGTTCTCCTTCTCCTTCTTCTGCTTCTTCTGCTTCACCCTCCTGACTTCACCTTCTCCTTCTCCTTCTTCTACTTCTTCTGATTCTCCCTCCAGACTTCACCTTCTCCTTCTTCTGCTTCTTCTGCTTCACCCTCCAGACTTCACCTTCTCCTTCTCCTTCTTCTGCTTCTTCTGCTGCGCCCTCCAGACTTCACCTTCTCCTTCTCCTTCTTCTGCTTCTTCTGCTTCACCCTCCTGACTTCACCTTCTCCTTCTCCTTCTTCTGATTCTTCTGATTCAACCTCCAGACTTCACCTTCTCCTTCTCCTTCTTCTGCTTCTTCTGCTTCACCCTCCTGACTTCACCTTCTCCTTCTCCTTCTTCTACTTGTTCTGCTTCACCGCCCTGACTTCACCTTCTCCTTCTCCTTCTTCTGCTTCTTCTGATTCACCCTCCTAACTTCACCTTCTCCTTCTCCTTCTTCTGCTTCTTCTGATTCACCCTCCTGACTTCACCTTCTCCTTCTCCTTCTTCTGATACTTCTGATTCAATCTCCAGACTTCACCTTCTCCTTCTCCTTCTTCTGCTTCTTCTGATTCACCCTCCTGACTTCACCTTCTCCTTCTCCTTCTTCTACTTCTTCTGCTTCACCCTCCAGACTTCACCTTCTCCTTCTCCTTCTTCTACTTCTTCTGATTCACCCTCCAGACTTCACCTTCTCCTTCTCCTTCTTCTGCTTCTTCTGATTCACCCTCCAGACTTTACCTTCTCCTTCTCCTTATTCTGCTTCTTCTGATTCACCCTCCAGACTTCACCTTCTCCTTCTCCTTCTTCTGCTTCTTCTGATTCACCCTCCAGACTTCACCTTCTCCTTCTCCTTCTTCTGCTTCTTCTGCTTCACCCTCCTGACTTCACCTTCTCCTTCTCCTTCTTCTATTTCTTCTGATTCACCCTCCAGACATCACCTTCTCCTTCTTCTGCTTCTTCTGCTTCACCCTCCAGACTTCACCTTCTCCTTCTCCTTCTTCTGCTTCTTCTGCTGCGCCCTCCAGACTTCACCTTCTCCTTCTCCTTCTTCTGCTTCTTCTGCTTCACCCTCCTGACTTCACCTTCTCCTTCTCCTTCTTCTACTTCTTCTGCTTCACCCCCCTGACTTCACCTTCTCCTTCTCCTTCTTCTGCTTCTTCTGATTCACCCTCCTGACTTCACCTTCTCCTTCTCCTTCTTCTGATTCTTCTGATTCAACCTCCAGACTTCACCTTCTCCTTCTCCTTCTTATGCTTCTTCTGCTTCACCCTCCTGACTTCACCTTCTCCTTCTCCTTCTTCTACTTCTTCTGCTTCACCGCCCTGACTTCACCTTCTCCTTCTCCTTCTTCTGCTTCTTCTGATTCACCCTCCTAACTTCACCTTCTCCTTCTCCTTCTTCTGCTTCTTCTGATTCACCCTCCTGACTTCACCTTCTCCTTCTCCTTCTTCTGCTTCTTCTGATTCACCCTCCTGACTTCACCTTCTCCTTCTCCTTCTTCTACTTCTTCTGATTCACCCTCCTGACTTCACCTTCTCCTTCTCCTTCTTCTACTTCTTCTGCTTCACCCTCCAGACTTCACCTTCTCCTTCTCCTTCTTCTACTTCTTCTGATTCACCCTCCAGACTTCACCTTCTCCTTCTCCTTCTTCTGCTTCTTCTGATTCACCCTCCAGACTTCACCTTCTCCTTCTCCTTCTTCTGCTTCTTCTGATTCACCCTCCAGACGTCACCTTTTCCTTCTCCTTCTTCTGCTTCTTCTGATTCACCCTCCAGACTTCACCTTCTCCTTCTCCTTCTTCTGCTTCTTCTGATTCACCCTCCAGACTTCACCTTCTCCTTCTCCTTCTTCTACTTCTTCTGAGTCACCCTCCAGACTTCACCTTCTCCTTCTCCTTCTTCTGATTCTTCTGATTCACCCTCCAGACTTCACCATCTCCTTCTCCTTCTTCTGCTTCTTCTGATTCTCCCTCCAGACTTCACCTTCTCCTTCTCCTTCTTCTACTTCTTCTGATTGACCCTCCAGACTTCACCTTCTCCTTCTCCTTCTTCTACTTCATCTGATTCACCCTCCAGTCTTCACCTTCTCCTTCTCCTTCTTCTGCTTCTTCTGCTTCACCCTCCAGACTTCACCTTCTCCTTCTCTTTCTTCTGCTTCTTCTGATTCACCCTCCAGACTTCACCTTCTCCTTCTCCTTCTCCTGCTTCTTCTGATTCATCCTCCTGACTTCACCTTCTCCTTCTCCTTCTTCTACTTCTTCTGATTCACCCTCCTGACTTCACCTTCTCCTTCTCCTTCTTCTACTTCTTCTGCTTCACCCTCCAGACGTCACCTTCTCCTTCTCCTTCTTCTACTTCTTCTGATTCACACTCCAGACTTCACCTTCTCCTTCTCCTTCTTCTGCTTCTTCTGATTCACCCTCCAGACTTCACCTTCTCCTTCTCCTTATTCTGCTTCTTCTGATTCACCCTCCAGGCTTCACCTTCTCCTTCTCCTTCTTCTGCTTCTTCTGATTCACCCTCCAGACTTCACCTTCTCCTTCTCCTTCTTCTGCTTCTTCTGATTCACCCTCCAGACTTCACCTTCTCCTTCTCCTTCTTCTACTTCTTCTGATTCACCCTCCAGACTTCATCTTCTCCTTCTCCTTCTTCTGCTTCTTCTGATTCACCCTCCAGACTTCACCTTCTCCTTCTCCTTCTTCTGCTTCTTCTGATTCACCCTCGAGACTTCACCTTCTCCTTCTCCTTCTTCTACTTCTTCTGATTCATCCTCCAGACTTCACCTTCTCCTTCTCCTTCTTCTACTTCTTCTGATTCACCCTCCAGACTTCACCTTCTCCTTCTCCTTCTTCAACTTCTTCTGATTCACCCTCCTGACTTCACCTTCTCCTTCTCCTTCTTCTGCTTCTTCTGCTTCACCCTCCAGACTTCATCTTTTCCTTCTCCTTCTTCAGCTTCTTCTGCTTCACCCTCCAGACTTCACCTTCTCCTTCTCCTTCTTCTGCTTCTTCTGCTTCACCCTCCTGACTTCACCTCCTCCTTCTCCTTCTTCTACTTCTTCTGATTCACCCTCCAGACTTCACCTTCTCCTTCTCCTTCTTCTGCTTCTTCTGCTTCACCCTCCAGACTTCACCTTCTCCTTCTCCTTCTTCTGCTTCTTCTGCTACGCCCTCCAGACTTCACCTTCTCCTTCTCCTTCTTCTGCTTCTTCTGCTTCACCCTCCAGACTTCACCTTCTCCTCCTCCTTCTTCTCTTCTTCTGCTTCACCCTCCTGACTTCACCTTCTCCTTCTCCTTATTCTGCTTCTTCTGATTCACCCTCCAGACTTCACCTTCTCCTTCTCCTTCTTCTGCTTCTTCTGATTCACCCTCCAGACTTCACCTTCTCCTTCTCCTTCTTCTGCTTCTTCTGATTCACCCTCCAGACTTCACCTTCTCCTTCTCCTTCTTCTACTTCTTCTGATTCACCCTCCAGACTTCACCTTCTCCTTCTCCTTCTTCTGATTCTTCTGATTCACCCTCCAGACTTCACCATCTCCTTCTCCTTCTTCTGCTTCTTCTGATTCACCCTCCAGACTTCACCTTCTCCTTCTCCTTCTTCTACTTCTTCTGATTCACCCTCCAGACTTCACCTTCTCCTTCTCCTTCTTCTGCTTCTTCTGATTCACCCTCCAGTCTTCACCTTCTCCTTCTCCTTCTTCTGCTTCTTCTGCTTCACCCTCCAGACTTCACCTTCTCCTTCTCTTTCTTCTGCTTCTTCTGATTCACCCTCCAGACTTCACCTTCTCCTTCTCCTTCTTCTGATTCTTCTGATTCACCCTCCAGACTTCACCTTCTCCTTCTCCTTCTTCTGCTTCTTCTGATTCACCCTCCTGACTTCACCTCCGTCTCCTTCTTCTACTTCTTCTGATTCACCCTCCTGACTTCACCTTCTCCTTCTCCTTCTTCTACTTCTTCTGATTCACCCTCCAGACTTCACCTTCTCCTTCTCCTTCTTCAACTTCTTCTGATTCACCCTCGAGACTTCACCTTCTCCTTCTCCTTCTTCTACTTCTTCTGATTCATCCTCCAGACTTCACCTTCTCCTTCTCCTTCTTCTACTTCTTCTGATTCACCCTCCAGACTTCACCTTCTCCTTCTCCTTCTTCAACTTCTTCTGATTCACCCTCCTGACTTCACCTTCTCCTTCTCCTTCTTCTGCTTCTTCTGCTTCACCCTCCAGACTTCATCTTCTCCTTCTCCTTCTTCAGCTTCTTCTGCTTCACCCTCCAGACTTCACCTTCTTCTTCTCCTTCTTCTGCTTCTTCTGCTTCACCCTCCTGACTTCACCTCCTCCTTCTCCTTCTTCTACTTCTTCTGATTCACCCTCCAGACTTCACCTTCTCCTTCTCCTTCTTCTGCTTCTTCTGATTCACCCTCCAGACTTCACCTTCTCCTTCTCCTTATTCTGCTTCTTCTGATTCACCCTCCAGGCTTCACCTTCTCCTTCTCCTTCTTCTGCTTCTTCTGATTCACCCTCCAGACTTCACCTTCTCCTTCTCCTTCTTCTGCTTCTTCTGATTCACCCTCCAGACTTCACCTTCTCCTTCTCCTTCTTCTACTTCTTCTGATTCACCCTCCAGACTTCATCTTCTCCTTCTCCTTCTTCTGCTTCTTCTGATTCACCCTCCAGACTTCACCTTCTCCTTCTCCTTCTTCTGCTTCTTCTGATTCACCCTCGAGACTTCACCTTCTCCTTCTCCTTCTTCTACTTCTTCTGATTCACCCTCCAGTCTTCACCTTCTCCTTCTCCTTCTTCTGCTTCTTCTGCTTCACCCTCCAGACTTCACCTTCTCCTTCTCTTTCTTCTGCTTCTTCTGATTCACCCTCCAGACTTCACCTTCTCCTTCTCCTTCTCCTGCTTCTTCTGATTCACCCTCCTGACTTCACCTTCTCCTTCTCCTTCTTCTACTTCTTCTGATTCACCCTCCTGACTTCACCTTCTCCTTCTCCTTCTTCTACTTCTTCTGCTTCACCCTCCAGACGTCACCTTCTCCTTCTCCTTCTTCTACTTCTTCTGATTCACGCTCCAGACTTCACCTTCTCCTTCTCCTTCTTCTGCTTCTTCTGATTCACCCTCCAGACTTCACCTTCTCCTTCTCCTTATTCTGCTTCTTCTGATTCACCCTCCAGGCTTCACCTTCTCCTTCTCCTTCTTCTGCTTCTTCTGATTCACCCTCCAGACTTCACCTTCTCCTTCTCCTTCTTCTGCTTCTTCTGATTCACCCTCCAGACTTCACCTTCTCCTTCTCCTTCTTCTACTTCTTCTGATTCACCCTCCAGACTTCATCTTCTCCTTCTCCTTCTTCTGCTTCTTCTGATTCACCCTCCAGACTTCACCTTCTCCTTCTCCTTCTTCTGCTTCTTCTGATTCACCCTCGAGACTTCACCTTCTCCTTTTCCTTCTTCTACTTCTTCTGATTCATCCTCCAGACTTCACCTTCTCCTTCTCCTTCTTCTACTTCTTCTGATTCACCCTCCAGACTTCACCTTCTCCTTCTCCTTCTTCAACTTCTTCTGATTCACCCTCCTGACTTCACCTTCTCCTTCTCCTTCTTCTGCTTCTTCTGCTTCACCCTCCAGACTTCATCTTCTCCTTCTCCTTCTTCAGCTTCTTCTGCTTCACCCTCCAGACTTCACCTTCTCCTTCTCCTTCTTCTGCTTCTTCTGCTTCACCCTCCTGACTTCACCTCCTCCTTCTCCTTCTTCTACTTCTTCTGATTCACCCTCCAGACTTCACCTTCTCCTTCTCCTTCTTCTGCTTCTTCTGCTTCACCCTCCAGACTTCACCTTCTCCTTCTCCTTCTTCTGCTTTTTCTGCTACGCCCTCCAGACTTCACCTTCTCCTTCTCCTTCTTCTGCTTCTTCTGCTTCACCCTCCAGACTTCACCTTCTCCTCCTCCTTCTTCTCTTCTTCTGCTTCACCCTCCTGACTTCACCTTCTCCTTCTCCTTATTCTGCTTCTTCTGATTCACCCTCCAGACTTCACCTTCTCCTTCTCCTTCTTCTGCTTCTTCTGATTCACCCTCCAGACTTCACCTTCACCTTCTCCTTCTTCTGCTTCTTCTGATTCACCCTCCAGACTTCACCTTCTCCTTCTCCTTCTTCTACTTCTTCTGATTCACCCTCCAGACTTCACCTTCTCCTTCTCCTTCTTCTGATTCTTCTGATTCACCCTCCAGACTTCACCATCTCCTTCTCCTTCTTCTGCTTCTTCTGATTCACCCTCCAGACTTCACCTTCTCCTTCTCCTTCTTCTACTTCTTCTGATTCACCCTCCAGACTTCACCTTCTCCTTCTCCTTCTTCTGCTTCTTCTGATTCACCCTCCAGTCTTCACCTTCTCCTTCTCCTTCTTCTGCTTCTTCTGCTTCACCCTCCAGACTTCACCTTCTCCTTCTCTTTCTTCTGCTTCTTCTGATTCACCCTCCAGACTTCACCTTCTCCTTCTCCTTCTTCTGATTCTTCTGATTCACCCTCCAGACTTCACCTTCTCCTTCTCCTTCTTCTGCTTCTTCTGATTCACCCTCCTGACTTCACCTCCGTCTCCTTCTTCTACTTCTTCTGATTCACCCTCCTGACTTCACCTTCTCCTTCTCCTTCTTCTACTTCTTCTGATTCACCCTCCAGACTTCACCTTCTCCTTCTCCTTCTTCAACTTCTTCTGATTCACCCTCGAGACTTCACCTTCTCCTTCTCCTTCTTCTACTTCTTCTGATTCATCCTCCAGACTTCACCTTCTCCTTCTCCTTCTTCTACTTCTTCTGATTCACCCTCCAGACTTCACCTTCTCCTTCTCCTTCTTCAACTTCTTCTGATTCACCCTCCTGACTTCACCTTCTCCTTCTCCTTCTTCTGCTTCTTCTGCTTCACCCTCCAGACTTCATCTTCTCCTTCTCCTTCTTCAGCTTCTTCTGCTTCACCCTCCAGACTTCACCTTCTCCTTCTCCTTCTTCTGCTTCTTCTGCTTCACCCTCCTGACTTCACCTCCTCCTTCTCCTTCTTCTACTTCTTCTGATTCACCCTCCAGACTTCACCTTCTCCTTCTCCTTCTTCTGCTTCTTCTGATTCACCCTCCAGACTTCACCTTCTCCTTCTCCTTATTCTGCTTCTTCTGATTCACCCTCCAGGCTTCACCTTCTCCTTCTCCTTCTTCTGCTTCTTCTGATTCACCCTCCAGACTTCACCTTCTCCTTCTCCTTCTTCTGCTTCTTCTGATTCACCCTCCAGACTTCACCTTCTCCTTCTCCTTCTTCTACTTCTTCTGATTCACCCTCCAGACTTCATCTTCTCCTTCTCCTTCTTCTGCTTCTTCTGATTCACCCTCCAGACTTCACCTTCTCCTTCTCCTTCTTCTGCTTCTTCTGATTCACCCTCGAGACTTCACCTTCTCCTTCTCCTTCTTCTACTTCTTCTGATTCACCCTCCAGTCTTCACCTTCTCCTTCTCCTTCTTCTGCTTCTTCTGCTTCACCCTCCAGACTTCACCTTCTCCTTCTCTTTCTTCTGCTTCTTCTGATTCACCCTCCAGACTTCACCTTCTCCTTCTCCTTCTCCTGGTTCTTCTGATTCACCCTCCTGACTTCACCTTCTCCTTCTCCTTCTTCTACTTCTTCTGATTCACCCTCCTGACTTCACCTTCTCCTTCTCCTTCTTCTACTTCTTCTGCTTCACCCTCCAGACGTCACCTTCTCCTTCTCCTTCTTCTACTTCTTCTGATTCACGCTCCAGACTTCACCTTCTCCTTCTCCTTCTTCTGCTTCTTCTGATTCACCCTCCAGACTTCACCTTCTCCTTCTCCTTATTCTGCTTCTTCTGATTCACCCTCCAGGCTTCACCTTCTCCTTCTCCTTCTTCTGCTTCTTCTGATTCACCCTCCAGACTTCACCTTCTCCTTCTCCTTCTTCTGCTTCTTCTGATTCACCCTCCAGACTTCACCTTCTCCTTCTCCTTCTTCTACTTCTTCTGATTCACCCTCCAGACTTCATCTTCTCCTTCTCCTTCTTCTGCTTCTTCTGATTCACCCTCCAGACTTCACCTTCTCCTTCTCCTTCTTCTGCTTCTTCTGATTCACCCTCGAGACTTCACCTTCTCCTTCTCCTTCTTCTACTTCTTCTGATTCATCCTCCAGACTTCACCTTCTCCTTCTCCTTCTTCTACTTCTTCTGATTCACCCTCCAGACTTCACCTTCTCCTTCTCCTTCTTCAACTTCTTCTGATTCACCCTCCTGACTTCACCTTCTCCTTCTCCTTCTTCTGCTTCTTCTGCTTCACCCTCCAGACTTCATCTTCTCCTTCTCCTTCTTCAGCTTCTTCTGATTCACGCTCCAGACTTCACCTTCTCCTTCTCCTTCTTCTGCTTCTTCTGATTCACCCTCCAGACTTCACCTTCTCCTTCTCCTTATTCTGCTTCTTCTGATTCACCCTCCAGGCTTCACCTTCTCCTTCTCCTTCTTCTGCTTCTTCTGATTCACCCTCCAGACTTCACCTTCTCCTTCTCCTTCTTCTGCTTCTTCTGATTCACCCTCCAGACTTCACCTTCTCCTTCTCCTTCTTCTACTTCTTCTGATTCACCCTCCAGACTTCATCTTCTCCTTCTCCTTCTTCTGCTTCTTCTGATTCACCCTCCAGACTTCACCTTCTCCTTCTCCTTCTTCTGCTTCTTCTGCTTCACCCTCCTGACTTCACCTTCTCCTTCTCCTTCTTCTGCTTCTTCTGCTGCGCCCTCCAAGACTTAACCTTCTCCTTCTCCTTCTTCTGCTTCTTCTGCTTCACCCTCCTGACTTCACCTTCTCCTTCTCCTTCTTCTACTTCTTCTGCTTAACCCCCTGACTTCACCTTCTCCTTCTCCTTCTTCTGTTTCTTCTGATTCACCCTCCTAACTTCACCTTCTCCTTCTCCTTCTTCTGCTTCTTCTGATTCACCTTCTCCTTCTCCTTCTTCTGATTCTTCTGATTCACCCTCCAGACTTCACCTTCTCCTTCTTCTTCTTCTGCTTCTTCTGATTCACCCTCCTGACTTCACCTTCTCCTTCTCCTTCTTCTACTTCTTCTGATTCACCCTCCTGACTTCACCTTCTCCTTCTCCTGCTTCTACTTCTTCTGCTTCACCCTCCAGACTTCACCTTCTCCTTCTCCTTCTTCTGCTTCTTCTGATTCACCCTCCGGACTTCACCTTCTCCTTCTCCTTCTTCTGCTTCTTCTGATTCACCCTCCAGACTTCACCTTCTCCTTCTCCTTATTCTGCTTCTTCTGATTCACCCTCCAGACTTCACCTTCTCCTTCTCCTTCTTCTGCTTCTTCTGATTCACCCTCCAGACTTCATGTTCTCCTTCTCCTTCTTCTGCTTCTTCTGCTTCACCCTCCTGACTTCACCTTCTCCTTCTCCTTCTTCTACTTCTTCTGATTCTCCCTCCAGACTTCACCTTCTCCTTCTTCTGCTTCTTCTGCTTCACCCTCCAGACTTCACCTTCTCCTTCTCCTTCTTCTGCTTCTTCTGCTGCGCCCTCCAGACTTCACCTTCTCCTTCTCCTTCTTCTGCTTCTTCTGCTTCACCCTCCTGACTTCACCTTCTACTTCTCCTTCTTCTACTTCTTCTGCTTCACCCCCCTGACTTCACCTTCTCCTTCTCCTTCTTCTGCTTCTTCTGATTCACCCTCCTGACTTCACCTTCTCCTTCTCCTTCTTCTGATTCTTCTGATTCAACCTCCAGACTTCACCTTCTCCTTCTCCTTCTTCTGCTTCTTCTGCTTCACCCTCCTGACTTCACCTTCTCCTTCTCCTTCTTCTACTTGTTCTGCTTCACCGCCCTGACTTCACCTTCTCCTTCTCCTTCTTCTGCTTCTTCTGATTCACCCTCCTAACTTCACCTTCTCCTTCTCCTTCTTCTGCTTCTTCTGATTCACCCTCCTGACTTCACCTTCTCCTTCTCCTTCTTCTGATACTTCTGATTCAATCTCCAGACTTCACCTTCTCCTTCTCCTTCTTCTGCTTCTTCTGATTCACCCTCCTGACTTCACCTTCTCCTTCTCCTTCTTCTACTTCTTCTGATACACCCTCCTGACTTCACCTTCTCCTTCTCCTTCTTCTACTTCTTCTGCTTCACCCTCCAGACATCACCTTCTCCTTCTCCTTCTTCTACTTCTTCTGATTCACGCTCCAGACTTCACCTTCTCCTTCTCCTTCTTCTGCTTCTTCTGATTCACCCTCCAGACTTCACCTTCTCCTTCTCCTTATTCTGCTTCTTCTGATTCACCCTCCAGGCTTCACCTTCTCCTTCTCCTTCTTCTGCTTCTTCTGATTCACCCTCCAGACTTCACCTTCTCCTTCTCCTTCTTCTGCTTCTTCTGATTCACCCTCCAGACTTCACCTTCTCCTTCTCCTTCTTCTACTTCTTCTGCTTCACCCTCCAGACTTCATCTTCTCCTTCTCCTTCTTCTGCTTCTTCTGATTCACCCTCCAGACTTCACCTTCTCCTTCTCCTTCTTCTGCTTCTTCTGATTCACCCTCGAGACTTCACCTTCTCCTTCTCCTTCTTCTACTTCTTCTGATTCACCCTCCAGACTTCACCTTCTCCTTCTCCTTCTTCTACTTCTTCTGATTCACCCTCCAGACTTCACCTTCTCCTTCTCCTTCTTCAACTTCTTCTGATTCACCCTCCTGACTTCACTTTCTCCTTCTCCTTCTTCTGCTTCTTCTGCTTCACCCTCCAGACTTCATCCTCTCCTTCTCCTTCTTCAGCTTCTTCTGCTTCACCCTCCAGACTTCACCTTCTCCTTCTCCTTCTTCTGCTTCTTCTGCTTCACCCTCCTGACTTCACCTCCTCCTTCTCCTTCTTCTACTTCTTCTGATTCACCCTCCAGACTTCACCTTCTCCTTCTCCTTCTTCTGCTTCTTCTGCTTCACCCTCCAGACTTCACCTTCTCCTTCTCCTTATTCTGCTTCTTCTTCTACGCCCTCCAGACTTCACCTTCTCCTTCTCCTTCTTCTGCTTCTTCTGCTTCACCCTCCAGACTTCACCTTCTCCTCCTCCTTCTTCTCTTCTTCTGCTTCACCCTCCTGACTTCACCTTCTCCTTCTCATTATTCTGCTTCTTCTGATTCACCCTCCAGACTTCACCTTCTCCTTCTCCTTCTTCTGCTTCTTCTGATTCACCCTCCAGACTTCACCTTCTCCTTCTCCTTCTTCTGCTTCTTCTGATTCACCCTCCAGACTTCACCTTCTCCTTCTCCTTCTTCTACTTCTTCTGATTCACCCTCCAGACTTCACCTTCTCCTTCTCCTTCTTCTGATTCTTCTGATTCACCCTCCAGACTTCACCATCTCCTTCTCCTTCTTCTGCTTCTTCTGATTCACCCTCCAGACTTCACCTTCTCCTTCTCCTTCTTCTACTTCTTCTGATTCACCCTCCAGACTTCACCTTCTCCTTCTCCTTCTTCTACTTCTTCTGATTCACCCTCCAGTCTTCACCTTCTCCTTCTCCGTCTTCTGCTTCTTCTGCTTCACCCTCCAGACTTCACCTTCTCCTTCTCTTTCTTCTGCTTCTTCTGATTCACCCTCCAGACTTCACCTTCTCCTTCTCCTTCTTCTGAATCTTCTGATTCACCCTCCAGACTTCACCTTCTCCTTCTCCTTCTTCTGCTTCTTCTGATTCACCCTCCTGACTTCACCTCCGTCTCCTTCTTCTACTTCTTCTGATTCACCCTCCTGACTTCACCTTCTCCTTCTCCTTCTTCTACTTCTTCTGATTCACCCTCCAGACTTCAGCTTCTCCTTCTTCTACTTCTTCTGATTCACCCTCCAGACTTCACCTTCTCCTTCTCCTTCTTCTGCTTCTTCTGATTCAGCCTCCAGACTTCACCTTCTCCTTCTCCTTATTCTGCTTCTTCTGATTCACCCTCCAGACTTCACCTTCTCCTTCTCCTTCTTCTGCTTCTTCTGATTCACCCTCCAGACTTCACCTTCTCCTTCTCCTTCTTCTGCTTCTTCTGATTCACCCTCCAGACTTCACCTTCTCCTTCTCCTTCTTCTACTTCTTCTGATTCACCCTCCAGACTTCATCTTCTCCTTCTCCTTCTTCTGCTTCTTCTGATTCACCCTCCAGACTTCACCTTCTCCTTCTCCTTCTTCTGCTTCTTCTGATTCACCCTCCAGACTTCACCTTCTCCTTCTCCTTCTTCTACTTCTTCTGATTCACCCTCCAGACTTCACCTTCTCCTTCTCCTTCTTCCGCTTCTTCTGATTCACCCTCCAGACTTCACCTTCTCCTTCTCCTTCTTCTGCTTCTTCTGATGCACACTTCAGACTTCACCTTCTCCTTCTCCTTCTTCTGCTTCTTTTGATTCACCCTCCAGACCTCACCTTCTCCTTCTCCTTCTTCTACTTCTTCTGATTCACCCTCCAGACTTCATCTCCTCCTTCTCCTTCTTCTGCTTCTTCTGATTCACCCTTCAGACTTCACCTTCTCCTTCTCCTTCTTCTGCCTCTTCTGATTCACCCTCCAGACTTCGCCTTCTCCTTCTCCTTCTTCTACTTCTTCTGATTTACCCTCCAGACTTCACCTTCTCCTTCTCCTTCTTCTACTTCTTCTGATTCACCCTCCAGTCTTCACCTTCTCCTTCTCCTTCTTCTGCTTCTTCTGATTCACCCTCCAGACTTCACCTTCTCCTTCTCCTTCTTCTGCTTCTTCTGATTCACCCTCCAGACTTAACCTTCTCCTTCTCCTTCTTCTGCTTCTTCTGATTCATCCTCCAGACATCACCTTCTCCTTCTCCTTCTTCTACTTCTTCTGATTCACCCTCCAGACTTCACCTTCTCCTTCTCCTTCTTCTGCTTCTTCTGATTCACCCTCCAGTCTTCACCTTCTCCTTCTCCTTCGTCTACTTCTTCTGATGCACCCTCCAGACTACACCTTCTCCTTCTCCATCTTCTACTTCTTCTGATTCACCCTCCAGACTTCACCTTCTCCTTCTCCTTCTTCTGCTTCTTCTGATTCACCCTCCAGACTTCACCTTCTCCTTCTCCTTCTTCTACTTCTTCTGATTCACCCTCCAGACTTCACCTTCTCCTTCTCCTTCTTCGACTTCTTCTGATTCACCCTCCAGACTTCATCTTCTCCTTCTCCTTCTTCTACTTCTTCTGCTTCTCCCTCCAGACTTCACCTTCTCCTTCTCCTTCTTCTGCTTCTTCTGATTCACCCTCCAGATTTCACCTTCTCCTTCTCCTTCTTCTGCTTCTTCTGCTTCACCCTCCAGACTTCACCTTCTCCTTCTCCTTCTTCTAATTCTTCTGCTTCACCCTCCAGACTTCACCTTCTCCTTCTCCTTCTTCTGCTTCTTCTGTTTCACCCTCCTGACTTCACCTTCTCCTTCTCCTTCTTCTCCTTCTTCTGATTCACCCTCCAGACTTCACCTTCTCCTTCTCCTTCTTCTGCTTCTTCTGCTTCACCCTCCAGACTTCACCTTCTCCTTCTCCTTCTTCTGCTTCTTCTGCTGCGCACTCCAGACTTCACCTTCTCCTTCTCCTTCTTCTGCTTCTTCTGCTTCACCCTCCTGACTTCACCTTCTCCTTCTCCTTCTTCTACTTCTTCTGCTTCACCCCCCTGACTTCACCTTCTCCTTCTCCTTCTTCTGCTTCTTCTGATTCACCTTCCTAACTTCACCTTCTCCTTCTCCTTCTTCTGCTTCTTCTGATTCACCCTCCTGACTTCACCTTCTCCTTCTCCTTCTCCTGAATCTTCTGATTCACCCTCCAGACTTCACCTTCTCCTTCTCCTTCTTCTGCTTCTTCTGATTCACCCTCCTGACTTCACCTTCTCCTTCTCCTTCTTCTACTTCTTCTGATTCACCCTCCTGACTTCACCTTCTCCTTCTCCTTCTTCTACTTCTTCTGATTCACCCTCCAGACTTCACGTTCTCCTTCTCCTTCTTCTGCTTCTTCTGATTCACCCTCCAGACTTCACCTTCTCCTTCTCCTTCTTCTGCTTCTTCTGATTCACCCTCCAGACTTCATGTTCTCCTTCTCCTTCTTCTGCTTCTTCTGCTTCACCCTCCTGACTTCACCTTCTCCTTCTCCTTCTTCTACTTCTTCTGATTCTCCCTCCAGACTTCACCTTCTCCTTCTTCTGCTTCTTCTGCTTCACCCTCCAGACTTCACCTTCTCCTTCTCCTTCTTCTGCTTCTTCTGCTGCGCCCTCCAGACTTCACCTTCTCCTTCTCCTTCTTCTGCTTCTTCTGCTTCACCCTCCTGAGTTCACCTTCTACTTCTCCTTCTTCTACTTCTTCTGCTTCACCCCCCTGACTTCACCTTCTCCTTCTCCTTCTTCTGCTTCTTCTGATTCACCCTCCTGACTTCACCTTCTCCTTCTCCTTCTTCTGATTCTTCTGATTCAACCTCCAGACTTCACCTTCTCCTTCTCCTTCTTCTGCTTCTTCTGCTTCACCCTCCTGACTTCACCTTCTCCTTCTCCTTCTTCTACTTCTTCTGCTTCACCGCCCTGACTTCACCTTCTCCTTCTCCTTCTTCTGCTTCTTCTGATTCACCCTCCTAACTTCACCTTCTCCTTCTCCTTCTTCTGCTTCTTCTGATTCACCCTCCTGACTTCACCTTCTCCTTCTCCTTCTTCTGATACTTCTGATTCAATCTCCAGACTTCACCTTCTCCTTCTCCTTCTTCTGCTTCTTCTGATTCACCCTCCTGACTTCACCTTCTCCTTCTCCTTCTTCTACTTCTTCTGATTCACCCTCCTGACTTCACCTTCTCCTTCTCCTTCTTCTACTTCTTCTGCTTCACCCTCCAGACATCACCTTCTCCTTCTCCTTCTTCTACTTCTTCTGATTCACGCTCCAGACTTCACCTTCTCCTTCTCCTTCTTCTGCTTCTTCTGATTCACCCTCCAGACTTCACCTTCTCCTTCTCCTTTTTCTGCTTCTTCTGATTCACCCTCCAGGCTTCACCTTCTCCTTCTCCTTCTTCTGCTTCTTCTGATTCACCCTCCAGACTTCACCTTCTCCTTCTCCTTCTTCTGCTTCTTCTGATTCACCCTCCAGACTTCACCTTCTCCTTCTCCTTCTTCTACTTCTTCTGATTCACCCTCCAGACTTCATCTTCTCCTTCTCCTTCTTCTGCTTCTTCTGATTCACCCTCCAGACTTCACCTTCTCCTTCTCCTTCTTCTGCTTCTTCTGATTCACCCTCGAGACTTCACCTTCTCCTTCTCCTTCATCTACTTCTTCTGATTCACCCTCCAGACTTCACCTTCTCCTTCTCCTTCTTCTACTTCTTCTGATTCACCCTCCAGACTTCACCTTCTCCTTCTCCTTCTTCAACTTCTTCTGATTCACCCTCCTGACTTCACCTTCTCCTTCTCCTTCTTCTGCTTCTTCTGCTTCACCCTCCAGACTTCATCTTCTCCTTCTCCTTCTTCAGCTTCTTCTGCTTCACCCTCCAGACTTCACCTTCTCCTTCTCCTTCTTCTGCTTCTTCTGCTTCACCCTCCTGACTTCACCTCCTCCTTCTCCTTCTTCTACTTCTTCTGATTCACCCTCCAGACTTCACCTTCTCCTTCTCCTTCTTCTGCTTCTTCTGCTTCACCCTCCAGACTTCACCTTCTCCTTCTCCTTATTCTGCTTCTTCTGCTACGCCCTCCAGACTTCACCTTCTCCTTCTCCTTCTTCTGCTTCTTCTGCTTCACCCTCCAGACTTCACCTTCTCCTCCTCCTTCTTCTCTTCTTCTGCTTCACCCTCCTGACTTCACCTTCTCCTTCTCCTTATTCTGCTTCTTCTGATTCACCCTCCAGACTTCACCTTCTCCTTCTCCTTCTTCTGCTTCTTCTGATTCACCCTCCAGACTTCACCTTCTCCTTCTCCTTCTTCTGCTTCTTCTGATTCACCCTCCAGACTTCACCTTCTCCTTCTCCTTCTTCTACTTCTTCTGATTCACCCTCCAGACTTCACCTTCTCCTTCTCCTTCTTCTGATTCTTCTGATTCACCCTCCAGACTTCACCATCTCCTTCTCCTTCTTCTGCTTCTTCTGATTCACCCTCCAGACTTCACCTTCTCCTTCTCCTTCTTCTACTTCTTCTGATTCACCCTCCAGACTTCACCTTCTCCTTCTCCTTCTTCTACTTCTTCTGATTCACCCTCCAGTCTTCACCTTCTCCTTCTCCTTCTTCTGCTTCTTCTGCTTCACCCTCCAGACTTCACCTTCTCCTTCTCTTTCTTCTGCTTCTTCTGATTCACCCTCCAGACTTCACCTTCTCCTTCTCCTTCTTCTGATTCTTCTGATTCACCCTCCAGACTTCACCTTCTCCTTCTCCTTCTTCTGCTTCTTCTGATTCACCCTCCTGACTTCACCTCCGTCTCCTTCTTCTACTTCTTCTGATTCACCCTCCTGACTTCACCTTCTCCTTCTCCTTCTTCTACTTCTTCTGCTTCACCCTCCAGACTTCAGCTTCTCCTTCTTCTACTTCTTCTGATTCACCCTCCAGACTTCACCTTCTCCTTCTCCTTCTTCTGCTTCTTCTGATTCAGCCTCCAGACTTCACCTTCTCCTTCTCCTTATTCTGCTTCTTCTGATTCACCCTCCAGACTTCACCTTCTCCTTCTCCTTCTTCTGCTTCTTCTGATTCACCCTCCAGACTTCACCTTCTCCTTCTCCTTCTTCTGCTTCTTCTGATTCACCCTCCAGACTTCACCTTCTCCTTCTCCTTCTTCTACTTCTTCTGATTCACCCTCCAGACTTCATCTTCTCCTTCTCCTTCTTCTGCTTCTTCTGATTCACCCTCCAGACTTCACCTTCTCCTTCTCCTTCTTCTGCTTCTTCTGATTCACCCTCCAGACTTCACCTTCTCCTTCTCCTTCTTCTACTTCTTCTGATTCACCCTCCAGACTTCACCTTCTCCTTCTCCTTCTTCCGCTTCTTCTGATTCACCCTCCAGACTTCACCTTCTCCTTCTCCTTCTTCTGCTTCTTCTGATTCACACTTCAGACTTCACCTTCTCCTTCTCCTTCTTCTGCTTCTTTTGATTCACCCTCCAGACCTCACCTTCTCCTTCTCCTTCTTCTACTTCTTCTGATTCACCCTCCAGACTTCACCTTCTCCTTCTCCTTCTTCTGATTCTTCTGATTCACCCTCCAGACTTCACCATCTCCTTCTCCTTCTTCTGCTTCTTCTGATTCACCCTCCAGACTTCACCTTCTCCTTCTCCTTCTTCTACTTCTTCTGATTCACCCTCCAGACTTCACCTTCTCCTTCTCCTTCTTCTACTTCTTCTGATTCACCCTCCAGTCTTCACCTTCTCCTTCTCCTTCTTCTGCTTCTTCTGCTTCACCCTCCAGACTTCACCTTCTCCTTCTCTTTCTTCTGCTTCTTCTGATTCACCCTCCAGACTTCACCTTCTCCTTCTCCTTCTTCTGATTCTTCTGATTCACCCTCCAGACTTCACCTTCTCCTTCTCCTTCTTCTGCTTCTTCTGATTCACCCTCCTGACTTCACCTCCGTCTCCTTCTTCTACTTCTTCTGATTCACCCTCCTGACTTCACCTTCTCCTTCTCCTTCTTCTACTTCTTCTGCTTCACCCTCCAGACTTCAGCTTCTCCTTCTTCTACTTCTTCTGATTCACCCTCCAGACTTCACCTTCTCCTTCTCCTTCTTCTGCTTCTTCTGATTCACCCTCCAGACTTCACCTTCTCCTTCTCCTTCTTCTGCTTCTTCTGATTCACCCTCCAGACTTCACCTTCTCCTTCTCCTTCTTCTACTTCTTCTGATTCACCCTCCAGACTTCATCTTCTCCTTCTCCTTCTTCTGCTTCTTCTGATTCACCCTCCAGACTTCACCTTCTCCTTCTCCTTCTTCTGCTTCTTCTGATTCACCCTCCAGACTTCACCTTCTCCTTCTCCTTCTTCTACTTCTTCTGATTCACCCTCCAGACTTCACCTTCTCCTTCTCCTTCTTCCGCTTCTTCTGATTCACCCTCCAGACTTCACCTTCTCCTTCTCCTTCTTCTGCTTCTTCTGATTCACACTTCAGACTTCACCTTCTCCTTCTCCTTCTTCTGCTTCTTTTGATTCACCCTCCAGACCTCACCTTCTCCTTCTCCTTCTTCTACTTCTTCTGATTCACCCTCCAGACTTCACCTTCTCCTTCTCCTTCTTCTGATTCTTCTGATTCACCCTCCAGACTTCACCATCTCCTTCTCCTTCTTCTGCTTCTTCTGATTCACCCTCCAGACTTCACCTTCTCCTTCTCCTTCTTCTACTTCTTCTGATTCACCCTCCAGACTTCACCTTCTCCTTCTCCTTCTTCTACTTCTTCTGATTCACCCTCCAGTCTTCACCTTCTCCTTCTCCTTCTTCTGCTTCTTCTGCTTCACCCTCCAGACTTCACCTTCTCCTTCTCTTTCTTCTGCTTCTTCTGATTCACCCTCCAGACTTCACCTTCTCCTTCTCCTTCTTCTGATTCTTCTGATTCACCCTCCAGACTTCACCTTCTCCTTCTCCTTCTTCTGCTTCTTCTGATTCACCCTCCTGACTTCACCTCCGTCTCCTTCTTCTACTTCTTCTGATTCACCCTCCTGACTTCACCTTCTCCTTCTCCTTCTTCTACTTCTTCTGCTTCACCCTCCAGACTTCAACTTCTCCTTCTTCTACTTCTTCTGATTCACCCTCCAGACTTCACCTTCTCCTTCTCCTTCTTCTGCTTCTTCTGATTCAGCCTCCAGACTTCACCTTCTCCTTCTCCTTATTCTGCTTCTTCTGATTCACCCTCCAGACTTCACCTTCTCCTTCTCCTTCTTCTGCTTCTTCTGATTCACCCTCCAGACTTCACCTTCTCCTTCTCCTTCTTCTGCTTCTTCTGATTCACCCTCCAGACTTCACCTTCTCCTTCTCCTTCTTCTACTTCTTCTGATTCACCCTCCAGACTTCATCTTCTCCTTCTCCTTCTTCTGCTTCTTCTGATTCACCCTCCAGACTTCACCTTCTCCTTCTCCTTCTTCTGCTTCTTCTGATTCACCCTCCAGACTTCACCTTCTCCTTCTCCTTCTTCTACTTCTTCTGATTCACCCTCCAGACTTCACCTTCTCCTTCTCCTTCTTCCGCTTCTTCTGATTCACCCTCCAGACTTCACCTTCTCCTTCTCCTTCTTCTGCTTCTTCTGATTCACACTTCAGACTTCACCTTCTCCTTCTCCTTCTTCTGCTTCTTTTGATTCACCCTCCAGACCTCACCTTCTCCTTCTCCTTCTTCTACTTCTTCTGATTCACCCTCCAGACTTCATCTCCTCCTTCTCCTTCTTCTGCTTCTTCTGATTCACCCTTCAGACTTCACCTTCTCCTTCTCCTTCTTCTGCCTCTTCTGATTCACCCTCCAGACTTCGCCTTCTCCTTCTCCTTCTTCTACTTCTTCTGATTTACCCTCCAGACTTCACCTTCTCCTTCTCCTTCTTCTACTTCTTCTGATTCACCCTCCAGTCTTCACCTTCACCTTCTCCTTCTTCTGCTTCTTCTGATTCACCCTCCAGACTTCACCTTCTCCTTCTCCTTCTTCTGCTTCTTCTGATTCACCCTCCAGACTTCACCTTCTCCTTCTCCTTCTTCTGCTTCTTCTGATTCATCCTCCAGACATCACCTTCTCCTTCTCCTTCTTCTACTTCTTCTGATTCACCCTCCAGACTTCACCTTCTCCTTCTCCTTCTTCTGCTTCTTCTGATTCACCCTCCAGTCTTCACCTTCTCCTTCTCCTTCGTCTACTTCTTCTGATGCACCCTCCAGACTACACCTTCTCCTTCTCCATCTTCTACTTCTTCTGATTCACCCTCCAGACTTCACCTTCTCCTTCTCCTTCTTCTGCTTCTTCTGATTCACCCTCCAGACTTCACCTTCTCCTTCTCCTTCTTCTACTTCTTCTGATTCACCCTCCAGACTTCACCTTCTCCTTCTCCTTCTTCGACTTCTTCTGATTCACCCTCCAGACTTCATCTTCTCCTTCTCCTTCTTCTACTTCTTCTGCTTCTCCCTCCAGACTTCACCTTCTCCTTCTCCTTCTTCTGCTTCTTCTGATTCACCCTCCAGACTTCACCTTCTCCTTCTCCTTCTTCTGCTTCTTCTGCTTCACCCTCCTGACTTCACCTTCTCCTTCTCCTTCTTCTAATTCTTCTGCTTCACCCTCCAGACTTCACCTTCTCCTTCTCCTTCTTCTGCTTCTTCTGCTTCACCCTCCTGACTTCACCTTCTCCTTCTCCTTCTTCTCCTTCTTCTGATTCACCCTCCAGACTTCACCTTCTCCTTCTCCTTCTTCTGCTTCTTCTGCTTCACCCTCCAGACTTCACCTTCTCCTTCTCCTTCTTCTGCTTCTTCTGCTTCACCCTCCTGACTTCACCTTCTCCTTCTCCTTCTTCTACTTCTTCTGCTTCACCCCCCTCACTTCACCTTCTCCTTCTCCTTCTTCTGCTTCTTCTGATTCACCTTCCTAACTTCACCTTCTCCTTCTCCTTCTTCTGCTTCTTCTGATTCACCCTCCTGACTTCACCTTCTCCTTCTCCTTCTCCTGAATCTTCTGATTCACCCTCCAGACTTCACCTTCTCCTTCTCCTTCTTCTGCTTCTTCTGATTCACCCTCCTGACTTCACCTTCTCCTTCTCCTTCTTCTACTTCTTGTGATTCACCCTCCTGACTTCACCTTCTCCTTCTCCTTCTTCTACTTCTTCTGATTCACCCTCCAGACTTCACGTTCTCCTTCTCCTTCTTCTACTTCTTCTGATTCACCCTCCAGACTTCACCTTCTCCTTCTCCTTCTTCTGCTTCTTCTGATTCACCCTCCAGACTTCACCTTCTCCTTCTTCTTATTCTGCTTCTTCTGATTCACCCTCCAGACTTCACCTTCTCCTTCTCCTTCTTCTGCTTCTTCTGATTCACCCTCCAGACTTCACCTTCTCCTTCTCCTTCTTCTGCTTCTTCTGATTCACCCTCCAGACTTCACCTTCTCCTTCTCCTTCTTCTGCTTCTTCTGATTCACCCTCCAGATTTCACCTTCTCCTTCTCCTGCTTCTACTTCTTCTGATTCACCCTCCAGACTTCACCTTCTCCTTCTCCTTCTTCTACTTCTTCTGATTCACCCTCCAGACTTCACATTCTCCTTCTCGTTCTTCCACTTCTTCTGCTTCTCCCTCCAGACTTCACCTTCTCCTTCTCCTTCTTCTGCTTCTTCTGATTCACCCTCCAGACTTCTCCTTCTCCTTCTCCTTCTTCTACTTCTTCTGATTCACCCTCCAGACTTCACCTTCTCCTTCTCCTTCTTCTACTTCTTCTGATTCTCCCTCCAGACTTCACCTTCTCCTTCTCCTTCTTCTACTTCTTCTGATTCACCCTCCTGACTTCACCTTCTCCTTCTCCTTCTTCTGCTTCTTCTGCTTCACCCTCCAGACTTCACCTTCTCCTTCTCCTTCTTCTGCTTATTCTGCTTCACCCTCCAGACTTCACCTTCTCCTTCTCCTTCTTCTGCTTCTTCTGATTCACCCTCCAGTCTTCACCTTCTCCTTCTCCTTCGTCTACTTCTTCTGATGCACCCTCCAGACTACACCTTCTCCTTCTCCATCTTCTACTTCTTCTGATTCACCCTCCAGACTTCACCTTCTCCTTCTCCTTCTTCTGCTTCTTCTGATTCACCCTCCAGACTTCACCTTCTCCTTCTCCTTCTTCTACTTCTTCTGATTCACCCTCCAGACTTCACCTTCTCCTTCTCCTTCTTCGACTTCTTCTGATTCACCCTCCAGACTTCATCTTCTCCTTCTCCTTCTTCTGCTTCTTCTGATTCACCCTCCAGACTTCACCTTCTCCTTCTCCTTCTTCTGCTTATTCTGCTTCACCCTCCAGACTTCACCTTCTCCTTCTCCTTCTTCTGCTTCTTCTGATTCACCCTCCAGTCTTCACCTTCTCCTTCTCCTTCGTCTACTTCTTCTGATGCACCCTCCAGACTACACCTTCTCCTTCTCCTTCTTCTGCTTCTTCTGCTTCACCCTCCTGACTTCACCTTCTCCTTCTCCTTCTTCTCCTTCTTCTGATTCACCCTCCAGACTTCACCTTCTCCTTCTCCTTCTTCTGCTTCTTCTGCTTCACCCTCCAGACTTCACCTTCTCCTTCTCCTTCTTCTGCTTCTTCTGCTACGCCCTCCAGACTTCACCTTCTCCTTCTCCTTCTTCTGCTTCTTCTGCTTCTCCCTCCAGACTTCACCTTCTCCTTCTCCTTCTTCTGCTTCTTCTGCTTCACCCTCCAGACCTCACCTTCTCCTTCTCCTTCTTCTACTTCTTCTGATTCACCCTCCAGACCTCACCATCTCCTTCTCCTTCTTCTACTTCTTCTGATTCACCCTCAAGACTTCACCTTCTCCTTCTCCTTCTTCTGCTTCTTCTGATTCACCCTCCAGACTTCGCCTTCTCCTTCTCCTTCTTGTACTTCTTCTGATTTACCCTCCAGACTTCACCTTCTCCTTCTCCTTCTTCTACTTCTTCTGATACACCCTCCAGACTTCACCTTCTCCTTCTCCTTCTTCTGCATCTTCTGATTCACCCTCCAGACTTCACCTTCTCCTTCTCCTTCTTCTGCTTCTTCTGATTCACCCTCCAGACTTCTCCTTCTCCTTCTCCTTCTTCTACTTCTTCTGATTCACCCTCCAGACTTCACCTTCTCCTTCTCCTTCTTCTGCTTCTACTGATTCACCCTCCAGACTTCACCTTCTCCTTCTCCTTCGTCTACTTCTTCTGATTCACCCTCCAGACTACACCTTCTCCTTCTCCATCTTCTACTTCTTCTGATTCACCCTCCAGACTTCACCTTCTCCTTCTCCTTCTTCTGCTTCTTCTGATTCACCCTCCAGACTTCACCTTCTCCTTCTCCTTATTCTGCTTCTTCTGATTCACCCTCCAGACTTCACCTTCTCCTTCTCCTTCTTCTGCTTCTTCTGCTTCACCCTCCAGACTTCACCTTCTCCTTCTCCTTCTTCTGCTTCTTCTGCTTCACCCTCCTGACTTCACCTTCTCCTTCTCCTTCTTCTACTTATTCTGCTTCACCCTCCAGACTTCACCTTCTCCTTCTCCTTCTTCTGCTTCTTCTGCTTCACCCTCCTGACTTCACCTTCTCCTTCTCCTTCTTCTACTTCTTCTGATTCACCCTCCAGACTTCACCTTCTCCTTCTCCTTCTTCTGCTTCTTCTGCTTCACCCTCCAGACTTCACCTTCTCCTTCTCCTTCTTCTGCTTCTTCTGCTGCGCACTCCAGACTTTACCTTCTCCTTCTCCTTCTTCTGCTTCTTCTGCTTCACCCTCCTGACTTCACCTTCTCCTTCTCCTTCTTCTACTTCTTCTGCTTCACCCCCCTGACTTCACCTGCTCCTTCTCCTTCTTCTGCTTCTTCTGATTCACCTTCCTAACTTCACCTTCTCCTTCTCCTTCTTCTGCTTCTTCTGATTCACCCTCCTGACTTCACCTTCTCCTTCTCCTTCTCCTGAATCTTCTGATTCACCCTCCAGACTTCACCTTCTCCTTCTCCTTCTTCTGCTTCTTCTGATTCACCCTCCTGACTTCAACTTCTCCTTCTCCTTCTTCTACTTCTTCTGATTCACCCTCCTGACTTCACCTTCCCCTTCTCCTTCTTCTACTTCTTCTGCTTCACCCTCCAGACTTCACCTTCTGCTTCTCCTTCTTCTACTTCTTCTGATTCACCCTCCAGACTTCACCTTCTCCTTCTCCTTCTTCTGCTTCTTCTGATTCACCCTCCAGACTTCACCTTCTCCTTCTTCTTATTCTGCTTCTTCTGATTCACCCTCCAGACTTCACCTTCTCCTTCTCCTTCTTCTGCTTCTTCTGATTCACCCTCCAGACTTCACCTTCTCCTTCTCCTTCTTCTGCTTCTTTTGATTCACCCTCCAGACTTCACCTTCTCCTTCTCCTTCTTCTGCTTCTTTTGATTCACCCTCCAGACTTCACCTTCTCCTTCTCCTTCTTCTACTTCTTCTGATTCACCCTCCAGTCTTCACCTTCTCCTTCTCCTTCTTCTGCTTCTTCTGCTTCACCCTCCAGACTTCACCTTCTCCTTCTCTTTCTTGTGCTTCTTCTGATTCACCCTCCAGACTTCACCTTCTCCTTCTCCTTCTTCTGCTTCTTCTGCTTCACGCTCCAGACTTCACCTTCTCCTTCTCCTTCTTCTGCTTCTTCTGCTACGCCCTCCAGACTTCACCTTCTCCTTCTCCTTCTTCTGCTTCTTCTGCTTCACCCCCAGACTTCACCTTCTCCTTCTCCTTCTTCTGCTTCTTCTGCTTCACCCTCCTGACTTCACCTTCTCCTTCTCCTTCTTCTACTTCTTCTGATTCACCCTCCAGACTTCACCTTCTCCTTCTCCTTCTTCTGCTTCTTCTGCTTCACCCTCCAGACTTCACCTTCTCCTTCTCCTTCTTCTGCTTCTTCTGCTGCGCCCTCCAGACTTCACCTTCTCCTTCTCCTTCTTCTGCTTCTTCTGCTTCACCCTCCTGACTTCACCTTCTCCTTCTCCTTCTTCTCCTTCTTCTGCATAACCCCCTGACTTCACCTTCTCCTTCTCCTTCTTCTGCTTCTTCTGATTCACCCTCCTAACTTCACCTTCTCCTTCTCCTTCTTGTGCTTGTTCTGATTCACCCTCCTGACTTCACCTTCTCCTTCTCCTTCTTCTGATTCTTCTGATTCACCCTCCAGACTTCACCTTCTCCTTCTCCTTCTTCTGCTTCTTCTGATTCACCCTCCTGACTTCACCTTCTCCTTCTCCTTCTTCTACTTCTTCTGATTCACCCTCCTGACCTCACCTTCTCCTTCTCCTTCTTCTACTTCTTCTGCTTCACCCTCCAGACTTCACCTTCTCCTTCTCCTTCTTCTACTTCTTCTGATTCACCCTCCAGACTTCACCTTCTCCTTCTCCTTCTTCTGCTTCTTCTGATTCACCCTCCAGACTTCACCTTCTCCTTCTCCTTATTCTGCTTCTTCTGATTCACCCTCCAGACTTCACCTTCTCCTTCTCCTTCTTCTACTTCTTCTTAGTCACCCTCCAGACTTCACCTTCTCCTTCTCCTTCTTCTGATTCTTCTGATTCACCCTCCAGACTTCACCTTCTCCTTCTCTTTCTTCTGCTTCTTCTGCTTCACCCTCCAGACTTCACCTTCTCCTTCTCCTTCTTCTACTTCTTCTGAGTCACCCTCCAGACTTCACCTTCTCCTTCTCCTTCTTCTGATTCTTCTGATTCACCCTCCTGACTTCACCTTCTCCTTCTCTTTCTTCTGCTTCTTCTGCTTCACCCTCCAGACTTCACCTTCTCCTTCTCCTTCTTCTGCTTCTTCTGATTCACCCTTCAGACTTCACCTTCTCCTTCTCCTTCTTCTGCTTCTTCTGATTCAGCCTCCAGACTTCACCTTCTCCTTCTCCTTATTCTGCTTCTTCTGATTCACCCTCCAGACTTCACCTTCTCCTTCTCCTTCTTCTGCTTCTTCTGATTCACCCTCCAGACTTCACCTTCTCCTTCTCCTTCTTCTGCTTCTTCTGATTCACCCTCCAGACTTCACCTTCTCCTTCTCCTTCTTCTACTTCTTCTGATTCACCCTCCAGACTTCATCTTCTCCTTCTCCTTCTTCTGCTTCTTCTGATTCACCCTCCAGACTTCACCTTCTCCTTCTCCTTCTTCTGCTTCTTCTGATTCACCCTCCAGACTTCACCTTCTCCTTCTCCTTCTTCTACTTCTTCTGATTCACCCTCCAGACTTCACCTTCTCCTTCTCCTTCTTCCGCTTCTTCTGATTCACCCTCCAGACTTCACCTTCTCCTTCTCCTTCTTCTGCTTCTTCTGATTCACACTTCAGACTTCACCTTCTCCTTCTCCTTCTTCTGCTTCTTTTGATTCACCCTCCAGACCGCACCTTCTCCTTCTCCTTCTTCTACTTCTTCTGATTCACCCTCCAGACTTCACCTTCTCCTTCTCCTTCTTCTGATTCTTCTGATTCACCCTCCAGACTTCACCATCTCCTTCTCCTTCTTCTGCTTCTTCTGATTCACCCTCCAGACTTCACCTTCTCCTTCTCCTTCTTCTACTTCTTCTGATTCACCCTCCAGACTTCACCTTCTCCTTCTCCTTCTTCTACTTCTTCTGATTCACCCTCCAGTCTTCACCTTCTCCTTCTCCTTCTTCTGCTTCTTCTGCTTCACCCTCCAGACTTCACCTTCTCCTTCTCTTTCTTCTGCTTCTTCTGATTCACCCTCCAGACTTCACCTTCTCCTTCTCCTTCTTCTGATTCTTCTGATTCACCCTCCAGACTTCACCTTCTCCTTCTCCTTCTTCTGCTTCTTCTGATTCACCCTCCTGACTTCACCTCCGTCTCCTTCTTCTACTTCTTCTGATTCACCCTCCTGACTTCACCTTCTCCTTCTCCTTCTTCTGATTCTTCTGCTTCACCCTCCAGACTTCAGCTTCTCCTTCTTCTACTTCTTCTGATTCACCCTCCAGACTTCACCTTCTCCTTCTCCTTCTTCTGCTTCTTCTGATTCAGCCTCCAGACTTCACCTTCTCCTTCTCCTTATTCTGCTTCTTCTGATTCACCCTCCAGACTTCACCTTCTCCTTCTCCTTCTTCTGCTTCTTCTGATTCACCCTCCAGACTTCACCTTCTCCTTCTCCTTCTTCTGCTTCTTCTGATTCACCCTCCAGACTTCACCTTCTCCTTCTCCTTCTTCTACTTCTTCTGATTCACCCTCCAGACTTCATCTTCTCCTTCTCCTTCTTCTGCTTCTTCTGATTCACCCTCCAGACTTCACCTTCTCCTTCTCCTTCTTCTGCTTCTTCTGATTCACCCTCCAGACTTCACCTTCTCCTTCTCCTTCTTCTACTTCTTCTGATTCACCCTCCAGACTTCACCTTCTCCTTCTCCTTCTTCCGCTTCTTCTGATTCACCCTCCAGACTTCACCTTCTCCTTCTCCTTCTTCTGCTTCTTCTGATTCGCACTTCAGACTTCACCTTCTCCTTCTCCTTCTTCTGCTTCTTTTGATTCACCCTCCAGACCTCACCTTCTCCTTCTCCTTCTTCTACTTCTTCTGATTCACCCTCCAGACTTCATCTCCTCCTTCTCCTTCTTCTGCTTCTTCTGATTCACCCTTCAGACTTCACCTTCTCCTTCTCCTTCTTCTGCCTCTTCTGATTCACCCTCCAGACTTCGCCTTCTCCTTCTCCTTCTTCTACTTCTTCTGATTTACCCTCCAGACTTCACCTTCTCCTTCTCCTTCTTCTACTTCTTCTGATTCACCCTCCAGTCTTCACCTTCTCCTTCTCCTTCTTCTGCTTCTTCTGATTCACCCTCCAGACTTCACCTTCTCCTTCTCCTTCTTCTGCTTCTTCTGATTCACCCTCCAGACTTCACCTTCTCCTTCTCCTTATTCTGCTTCTTCTGATTCATCCTCCAGACATCACCTTCTCCTTCTCCTTCTTCTACTTCTTCTGATTCACCCTCCAGACTTCACCTTCTCCTTCTCCTTCTTCTGCTTCTTCTGATTCACCCTCCAGTCTTCACCTTCTCCTTCTCCTTCGTCTACTTCTTCTGATGCACCCTCCAGACTACACCTTCTCCTTCTCCATCTTCTACTTCTTCTGATTCACCCTCCAGACTTCACCTTCTCCTTCTCCTTCTTCTGCTTCTTCTGATTCACCCTCCAGACTTCACCTTCTCCTTCTCCTTCTTCTACTTCTTCTGATTCACCCTCCAGACTTCACCTTCTCCTTCTCCTTCTTCGACTTCTTCTGATTCACCCTCCAGACTTCATCTTCTCCTTCTCCTTCTTCTACTTCTTCTGCTTCTCCCTCCAGACTTCACCTTCTCCTTCTCCTTCTTCTGCTTCTTCTGATTCACCCTCCAGACTTCACCTTCTCCTTCTCCTTCTTCTGCTTCTTCTGCTTCACCCTCCTGACTTCACCTTCTCCTTCTCCTTCTTCTAATTCTTCTGCTTCACCCTCCAGACTTCACCTTCTCCTTCTCCTTCTTCTGCTTCTTCTGCTTCACCCTCCTGACTTCACCTTCTCCTTCTCCTTCTTCTCCTTCTTCTGATTCACCCTCCAGACTTCACCTTCTCCTTCTCCTTCTTCTGCTTCTTCTGCTTCACCCTCCAGACTTCACCTTCTCCTTCTCCTTCTTCTGCTTCTTCTGCTTCACCCTCCTGACTTCACCTTCTCCTTCTCCTTCTTCTACTTCTTCTGCTTCACCCCCCTCACTTCACCTTCTCCTTCTCCTTCTTCTGCTTCTTCTGATTCACCTTCCTAACTTCACCTTCTCCTTCTCCTTCTTCTGCTTCTTCTGATTCACCCTCCTGACTTCACCTTCTCCTTCTCCTTCTCCTGAATCTTCTGATTCACCCTCCAGACTTCACCTTCTCCTTCTCCTTCTTCTGCTTCTTCTGATTCACCCTCCTGACTTCACCTTCTCCTTCTCCTTCTTCTACTTCTTGTGATTCACCCTCCTGACTTCACCTTCTCCTTCTCCTTCTTCTACTTCTTCTGATTCACCCTCCAGACTTCACGTTCTCCTTCTCCTTCTTCTACTTCTTCTGATTCACCCTCCAGACTTCACCTTCTCCTTCTCCTTCTTCTGCTTCTTCTGATTCACCCTCCAGACTTCACCTTCTCCTTCTTCTTATTCTGCTTCTTCTGATTCACCCTCCAGACTTCACCTTCTCCTTCTCCTTCTACTGCTTCTTCTGATTCACCCTCCAGACTTCACCTTCTCCTTCTCCTTCTTCTGCTTCTTCTGATTCACCCTCCAGACTTCACCTTCTCCTTCTCCTTCTTCTGCTTCTTCTGATTCACCCTCCAGATTTCACCTTCTCCTTCTCCTGCTTCTACTTCTTCTGATTCACCCTCCAGACTTCACCTTCTCCTTCTCCTTCTTCTACTTCTTCTGATTCACCCTCCAGACTTCACATTCTCCTTCTCGTTCTTCCACTTCTTCTGCTTCTCCCTCCAGACTTCACCTTCTCCTTCTCCTTCTTCTGCTTCTTCTGATTCACCCTCCAGACTTCTCCTTCTCCTTCTCCTTCTTCTACTTCTTCTGATTCACCCTCCAGACTTCACCTTCTCCTTCTCCTTCTTCTACTTCTTCTGATTCTCCCTCCAGACTTCACCTTCTCCTTCTCCTTCTTCTACTTCTTCTGATTCACCCTCCTGACTTCACCTTCTCCTTCTCCTTCTTCTGCTTCTTCTGCTTCACCCTCCAGACTTCACCTTCTCCTTCTCCTTCTTCTGCTTATTCTGCTTCACCCTCCAGACTTCACCTTCTCCTTCTCCTTCTTCTGCTTCTTCTGCTTCACCCTCCTGACTTCACCTTCTCCTTCTCCTTCTTCTCCTTCTTCTGATTCACCCTCCAGACTTCACCTTCTCCTTCTCCTTCTTCTGCTTCTTCTGCTTCACCCTCCAGACTTCACCTTCTCCTTCTCCTTCTTCTGCTTCTTCTGCTACGCCCTCCAGACTTCACCTTCTCCTTCTCCTTCTTCTGCTTCTTCTGCTTCTCCCTCCAGACTTCACCTTCTCCTTCTCCTTCTTCTGCTTCTTCTGCTTCACCCTCCAGACCTCACCTTCTCCTTCTCCTTCTTCTACTTCTTCTGATTCACCCTCCAGACCTCACCATCTCCTTCTCCTTCTTCTACTTCTTCTGATTCACCCTCAAGACTTCACCTTCTCCTTCTCCTTCTTCTGCTTCTTCTGATTCACCCTCCAGACTTCGCCTTCTCCTTCTCCTTCTTGTACTTCTTCTGATTTACCCTCCAGACTTCACCTTCTCCTTCTCCTTCTTCTACTTCTTCTGATACACCCTCCAGACTTCACCTTCTCCTTCTCCTTCTTCTGCATCTTCTGATTCACCCTCCAGACTTCACCTTCTCCTTCTCCTTCTTCTGCTTCTTCTGATTCACCCTCCAGACTTCTCCTTCTCCTTCTCCTTCTTCTACTTCTTCTGATTCACCCTCCAGACTTCACCTTCTCCTTCTCCTTCGTCTACTTCTTCTGATTCACCCTCCAGACTACACCTTCTCCTTCTCCATCTTCTACTTCTTCTGATTCACCCTCCAGACTTCACCTTCTCCTTCTCCTTCTTCTGCTTCTTCTGATTCACCCTCCAGACTTCACCTTCTCCTTCTCCTTATTCTGCTTCTTCTGATTCACCCTCCAGACTTCACCTTCTCCTTCTCCTTCTTCTGCTTCTTCTGCTTCACCCTCCAGACTTCACCTTCTCCTTCTCCTTCTGCTGCTTCTTCTGCTTCACCCTCCTGACTTCACCTTCTCCTTCTCCTTCTTCTACTTATTCTGCTTCACCCTCCAGACTTCACCTTCTCCTTCTCCTTCTTCTGCTTCTTCTGCTTCACCCTCCTGACTTCACCTTCTCCTTCTCCTTCTTCTACTTCTTCTGATTCACCCTCCAGACTTCACCTTCTCCTTCTCCTTCTTCTGCTTCTTCTGCTTCACCCTCCAGACTTCACCTTCTCCTTCTCCTTCTTCTGCTTCTTCTGCTGCGCACTCCAGACTTTACCTTCTCCTTCTCCTTCTTCTGCTTCTTCTGCTTCACCCTCCTGACTTCACCTTCTCCTTCTCCTTCTTCTACTTCTTCTGCTTCACCCCCCTGACTTCACCTGCTCCTTCTCCTTCTTCTGCTTCTTCTGATTCACCTTCCTAACTTCACCTTCTCCTGCTCCTTCTTCTGCTTCTTCTGATTCACCCTCCTGACTTCACCTTCTCCTTCTCCTTCTCCTGAATCTTCTGATTCACCCTCCAGACTTCACCTTCTCCTTCTCCTTCTTCTGCTTCTTCTGATTCACCCTCCTGACTTCAACTTCTCCTTCTCCTTCTTCTACTTCTTCTGATTCACCCTCCTGACTTCACCTTCCCCTTCTCCTTCTTCTACTTCTTCTGCTTCACCCTCCAGACTTCACCTTCTGCTTCTCCTTCTTCTACTTCTTCTGATTCACCCTCCAGACTTCACCTTCTCCTTCTCCTTCTTCTGCTTCTTCTGATTCACCCTCCAGACTTCACCTTCTCCTTCTTCTTATTCTGCTTCTTCTGATTCACCCTCCAGACTTCACCTTCTCCTTCTCCTTCTTCTGCTTCTTCTGATTCACCCTCCAGACTTCACCTTCTTCTTCTCCTTCTTCTGCTTCTTTTGATTCACCCTCCAGACTTCACCTTCTCCTTCTCCTTCTTCTGCTTCTTTTGATTCACCCTCCAGACTTCACCTTCTCCTTCTCCTTCTTCTACTTCTTCTGATTCACCCTCCAGTCTTCACCTTCTCCTTCTCCTTCTTCTGCTTCTTCTGCTTCACCCTCCAGACTTCACCTTCTCCTTCTCTTTCTTGTGCTTCTTCTGATTCACCCTCCAGACTTCACCTTCTCCTTCTCCTTCTTCTGCTTCTTCTGCTTCACGCTCCAGACTTCACCTTCTCCTTCTCCTTCTTCTGCTTCTTCTGCTACGCCCTCCAGACTTCACCTTCTCCTTCTCCTTCTTCTGCTTCTTCTGCTTCACCCCCAGACTTCACCTTCTCCTTCTCCTTCTTCTGCTTCTTCTGCTTCACCCTCCTGACTTCACCTTCTCCTTCTCCTTCTTCTACTTCTTCTGATTCACCCTCCAGACTTCACCTTCTCCTTCTCCTTCTTCTGCTTCTTCTGCTTCACCCTCCAGACTTCACCTTCTCCTTCTCCTTCTTCTGCTTCTTCTGCTGCGCCCTCCAGACTTCACCTTCTCCTTCTCCTTCTTCTGCTTCTTCTGCTTCACCCTCCTGACTTCACCTTCTCCTTCTCCTTCTTCTCCTTCTTCTGCATAACCCCCTGACTTCACCTTCTCCTTCTCCTTCTTCTGCTTCTTCTGATTCACCCTCCTAACTTCACCTTCTCCTTCTCCTTCTTGTGCTTGTTCTGATTCACCCTCCTGACTTCACCTTCTCCTTCTCCTTCTTCTGATTCTTCTGATTCACCCTCCAGACTTCACCTTCTCCTTCTCCTTCTTCTGCTTCTTCTGATTCACCCTCCTGACTTCACCTTCTCCTTCTCCTTCTTCTACTTCTTCTGATTCACCCTCCTGACCTCACCTTCTCCTTCTCCTTCTTCTACTTCTTCTGCTTCACCCTCCAGACTTCACCTTCTCCTTCTCCTTCTTCTACTTCTTCTGATTCACCCTCCAGACTTCACCTTCTCCTTCTCCTTCTTCTGCTTCTTCTGATTCACCCTCCAGACTTCACCTTCTCCTTCTCCTTATTCTGCTTCTTCTGATTCACCCTCCAGACTTCACCTTCTCCTTCTCCTTCTTCTGCTTCTTCTGATTCACCCTCCAGACTTCACCTTCTCCTTCTCCTTCTTCTACTTCTTCTGAGTCACCCTCCAGACTTCACCTTCTCCTTCTCCTTCTTCTGATTCTTCTGATTCACCCTCCAGACTTCACCTTCTCCTTCTCCTTCTTCTGCTTCTTCTGATTCACCCTCCAGACTTCACCTTCTCCTTCTCCTTCTTCTACTTCTTCTGATTCAACCTCCTGACTTCACCTTCTCCTTCTCCTTCTTCTACTTCTTCTGATTCACCCTCCAGTCTTCACCATCTCCTTTTCGTTCTTCTGCTTCTTCTGCTTCACCCTCCAGACTTCACCTTCTCCTTCTCTTTCTTCTGCTTCTTCTGATTCACCCTCCAGACTTCACCTGCTCCTTCTCCTTCTTCTGCTTCTTCTGATTCACCCTCCTGACTTCACCTTCTCCTTCTCCTTCTTCTGCTTCTTCTGCTTCACCCTCCAGACTTCACCTTCGCCTTCTCCTTCTTCTGCTTCTTCTGCTGCGCCCTCCAGACTTCACCTTCTCCTTCTCCTTCTTCTGCTTCTTCTGCTTCACCCTCCTGACTTCACCTTCTCCTTCTCCTTCTTCTCCTTCTTCTGCATAACCCCCTGACTTCACCTTCTCCTTCTCCTTCTTCTGCTTCTTCTGATTCACCCTCCTAACTTCACCTTCTCCTTCTCCTTCTTGTGCTTGTTCTGATTCACCCTCCTGACTTCACCTTCTCCTTCTCCTTCTTCTGATTCTTCTGATTCACCCTCCAGACTTCACCTTCTCCTTCTCCTTCTTCTGCTTCTTCTGATTCACCCTCCTGACTTCACCTTCTCCTTCTCCTTCTTCTACTTCTTCTGATTCACCCTCCTGACCTCACCTTCTCCTTCTCCTTCTTCTACTTCTTCTGCTTCACCCTCCAGACTTCACCTTCTCCTTCTCCTTCTTCTACTTCTTCTGATTCACCCTCCAGACTTCACCTTCTCCTTCTCCTTCTTCTGCTTCTTCTGATTCACCCTCCAGACTTCACCTTCTCCTTCTCCTTATTCTGCTTCTTCTGATTCACCCTCCAGACTTCACCTTCTCCTTCTCCTTCTTCTGCTTCTTCTGATTCACCCTCCAGACTTCACCTTCTCCTTCTCCTTCTTCTACTTCTTCTGAGTCACCCTCCAGACTTCACCTTCTCCTTCTCCTTCTTCTGATTCTTCTGATTCACCCTCCAGACTTCACCTTCTCCTTCTCCTTCTTCTGCTTCTTCTGATTCACCCTCCAGACTTCACCTTCTCCTTCTCCTTCTTCTACTTCTTCTGATTCAACCTCCTGACTTCACCTTCTCCTTCTCCTTCTTCTACTTCTTCTGATTCACCCTCCAGTCTTCACCATCTCCTTTTCGTTCTTCTGCTTCTTCTGCTTCACCCTCCAGACTTCACCTTCTCCTTCTCTTTCTTCTGCTTCTTCTGATTCACCCTCCAGACTTCACCTGCTCCTTCTCCTTCTTCTGCTTCTTCTGATTCACCCTCCTGACTTCACCTTCTCCTTCTCCTTCTTCTACTTCTTCTAATTGACCCTCCTGACTTCACCTTCTCCTTCTCCTTCTTCTACTTCTTCTGCTTCTCCTTCCAGACATCACCTTCTCCTTCTCCTTCTTCTACTTCTTCTGATTCACGCTCCAGACTTCACCTTCTCCTTCTCCTTCTTCTGCTTCTTCTGATTCACCCTCCAGACTTCACCTTCTCCTTCTCCTTATTCTGCTTCTTCTGATTCACCCTCCAGACTTCACCTTCTCCTTCTCCTTCTTCTGCTTCTTCTGATTCACCCTCCAGACTTCACCTTCTCCTTCTCCTTATACTGCTTCTTCTGATTCACCCTCCAGACTTCACCTTCTCCTTCTCCTTCTTCTGCTTCTTCTGAGTCACCCTCCAGACTTCACCTTCTCCTTCTCCTTCTTCTGATTCTTCTGATTCACCCTCCAGACTTCACGTTCTCCTTCTCCTTCTTCTGCTTCCTTTGATTCACCCTCCAGACTTCACCTTCTCCTTCTCCTTCTTCTACTTCTTCTGATTCACCCTCCAGACTTCACCTTCTCCTTCTCCTTCTTCTACTTCTTCTGATTCACCCTCCAGACTTCACCTTCTCCTTCTCCTTCTTCTGCTTCTTCTGCTTCACCCTCCAGACTTCACCTTCTCCTTCTCCTTCTTCTGCTTCTTCTGCTACGCCCTCCAGACTTCACCTTCTCCTTCTCCTTGTTCTGCTTCTTCTGATTCACCCTCCAGACCTCACCTTCTCCTTCTCCTTCTTCTACTTCTTCTGATTCACCCTCCAGACTTCATCTTCTCCTTCTCCTTCTTCTGCTTCTTCTGATTCACCCTCCAGACTTTACCTTCTCCTTCTCCTTCTTCTGCTTCTTCTGATTCACCCTCCAGACTTCGCCTTCTCCTTCTCCTTCTTCTACTTCTTCTGATTCACCCTCCAGACTTCACCTTCTCCTTCTCCTTCTTCTGCTTCTTCTGATTCACCCTCCAGACTTCACCTTCTCATTCTCCTTATTCTGCTTCTTCTGATTCACCCTCCAGACTTCACCTTCTCCTTCTCCTTCTTCTGCTTCTTCTGATTCACCCTCCAGACTTCACCTTCTCCTTCTCCTTCTTCTGCTTCTTCTGATTCACCCTCCAGACTTCACCTTCTCCTTCTCCTTCTTCTACTTCTTCTGAGTCACCCTCCAGACTTCACCTTCTCCTTCTCCTTCTTCTGATTCTTCTGATTCACCCTCCAGACTTCACCTTCTCCTTCTCCTTCTTCTGCTTCTTCTGATTCACCCTCCAGACTTCACCTTCTCCTTCTGCTTCTTCTACTTCTTCTGATTCAACCTCCAGACTTCACCTTCTCCTTCTCCTTCTTCTACTTCTTCTGATTCACCCTCCTGACTTCACCTTCTCCTTCTCCTTCTTCTGCTTCTTCTGATTCACCCTCCTGACTTCACCTTCTCCTTCTCCTTCTTCTACTTCTTCTAATTGACCCTCCTGACTTCACCTTCTCCTTCTTCTACTTCTTCTGCTTCTCCTTCCAGACATCACCTTCTCCTTCTCCTTCTTCTACTTCTTCTGATTCACGCTCCAGACTTCACCTTCTCCTTCTCCTTCTTCTGCTTCTTCTGATTCACCCTCCAGACTTCACCTTCTCCTTCTCCTTCTTCTACTTCTTCTGATTCAACCTCCAGACTTCACCTTCTCCTTCTCTTTCTTCTGCTTCTTCTGATTCACCCTCCAGACTTCACCTTCTCCTTCTCCTTCTTCTGCTTCTTCTGATTCACCCTCCTGACTTCACCTTCTCCTTCTCCTTCTTCTACTTCTTCTAATTGACCCTCCTGACTTCACCTTCTCCTTCTTCTACTTCTTCTGCTTCTCCTTCCAGACATCACCTTCTCCTTCTCCTTCTTCTACTTCTTCTGATTCACGCTCCAGACTTCACCTTCTCCTTCTCCTTCTTCTGCTTCTTCTGATTCACCCTCCAGACTTCACCATCTCCTTTTCGTTCTTCTGCTTCTGCTGCTTCACCCTCCAGACTTCACCTTCTCCTTCTCTTTCTTCTGCTTCTTCTGATTCACCCTCCAGACTTCACCTTCTCCTTCTCCTTCTTCTACTTCTTCTGAGTCACCCTCCAGACTTCACCTTCTCCTTCTCCTTCTTCTGATTCTTCTGATTCACCCTCCAGACTTCACCTTCTCCTTCTCCTTCTTCTGCTTCTTTTGATTCACCCTCCAGAATTCACCTTCTCCTTCTCCTTCTTCTACTTCTTCTGATTCACCCTCCATACTTCACCTTCTCCTTCTCCTTCTTCTACTTCTTCTGATTCACCCTCCAGACTTCACCATCTCCTTTTCGTTCTTCTGCTTCTTCTGCTTCACCCTCCAGACTTCACCTTCTCCTTCTCTTTCTTCTGCTTCTTCTGATTCACCCTCCAGACTTCACCTTCTCCTTCTCCTTCTTCTGCTTCTTCTGATTCACCCTCCTGACTTCACCTTCTCCTTCTCCTTCTTCTACTTCTTCTAATTGACCCTCCTGACTTCACCTTCTCCTTCTCCTTCTTCTACTTCTTCTGCTTCTCCTTCCAGACATCACCTTCTCCTTCTCCTTCTTCTACTTCTTCTGATTCACGCTCCAGACTTCACCTTCTCCTTCTCCTTCTTCTGCTTCTTCTGATTCACCCTCCAGACTTCACCTTCTCCTTCTCCTTATTCTGCTTCTTCTGATTCACCCTCCAGACTTCACCTTCTCCTTCTCCTTCTTCTGCTTCTTCTGATTCACCCTCCAGACTTCACCTTCTCCTTCTCCTTATACTGCTTCTTCTGATTCACCCTCCAGACTTCACCTTCTCCTTCTCCTTCTTCTGCTTCTTCTGAGTCACCCTCCAGACTTCACCTTCTCCTTCTCCTTCTTCTGATTCTTCTGATTCACCCTCCAGACTTCACGTTCTCCTTCTCCTTCTTCTGCTTCTTTTGATTCACCCTCCAGACTTCACCTTCTCCTTCTCCTTCTTCTACTTCTTCTGATTCACCCTCCAGACTTCACCTTCTCCTTCTCCTTCTTCTACTTCTTCTGATTCACCCTCCAGACTTCACCTTCTCCTTCTCCTTCTTCTGCTTCTTCTGCTTCACCCTCCTGACTTCACCTTCTACTTCTCCTTCTTCTGCTTCTTCTGCTACGCCCTCCAGACTTCACCTTCTCCTTCTCCTTATTCTGCTTCTTCTGATTCACCCTCCAGACCTCACCTTCTCCTTCTCCTTCTTCTACTTCTTCTGATTCACCCTCCAGACTTCATCTTCTCCTTCTCCTTCTTCTGCTTCTTCTGATTCACCCTCCAGACTTTACCTTCTCCTTCTCCTTCTTCTGCTTCTTCTGATTCACCCTCCAGACTTCGCCTTCTCCTTCTCCTTCTTCTACTTCTTCTGATTCACCCTCCAGACTTCACCTTCTCCTTCTCCTTCTTCTGCTTCTTCTGATTCACCCTCCAGACTTCACCTTCTCATTCTCCTTATTCTGCTTCTTCTGATTCACCCTCCAGACTTCACCTTCTCCTTCTCCTTCTTCTGCTTCTTCTGATTCACCCTCCAGACTTCACCTTCTCCTTCTCCTTCTTCTGCTTCTTCTGATTCACCCTCCAGACTTCACCTTCTCCTTCTCCTTCTTCTACTTCTTCTGAGTCACCCTCCAGACTTCACCTTCTCCTTCTCCTTCTTCTGATTCTTCTGATTCACCATCCAGACTTCACCTTCTCCTTCTCCTTCTTCTGCTTCTTCTGATTCACCCTCCAGACTTCACCTTCTCCTTCTCCTTCTTCTACTTCTTCTGATTCAACCTCCAGACTTCACCTTCTCCTTCTCCTTCTTCTACTTCTTCTGATTCACCCTCCTGACTTCACCTTCTCCTTCTCCTTCTTCTGCTTCTTCTGATTCACCCTCCTGACTTCACCTTCTCCTTCTCCTTCTTCTACTTCTTCTAATTGACCCTCCTGACTTCACCTTCTCCTTCTTCTACTTCTTCTGCTTCTCCTTCCAGACATCACCTTCTCCTTCTCCTTCTTCTACTTCTTCTGATTCACGCTCCAGACTTCACCTTCTCCTTCTCCTTCTTCTGCTTCTTCTGATTCACCCTCCAGACTTCACCATCTCCTTCTCCTTCTTCTACTTCTTCTGATTCAACCTCCAGACTTCACCTTCTCCTTCTCTTTCTTCTGCTTCTTCTGATTCACCCTCCAGACTTCACCTTCTCCTTCTCCTTCTTCTGCTTCTTCTGATTCACCCTCCTGACTTCACCTTCTCCTTCTCCTTCTTCTACTTCTTCTAATTGACCCTCCTGACTTCACCTTCTCCTTCTTCTACTTCTTCTGCTTCTCCTTCCAGACATCACCTTCTCCTTCTCCTTCTTCTACTCCTTCTGATTCACGCTCCAGACTTCACCTTCTCCTTCTCCTTCTTCTGCTTCTTCTGATTCACCCTCCAGACTTCACCTTCTCCTTCTCCTTATTCTGCTTCTTCTGATTCACCCTCCAGACTTCACCTTCTCCTTCTCCTTCTTCTACTTCTTCTGAGTCACCCTCCAGACTTCACCTTCTCCTTCTCCTTCTTCTGATTCTTCTGATTCACCCTCCAGACTTCACCTTCTCCTTCTCCTTCTTCTGCTTCTTTTGATTCACCCTCCAGACTTCACCTTCTCCTTCTCCTTCTTCTACTTCTTCTGATTCACCCTCCATACTTCACCTTCTCCTTCTCCTTCTTCTACTTCTTCTGATTCACCCTCCAGACTTCACCTTCTCCTTCTCCTTCTTCTGCTTCTTCTGCTTCACCCTCCAGACTTCACCTTCTCCTTCTCCTTCTTCTGCTTCTTCTGCTACGCCCTCCAGACTTCACCTTCTCCTTCTCCTTATTCTGCTTCTTCTGATTCACCCTCCAAACCTCACCTTCTCCTTCTCCTTCTTCTACTTCTTCTGATTCACCCTCCAGACTTCATCTTCTCCTTCTCCTTCTTCTGCTTCTTCTGATTCACCCTCCAGACTTCACCTTCTCCTTCTCCTTCTTCTGCTTCTTCTGATTCACCCTCCATACTTCGCCTTCTCCTTCTCCTTCTTCTACTTCTTCTGATTCACCCTCCTGACTTCACCTTCTCCTTCTCCTTCTTCTACTTCTTCTGATTCAGCCTCCTGACTTCACCTTCTCCTTCTCCTTCTTCTACTTCTTCTGCTTCACCCTCCAGACTTCACCTTCTCCTTCTCCTTCTTCTACTTCTTCTGATTCACCCTCCAGACTTCACCTTCTCCTTCTCCTTCTTCTGCTTCTTCTGATTCACCCTCCAGACTTCACCTTCTCCTTCTTCTTATTCTGCTTCTTCTGATTCACCCTCCAGACTTCACCTTCTCCTTCTCCTTCTTATGCTTCTTCTGATTCACCCTCCAGACTTCACCTTCTCCTTCTCCTTCTTCTCCTTCTTCTGATTCACCCTCCAGACTTCACCTTCTCCTTCTCCTTCTTCTACTTCTTCTGAGTCACCCTCCAGACTTCACCTTCTCCTTCTCCTTCTTCTGATTCTTCTGATTCACCCTCCAGACTTCACCTTCTCCTTCTCCTTCTTCTGCTTCTTTTGATTCACCCTCCAGACTTCACCTTCTCCTTCTCCTTCTTCTGCTTCTTTTGATTCACCCTCCAGACTTCACCTTCTCCTTCTCCTTCTTCTACTTCTTCTGATTCACCCTCCAGTCTTCACCTTCTCCTTCTCCTTCTTCTGCTTCTTCTGCTTCACCCTCCAGACTTCACCTTCTCCTTCTCTTTCTTCTGCTTCTTCTGATTCACCCTCCAGACTTCACCTTCTCCTTCTCCTTCTTCTGCTTCTTCTGCTTCACCCTCCAGACTTCAACTTCTCCTTCTCCTTCTTCTGCTTCTTCTGCTTCACCCTCCTGACTTCACCTTCTCCTTCTCCTTCTTCTACTTCTTCTGATTCACCCTCCAGACTACACCTTCTCCTTCTCCTTCTTCTGCTTCTTCTGCTTCACCCTCCAGACTTCACCTTCTACTTCTCCTTCTTCTACTTCTTCTGAGTCACCCTCCAGACTTCAACTTCTCCTTCTCCTTCTTCTGCTTCTTCTGCTTCACCCTCCTGACTTCACCTTCTCCTTCTCCTTCTTCTACTTCTTCTGATTCACCCTCCAGACTTCACCTTCTCCTTCTCCTTCTTCTGCTTCTTCTGATTCACCCTCCAGACTTCACCTTCTCCTTCTCCTTCTTCTACTTCTTCTGAGTCACCCTCCAGACTTCACCTTCTCCTTCTCCTTCTTCTGATTCTTCTGATTCACCCTCCAGACTTCACCTTCTCCTTCTCCTTCTTCTGCTTCTTCTGATTCACCCTCCAGACTTCACCTTCTCCTTCTCCTTCTTCTACTTCTTCTGATTCAACCTCCAGACTTCACCTTCTCCTTCTCCTTCTTCTCCTTCTTCTGATTCACCCTCCAGTCTTCACCATCTCCTTCTCCTTCTTCTGCTTCTTCTGCTTCACCCTCCAGACTTCACCTTCTCCTTCTCTTTCTTCTGCTTCTTCTGATTCACCCTCTAGACTTCACCTTCTCCTTCTCCTTCTTCTGCTTCTTCTGATTCACCCTCCTGACTTCACCTTCTCCTTCTCCTTCTTCTACTTCTTCTAATTGACCCTCCTGACTTCACCTTCTCCTTCTCCTTCTTCTACTTCTTCTGCTTCTCCTTCCAGACATCACCTTCTCCTTCTCCTTCTTCTACTTCTTCTGATTCACGCTCCAGACTTCACCTTCTCCTTCTCCTTCTTCTGCTTCTTCTGATTCACCCTCCAGACTTCACCTTCTCCTTCTCCTTATTCTGCTTCTTCTGATTCACCCTCCAGACTTCACCTTCTCCTTCTCCTTCTTCTGCTTCTTCTGATTCACCCTCCAGACTTCACCTTCTCCTTCTCCTTCTTCTACTTCTTCTGAGTCACCCTCCAGACTTCACCTTCTCCTTCTCCTTCTTCTGATTCTTCTGATTCACCCTCCAGACTTCACCTTCTCCTTCTCCTTCTTCTGCTTCTTCTGATTCACCCTCCAGACTTCACCTTCTCCTTCTCCTTCTTCTACTTCTTCTGAGTCACCCTCCAGACTTCACCTTCTCCTTCTCCTTCTTCTGATTCTTCTGATTCACCCTCCTGACTTCACCTTCTCCTTCTCCTTCTTCTACTTCTTCTGATTCACCCTCCAGACTTCACCTTCTCCTTCTCCTTCTTCTGCTTCTTCTGATTCACCCTCCAGACTTCACCTTCTCCTTCTCCTTCTTCTACTTCTTCTGAGTCACCCTCCAGACTTCACCTTCTCCTTCTCCTTCTTCTGATTCTTCTGATTCACCCTCCAGACTTCACCTTCTCCTTCTCCTTCTTCTGCTTCTTCTGATTCACCCTCCAGACTTCACCTTCTCCTTCTCCTTCTTCTACTTCTTCTGATTCAACCTCCAGACTTCACCTTCTCCTTCTCCTTCTTCTACTTCTTCTGATTCACCCTCCAGTCTTCACCATCTCCTTCTCCTTCTTCTGCTTCTTCTGCTTCACCCTCCAGACTTCACCTTCTCCTTCTCTTTCTTCTGCTTCTTCTGATTCACCCTCTAGACTTCACCTTCTCCTTCTCCTTCTTCTGCTTCTTCTGATTCACCCTCCTGACTTCACCTTCTCCTTCTCCTTCTTCTACTTCTTCTAATTGACCCTCCTGACTTCACCTTCTCCTTCTCCTTCTTCTACTTCTTCTGCTTCTCCTTCCAGACATCACCTTCTCCTTCTCCTTCTTCTACTTCTTCTGATTCACGCTCCAGACTTCACCTTCTCCTTCTCCTTCTTCTGCTTCTTCTGATTCACCCTCCAGACTTCACCTTCTCCTTCTCCTTATTCTGCTTCTTCTGATTCACCCTCCAGACTTCACCTTCTCCTTCTCCTTCTTCTGCTTCTTCTGATTCACCCTCCAGACTTCACCTTCTCCTTCTCCTTCTTCTACTTCTTCTGAGTCACCCTCCAGACTTCACCTTCTCCTTCTCCTTCTTCTGATTCTTCTGATTCACCCTCCAGACTTCACCTTCTCCTTCTCCTTCTTCTGCTTCTTTTGATTCACCCTCCAGACTTCACCTTCTCCTTCTCCTTCTTCTACTTCTTCTGATTCACCCTCCAGACTTCACCTTCTCCTTCTCCTTCTTCTACTTCTTCTGATTCCCCCTCCAGTCTTCACCTTCTCCTTCTCCTTCTTCTGCTTCTTCTGCTTCACCCTCCAGACTTCACCTTCTCCTTCTCCTTCTTCTGCTTCTTCTGATTCACCCTCCAGACTTCACCTTCTCCTTCTCCTTCTTCTACTTCTTCTAAGTCACCCTCCAGACTTCACCTTCTCCTTCTCCTTCTTCTGATTCTTCTGATTCACCCTCCAGACTTCACCTTCTCCTTCTCCTTCTTCTGCTTCTTCTGATTCACCCTCCAGACTTCACCTTCTCCTTCTCCTTCTTCTACTTCTTCTGATTCAACCTCCAGAATTCACCTTCTCCTTCTCCTTCTTCTACTTCTTCTGATTCACCCTCCAGTCTTCACCATCTCCTTCTCCTTCTTCTGCTTCTTCTGCTTCACCCTCCAGACTTCACCTTCTCCTTCTCTTTCTTCTGCTTCTTCTGATTCACCCTCCAGACTTCACCTTCTCCTTCTCCTTCTTCTACTTCTTCTAATTGACCCTCCTGACTTCACCTTCTCCTTCTCCTTCTTCTACTTCTTCTGCTTCTCCTTCCAGACATCACCTTCTCCTTCTCCTTCTTCTACTTCTTCTGATTCACGCTCCAGACTTCACCTTCTCCTTCTCCTTCTTCTGCTTCTTCTGAATCACCCTCCAGACTTCACCTTCTCCTTCTCCTTATTCTGCTTCTTCTGATTCACCCTCCAGACTTCACCTTCTCCTTCTCCTTCTTCTGCTTCTTCTGATTCACCCTCCGGACTTCACCTTCTCCTTCTCCTTCTTCTACTTCTTCTGAGTCACCCTCCAGACTTCACCTTCTCCTTCTCCTTCTTCTGATTCTTCTGATTCACCCTCCAGACTTCACCTTCTCCTTCTCCTTCTTCTGCTTCTTTTGATTCACCCTCCAGACTTCACCTTCTCCTTCTCCTTCTTCTACTTCTTCTGATTCACCCTCCAGACTTCACCTTCTCCTTCTCCTTCTTCTACTTCTTCTGATTCACCCTCCAGACTTCACCTTCTCCTTCTCCTTCTTCTGCTTCTTCTGCTTCACCCTCCAGACTTCACCTTCTTCTTCTCCTTCTTCTGCTACGCCCTCCAGACTTCACCTTCTCCTTCTCCTTATTCTGCTTCTTCTGATTTACCCTCCAGACCTCACCTTCTCCTTCTCCTTCTTCTACTTCTTCTGATTCACCCTCCAGACTTCATCTTCTCCTTCTCCTTCTTCTGCTTCTTCTGATTCACCCTCCAGAATTCACCTTCTCCTTCTCCTTCTTCTGCTTCTTCTGATTCACCCTCCAGACTTCGCCTTCTCCTTCTCCTTCTTCTACTTCTTCTGATTCACCCTCCTGACTTCAACTTCTCCTTCTCCTTCTTCTACTTCTTCTGATTCAGCCTCCTGACTTCACCTTCTCCTTCTCCTTCTTCTGCTTCTTCTGATTCACCCTCCAGACTTCACCTTCTCCTTCTTCTTATTCTGCTTCTTCTGATTCACCCTCCAGAATTCACCTTCTCCTTCTCCTTCTTATGCTTCTTCTGATTCACCCTCCAGACTTCACCTTCTCCTTCTCCTTCTTCTGCTTCTTCTGCTTCACCCTCCAGACTTCAACTTCTCCTTCTCCTTCTTCTGCTTCTTCTGCTTCACCCTCCTGACTTCACCTTCTCCTTCTCCTTCTTCTACTTCTTCTGATTCACCCTCCAGACTTCACCTTCTCCTTCTCCTTCTTCTGCTTCTTCTGCTTCACCCTCCAGACTTCACCTTCTCCTTCTCCTTCTTCTGCTTCTTCTGCTGCGCCCTCCAGACTTCACCTTCTCCTTCTCCTTCTTCTGCTTCTTCTGCTTCACCCTCCTGACTTCACCTTCTCCTTCTCCTTCTTCTACTTCTTCTGCTTCACCCCCCTGACATCACCTTCTCCTTCTCCTTCATCTGCTTCTTCTGATTCACCCTCCTAACTTCACCTTCTCCTTCTCCTTCTTCTGCTTCTTCTGATTCACCCTCCTGACTTCACCTTCTCCTTCTCCTTCTTCTGATTCTTCTGATTCACCCTCCAGACTTCACCTTCTCCTTCTCCTTCTTCTGCTTCTTCTGATTCACTCTCCTGACTTCACCTTCTCCTTCTCCTTCTTCTACTTCTTCTGATTCACCCTCCTGACCTCACCTTCTCCTTCTCCTTCTTCTACGTCTTCTGCTTCACCCTCCAGACTTCACCTTCTCCTTCTCCTTCTTCTACTTCTTCTGATTCACCCTCCAGACTTCACCTTCTCCTTCTCCTTCTTCTGCTTTTTCTGATTCACCCTCCAGACTTCACCTTCTCCTTCTCCTTATTCTGCTTCTTCTGATTCACCCTCCAGACTTCACCTTCTCCTTCTCCTTCTTCTGCTTCTTCTGATTCACCCTCCAGACTTCACCTTCTCCTTCTCCTTCTTCTGCTTCTTCTGATTCACCCTCCAGACTTCACCTTCTCCTTCTCCTTCTTCTACTTCTTCTGAGTCACCCTCCAGACTTCACCTTCTCCTTCTCCTTCTTCTGATTCTTCTGATTCACCCTCCAGACTTCACCTTCTCCTTCTCCTTCTTCTGCTTCTTCTGATTCACCCTCCAGACTTCACCTTCTACTTCTCCTTCTTCTACTTCTTCTGATTCAACCTCCAGACTTCACCTGCTCCTTCTCCTTCTTCTACTTCTTCTGATTCACCCTCCAGACTTCACCTTCTCCTTCTCCTTCTTCTGCTTCTTCTGATTCACCCTCCAGACTTCACCTTCTACTTCTCCTTCTTCTACTTCTTCTGATTCAACCTCCAGACTTCACCTGCTCCTTCTCCTTCTTCTACTTCTTCTGATTCACCCTCCAGACTTCACCTACTCCTTCTCTTTCTTCTGCTTCTTCTGATTCACCCTCCAGACTTCACCTTCTCCTTCTCCTTCTTCTGCTTCTTCTGATTCACCCTCCTGACTTCACCTTCTCCTTCTCCTTCTTCTACTTCTTCTAATTGGCCCTCCTGACTTCACCTTCTCCTTCTCCTTCTTCTACTTCTTCTGCTTCTTCTTCCAGACATCACCTTCTCCTTCTCCTTCTTCTACTTCTTCTGATTCACGCTCCAGACTTCACCTTCTCCTTCTCCTTCATCTGCTTCTTCTGATTCACCCTCCAGACTTCACCTTCTCCTTCTCCTTATTCTGCTTCTTCTGATTCACCCTCCAGACTTCACCTTCTCCTTCTCCTTCTTCTGCTTCTTCTGATTCACCCTCCAGACTTCACCTTCTCCTTCTCCTTCTTCTGCTTCTTCTGCTTCACCCTCCAGACTTCACCTTCTCCTTCTCCTTCGTCTGCTTCTTCTGCTACGCCCTCCAGACTTCACCTTCTCCTTCTCCTTATTCTGCTTCTTCTGATTCACCCTCCAGACTTCACCTTCTCCTTCTCCTTCTTCTGCTTCTTCTGATTCACCCTCCAGACTTCACCTTCTCCTTCTCCTTCTTCTGCTTCTTCTGATTCACCCTCCAGACTTCACCTTGTCCTTCTCCTTCTTCTGCTTCTTCTGATTCACCCTCCAGACTTCACCTTCTCCTTCTCCTTTTTCTGCCTCTTGTGATTCCCCCTTCAGACTTCACCTTCTCCTTCTCCTTCTTCTGCTTCTTCTGATTCACCCTCCAGACCTCACCTTCTCCTTCTCCTTCTTCTACTTCTTCTGATTCACCCTCCAGACTTCATCTTCTCCTTCTCCTTCTTCTGCTTCTTCTGATTCACCCTCCAGACTTCACCTTCTCCTTCTCCTTCTTCTGCTTCTTCTGATTCACCCTCCAGACTTCGCCTTCTCCTTCTCCTTCTTCTACTTCTTCTGATTCACCCTCCAGACTTCACCTTCTCCTTCTCCTTCTTCTGCTTCTTCTGATTCACCCTCCAGACTTCGCCTTCTCCTTCTCCTTCTTCTACTTCTTCTGATTCACCCTCCAGTCTTCACCTTCTCCTTCTCCTTCTTCTGCTTCTTCTGATTCACCCTCCAGACTTCACCTTCTCCTTCTCCTTCTTCTGCTTCTTCTGATTCACCCTCCAGACTTCACCTTCTCCTTCTCCTTCTTCTGCTTCTTCTGATTCACCCTCCAGACTTCACCTTCTCCTTCTCCTTCTTCTGCTTCTTCTGATTCACCCTCCAGACTTCACCTTCTCCTTCTCCTTCTTCTACTTCTTCTGATTCACCCTCCTGACCTCACCTTCTCCTTCTCCTTCTTCTGCTTCTTCTGCTTCACCCTCCAGACTTCAACTTCTCCTTCTCCTTCTTCTGCTTCTTCTGCTTCACCCTCCTGACTTCACCTTCTCCTTCTCCTTCTTCTACTTCTTCTGATTCACCCTCCAGACTTCACCTTCTCCTTCTCCTTCTTCTGCTTCTTCTGCGTCACCCTCCAGACTTCACCTTCTCCTTCTCCTTCTTCTGCTTCTTCTGCTGCGCCCTCCAGACTTCACCTTCTCCTTCTCCTTCTTCTGCTTCTTCTGCTTCACCCTCCTGACTTCACCTTCTCCTTCTCCTTCTTCTACTTCTTCTGCTTCACCCCCCTGACTTCACCTTCTCCTTCTCCTTCATCTGCTTCTTCTGATTCACCCTCCTAACTTCACCTTCTCCTTCTCCTTCTTCTGCTTCTTCTGATTCACCCTCCTGACTTCACCTTCTCCTTCTCCTTCTTCTGATTCTTCTGATTCACCCTCCAGACTTCACCTTCTCCTTCTCCTTCTTCTGCTTCTTCTGATTCACTCTCCTGACTTCACCTTCTCCTTCTCCTTCTTCTACTTCTTCTGATTCACCCTCCTGACCTCACCTTCTCCTTCTCCTTCTTCTACTTCTTCTGCTTCACCCTCCAGACTTCACCTTCTCCTTCTCCTTCTTCTACTTCTTCTGATTCACCCTCCAGACTTCACCTTCTCCTTCTCCTTCTTCTGCTTTTTCTGATTCACCCTCCAGACTTCACCTTCTCCTTCTCCTTATTCTGCTTCTTCTGATTCACCCTCCAGACTTCACCTTCTCCTTCTCCTTCTTCTGCTTCTTCTGATTCACCCTCCAGACTTCACCTTCTCCTTCTCCTTCTTCTGCTTCTTCTGATTCACCCTCCAGACTTCACCTTCTCCTTCTCCTTCTTCTACTTCTTCTGAGTCACCCTCCAGACTTCACCTTCTCCTTCTCCTTCTTCTGATTCTTCTGATTCACCCTCCAGACTTCACCTTCTCCTTCTCCTTCTTCTGCTTCTTCTGATTCACCCTCCAGACTTCACCTTCTACTTCTCCTTCTTCTACTTCTTCTGATTCAACCTCCAGACTTCACCTGCTCCTTCTCCTTCTTCTACTTCTTCTGATTCACCCTCCAGACTTCACCTTCTCCTTCTCCTTCTTCTGCTTCTTCTGATTCACCCTCCAGACTTCACCTTCTACTTCTCCTTCTTCTACTTCTTCTGATTCAACCTCCAGACTTCACCTGCTCCTTCTCCTTCTTCTACTTCTTCTGATTCACCCTCCAGACTTCACCTACTCCTTCTCTTTCTTCTGCTTCTTCTGATTCACCCTCCAGACTTCACCTTCTCCTTCTCCTTCTTCTGCTTCTTCTGATTCACCCTCCTGACTTCACCTTCTCCTTCTCCTTCTTCTACTTCTTCTAATTGGCCCTCCTGACTTCACCTTCTCCTTCTCCTTCTTCTACTTCTTCTGCTTCTTCTTCCAGACATCACCTTCTCCTTCTCCTTCTTCTACTTCTTCTGATTCACGCTCCAGACTTCACCTTCTCCTTCTCCTTCATCTGCTTCTTCTGATTCACCCTCCAGACTTCACCTTCTCCTTCTCCTTATTCTGCTTCTTCTGATTCACCCTCCAGACTTCACCTTCTCCTTCTCCTTCTTCTGCTTCTTCTGATTCACCCTCCAGACTTCACCTTCTCCTTCTCCTTCTTCTGCTTCTTCTGCTTCACCCTCCAGACTTCACCTTCTCCTTCTCCTTCGTCTGCTTCTTCTTCTACGCCCTCCAGACTTCACCTTCTCCTTCTCTTTATTCTGCTTCTTCTGATTCACCCTCCAGACTTCACCTTCTCCTTCTCCTTCTTCTGCTTCTTCTGATTCACCCTCCAGACTTCACCTTCTCCTTCTCCTTCTTCTGCTTCTTCTGATTCACCCTCCAGACTTCACCTTGTCCTTCTCCTTCTTCTGCTTCTTCTGATTCACCCTCCAGACTTCACCTTCTCCTTCTCCTTTTTCTGCCTCTTGTGATTCACCCTTCAGACTTCACCTTCTCCTTCTCCTTCTTCTGCTTCTTCTGATTCACCCTCCAGACCTCACCTTCTCCTTCTCCTTCTTCTACTTCTTCTGATTCACCCTCCAGACTTCATCTTCTCCTTCTCCTTCTTCTGCTTCTTCTGATTCACCCTCCAGACTTCACCTTCTCCTTCTCCTTCTTCTGCTTCTTCTGATTCACCCTCCAGACTTCGCCTTCTCCTTCTCCTTCTTCTACTTCTTCTGATTCACCCTCCAGACTTCACCTTCTCCTTCTCCTTCTTCTGCTTCTTCTGATTCACCCTCCAGACTTCGCCTTCTCCTTCTCCTTCTTCTACTTCTTCTGATTCACCCTCCAGTCTTCACCTTCTCCTTCTCCTTCTTCTGCTTCTTCTGATTCACCCTCCAGACTTCACCTTCTCCTTCTCCTTCTTCTGCTTCTTCTGATTCACCCTCCAGACTTCACCTTCTCCTTCTCCTTCTTCTGCTCCTTCTGATTCACCCTCCAGACTTCACCTTCTCCTTCTCCTTCTTCTACTTCTTCTGATTCACCCTCCAGACTTCACCTTCTCCTTCTCCTTCTTCTACTTCTTCTGAGTCAACCTCCAGACTTCACCTTCTCCTTCTCCTTCTTCTGATTCACCCTCCAGACTTCACCTTCTCCTTCTCCTTCTTCTGCTTCTTTTGATTCACCCTCCAGACTTCACCTTCTCCTTCTCCTTCTTCTGCTTCTTTTGATTCACCCTCCAGACTTCACCTTCTCCTTCTCCTTCTTCTACTTCTTCTGATTCACCCTCCAGTCTTCACCTTCTCCTTCTCCTTCTTCTGCTTCTTCTGCTTCACCCTCCAGACTTCACCTTCTCCTTCTCTTTCTTCTGCTTCTTCTGATTCACCCTCCAGACTTCACCTTCTCCTTCTCCTTCTTCTGCTTCTTCTGCTTCACCCTCCAGACTTCAACTTCTCCTTCTCCTTCTTCTGCTTCTTCTGCTACGCCCTCCAGACTTCACCTTCTCCTTCTCCTTCTTCTGCTTCTTCTGCTTCACCCCCCAGACTTCACCTTCTCCTTCTCCTTCTTCTGCTTCTTCTGCTTCACCCTCCTGACTTCACCTTCTCCTTCTCCTTCTTCTACTTCTTCTGATTCACCCTCCAGACTTCACCTTCTCCTTCTCCTCTTCTGCTTCTTCTGCTTCACCCTCCAGACTTCACCTTCTCCTTCTCCTTCTTCTGCTTCTTCTGCTGCGCCCTCCAGACTTCACCTTCTCCTTCTCCTTCTTCTGCTTCTTCTGCTTCACCCTCCTGACTTCACCTTCTCCTTCTCCTTCTTCTACTTCTTCTGCTTCACCCCCCTGACTTCACCTTCTCCTTCTCCTTCTTCTGCTTCTTCTGATTCACCCTCCTAACTTCACCTTCTCCTTCTCCTTCTTCTGCTTCTTCTGATTCACCCTCCTGACTTCACCTTCTCCTTCTCCTTCTTCTGATTCTTCTGATTCACCCTCCAGACTTCACCTACTCCTTCTCTTTCTTCTGCTTCTTCTGATTCACCCTCCAGACTTCACCTTCTCCTTCTCCTTCTTCTGCTTCTTCTGATTCACCCTCCTGACTTCACCTTCTCCTTCTCCTTCTTCTACTTCTTCTAATTGGCCCTCCTGACTTCACCTTCTCCTTCTCCTTCTTCTACTTCTTCTGCTTCTTCTTCCAGACATCACCTTCTCCTTCTCCTTCTTCTACTTCTTCTGATTCACGCTCCAGACTTCACCTTCTCCTTCTCCTTCATCTGCTTCTTCTGATTCACCCTCCAGACTTCACCTTCTCCTTCTCCTTATTCTGCTTCTTCTGATTCACCCTCCAGACTTCACCTTCTCCTTCTCCTTCTTCTGCTTCTTCTGATTCACCCTCCAGACTTCACCTTCTCCTTCTCCTTCTTCTGCTTCTTCTGCTTCACCCTCCAGACTTCACCTTCTCCTTCTCCTTCGTCTGCTTCTTCTGCTACGCCCTCCAGACTTCACCTTCTCCTTCTCTTTATTCTGCTTCTTCTGATTCACCCTCCAGACTTCACCTTCTCCTTCTCCTTCTTCTGCTTCTTCTGATTCACCCTCCAGACTTCACCTTCTCCTTCTCCTTCTTCTGCTTCTTCTGATTCACCCTCCAGACTTCACCTTGTCCTTCTCCTTCTTCTGCTTCTTCTGATTCACCCTCCAGACTTCACCTTCTCCTTCTCCTTTTTCTGCCTCTTGTGATTCACCCTTCAGACTTCACCTTCTCCTTCTCCTTCTTCTGCTTCTTCTGATTCACCCTCCAGACCTCACCTTCTCCTTCTCCTTCTTCTACTTCTTCTGATTCACCCTCCAGACTTCATCTTCTCCTTCTCCTTCTTCTGCTTCTTCTGATTCACCCTCCAGACTTCACCTTCTCCTTCTCCTTCTTCTGCTTCTTCTGATTCACCCTCCAGACTTCGCCTTCTCCTTCTCCTTCTTCTACTTCTTCTGATTCACCCTCCAGACTTCACCTTCTCCTTCTCCTTCTTCTGCTTCTTCTGATTCACCCTCCAGACTTCGCCTTCTCCTTCTCCTTCTTCTACTTCTTCTGATTCACCCTCCAGTCTTCACCTTCTCCTTCTCCTTCTTCTGCTTCTTCTGATTCACCCTCCAGACTTCACCTTCTCCTTCTCCTTCTTCTGCTTCTTCTGATTCACCCTCCAGACTTCACCTTCTCCTTCTCCTTCTTCTGCTCCTTCTGATTCACCCTCCAGACTTCACCTTCTCCTTCTCCTTCTTCTACTTCTTCTGATTCACCCTCCAGACTTCACCTTCTCCTTCTCCTTCTTCTACTTCTTCTGAGTCAACCTCCAGACTTCACCTTCTCCTTCTCCTTCTTCTGATTCACCCTCCAGACTTCACCTTCTCCTTCTCCTTCTTCTGCTTCTTTTGATTCACCCTCCAGACTTCACCTTCTCCTTCTCCTTCTTCTGCTTCTTTTGATTCACCCTCCAGACTTCACCTTCTCCTTCTCCTTCTTCTACTTCTTCTGATTCACCCTCCAGTCTTCACCTTCTCCTTCTCCTTCTTCTGCTTCTTCTGCTTCACCCTCCAGACTTCACCTTCTCCTTCTCTTTCTTCTGCTTCTTCTGATTCACCCTCCAGACTTCACCTTCTCCTTCTCCTTCTTCTGCTTCTTCTGCTTCACCCTCCAGACTTCAACTTCTCCTTCTCCTTCTTCTGCTTCTTCTGCTACGCCCTCCAGACTTCACCTTCTCCTTCTCCTTCTTCTGCTTCTTCTGCTTCACCCCCCAGACTTCACCTTCTCCTTCTCCTTCTTCTGCTTCTTCTGCTTCACCCTCCTGACTTCACCTTCTCCTTCTCCTTCTTCTACTTCTTCTGATTCACCCTCCAGACTTCACCTTCTCCTTCTCCTCTTCTGCTTCTTCTGCTTCACCCTCCAGACTTCACCTTCTCCTTCTCCTTCTTCTGCTTCTTCTGCTGCGCCCTCCAGACTTCACCTTCTCCTTCTCCTTCTTCTGCTTCTTCTGCTTCACCCTCCTGACTTCACCTTCTCCTTCTCCTTCTTCTACTTCTTCTGCTTCACCCCCCTGACTTCACCTTCTCCTTCTCCTTCTTCTGCTTCTTCTGATTCACCCTCCTAACTTCACCTTCTCCTTCTCCTTCTTCTGCTTCTTCTGATTCACCCTCCTGACTTCACCTTCTCCTTCTCCTTCTTCTGATTCTTCTGATTCACCCTCCAGACTTCACCTTCTCCTTCTCCTTCTTCTGCTTCTTCTGATTCACCCTCCTGACTTCACCTTCTCCCTCTCCTTCTTCTACTTCTTCTGATTCACCCTCCTGACCTCACCTTCTCCTTCTCCTTCTTCTACTTCTTCTGCTTCACCCTCCAGACTTCACCTTCTCCTTCTTATTCTTCTACTTCTTCTGATTCACCCTCCAGACTTCACCTTCTCCTTCTCCTTCTTCTGCTTCTTCTGATTCACCCTCCAGACTTCACCTTCTCCTTCTCCTTATTCTGCTTCTTCTGATTCACCCTCCAGACTTCACCTTCTCCTTCTCCTTCTTCTGCTTCTTCTGATTCACCCTCCAGACTTCACCTTCTCCTTCTCCTTCTTCTGCTTCTTCTGATTCACCCTCCAGACTTCACCTTCTCCTTCTCCTTCTTCTACTTCTTCTGAGTCACCCTCCAGACTTCACCTTCTCCTTCTCCTTCTTCTGATTCTTCTGATTCACCCTCCAGACTTCACCTTCTCCTTCTCCTTCTTCTGCTTCTTCTGATTCACCCTCCAGACTTCACCTTCTCCTTCTCCTTCTTCTACTTCTTCTGATTCAACCTCCAGACTTCACCTTCTCATTCTCCTTCTTCTACTTCTTCTGATTCACCCTCCAGTCTTCACCTTCTCCTTCTCCTTCTTCTGCTTCTTCTGCTTCACCCTCCAGACTTCACCTTCTCCTTCTCTTTCTTCTGCTTCTTCTGATTCACCCTCCAGACTTCACCTTCTCCTTCTCCTTCTTCTGCTTCTTCTGATTCACCCTCCTGACTTCACCTTCTCCTTCTCCTTCTTCTACTTCTTCTAATTGACCCTCCTGACTTCACCTTCTCCTTCTCCTTCTTCTACTTCTTCTGCTTCTCCTTCCAGACATCACCTTCTCCTTCTCCTTCTTCTACTTCTTCTGATTCACGCTCCAGACTTCACCTTCTCCTTCTCCTTCTTCTGCTTCTTCTGATTCACCCTCCAGACTTCACCTTCTCCTTCTCCTTATTCTGCTTCTTCTGATTCACCCTCCAGACTTCACCTTCTCCTTCTCCTTCTTCTGCTTCTTCTGATTCACCCTCCAGACTTCACCTTCTCCTTCTCCTTCTTCTACTTCTTCTGAGTCACCCTCCAGACTTCACCTTCTCCTTCTCCTTCTTCTGATTCTTCTGATTCACCCTCCAGACTTCACCTTCTCCTTCTCCTTCTTCTGCTTCTTTTGATTCACCCTCCAGACTTCACCTTCTCCTTCTCCTTCTTCTGCTTCTTCTGATTCACCCTCCAGACTTCACCTTCTCCTTCTCCTTCTTCTCCTTCTTCTGATTCACCCTCCAGACTTCACCTTCTCCTTCTCCTTCTTCTGCTTCTTCTGCTTCATCCTCCAGACTTCACCTTCTCCTTCTCCTTCGTCTGCTTCTTCTGCTACGCCCTCCAGACTTCACCTTCTCCTTCTCCTTATTCTGCTTCTTCTGATTCACCCACCAGACTTCACCTTCTCCTTCTCCTTCTTCTGCTTCTTCTGATTCACCCTCCAGACTTCACCTTCTCCTTCTCCTTCTTCTGCTTCTTCTGATTCACCCTCCAGACTTCACCTTCTCCTTCTCCTTCTTCTGCTTCTTCTGATTCACCCTCCAGACTTCACCTTCTCCTTCTCCTTCTTCTGCCTCTTCTGATTCACCCTTCAGACTTCACCTTCTCCTTCTCCTTCTTCTGCTTCTTCTGATTCACCCTCCAGACCTCACCTTCTCCTTCTCCTTTTTCTACTTCTTCTGATTCACCCTCCAGACTTCATCTTCTCCTTCTCCTTCTTCTGCTTCTTCTGATTCACCCTCCAGACTTCACCTTCTCCTTCTCCTTCTTCTGCTTCTTCTGATTCACCCTCCAGACTTCGCCTTCTCCTTCTCCTTCTTCTACTTCTTCTGATTCACCCTCCAGACTTCACCTTCTCCTTCTCCTTCTTCTACTTCTTCTGATTCACCCTCCAGTCTTCACCTTCTCCTTCTCCATCTTCGACTTCTTCTGATTCACCCTCCAGACTTCCCCTTCTCCTTCTCCTTCTTCTGCTTCTTCTGATTCACCCTCCAGACTTCACCTTCTCCTTCTCCTTCTTCTACTTCTTCTGATTCACCCTCCAGACTTCACCTTTTCCTTCTCCTTCTTCTACTTCTTCTGATTCACCCTCCAGACTTCATCTTCTCCTTCTCCTTCTTCTACTTCTTCTGCTTCTCCCTCCAGACTTCACCTTCTCCTTCTCCTTCTTCTGCTTCTTCTGATTCACCCTCCAGACTTCACCTTCTCCTTCTCCTTATTCTGCTTCTTCTGATTCACCCTCCAGACTTCACCTTCTCCTTCTCCTTCTTCTGCTTCTTCTGCTTCACCCTCCAGACTTCACCTTCTCCTTCTCCTTCTTCTGCTTCTTCTGCTTCACCCTCCTGACTTCACCTTCTCCTTCTCCTTCTTCTACTTCTTCTGCTTCACCCTCCAGACTTCACCTTCTCCTTCTCCTTCTTCTGCTTCTTCTGCTTCACCCTCCTGACTTCACCTTCTCCTTCTCCTTCTTCTACTTCTTCTGCTTCACCCTCCAGACTTCACCTTCTCCTTCTCCTTCTTCTGCTTCTTCTGATTCACCCTCCAGACTTCACCTTCTCCTTCTCCTTATTCTGCTTCTTCTGATTCACCCTCCAGACTTCACCTTCTCCTTCTCCTTCTTCTGCTTCTTCTGCTTCACCCTCCAGACTTCACCTTCTCCTTCTCCTTCTTCTACTTCTTCTGCTTCACCCTCCAGACTTCACCTTCTCCTTCTCCTTCTTCTGCTTCTTCTGCTTCACCCTCCTGACTTCACCTTCTCCTTCTCCTTCTTCTACTTCTTCTGATTCACCCTCCAGACTTCACCTTCTCCTTCTCCTTCTTCTGCTCCTTCTGCTTCACCCTCCAGACTTCACCTTCTCCTTCTCCTTCTTCTGCTTCTTCTGCTGCGCACTCCAGACTTCATCTTCTCCTTCTCCTTCTTCTGCTTCTTCTGCTTCACCCTCCTGACTTCACCTTCTCCTTCTCCTTCTTCTACTTCTTCTGCTTCACCCCCCTGACTTCACCTTCTCCTTCTCCTTCTTCTGCTTCTCCTGATTCACCTTCCTAACTTCACCTTCTCCTTCTCCTTCTTCTGCTTCTTCTGATTCACCCTCCTGACTTCACCTTCTCCTTCTCCTTCTTCTGATTCTTCTGATTCACCCTCCAGACTTCACCTTCTCCTTCTCCTTCTTCTGCTTCTTCTGATTCACCCTCCTAACTTCACCTTCTCCTTCTCCTTCTTCTACTTCTTCTGATTCACCCTCCTGACTTCACCTTCTCCTTCTCCTTCTTCTACTTCTTCTGCTTCACCCTCCAGACTTCACCTTCTCCTTCTCCTTCTTCTCCTTCTTCTGATTCACCCTCCAGACTTCACCTTCTCCTTCTCCTTCTTCTGCTTCTTCTGATTCACCCTCCAGACTTCTCCTTCTCCTTCTTCTTATTCTGCTTCTTCTGATTCACCCTCCAGACTTCACCTTCTCCTTCTCCTTCTTCTGCTTCTTCTGATTCACCCTCCAGACTTTACCTTCTCCTTCTCCTTCTTCTGCTTCTTCTGATTCACCCTCCAGACTTCACCTACTCCTTCTCCTTCTTCTACTTCTTCTGATGCACCCTCCAGACTTCACCTTCTCCTTCTCCTTCCTCTACTTCTTCTGATTCACCCTCCAGACTTCACATTCTCCTTCTCGTTCTTCTACTTCTTCTGCTTCTCCCTCCAGACTTCACCTTCTCCTTTTCCTTCTTCTGCTTCTTCTGATTCACCCTCCAGACTTCTCCTTCTCCTTCTCTTTCTTCTGCTTCTTCTGATTCACCCTCCAGACTTCACCTTCTCCTTCTCCTTCTTCTACTTCTTCTGATTCACCCTCCAGACTTCACCTTCTCCTACTCCTTCTTCTGCTTCTTCTGATTCACCCTCCAGACTTCACCTTCTCCTTCTCCTTCGTCTACTTCTTCTGATTCACCCTCCAGACTACACCTTCTCCTTCTCCATCTTCTACTTCTTCTGATTCACCCTCCAGACTTCACCTTCTCCTTCTCCTTTTCTGCTTCTTCTGATTCACCCTCCAGACTTCACCTTCTCCTTCTCCTTCTTCTACTTCTTCTGATTCACCCTCCAGACTTCACCTTCTCCTTCTCCTTCTTCTACTTCTTCTGATTCACCCTCCAGACTTCATCTTCTCCTTCTCCTTCTTCTACTTCTTCTGCTTCTCCCTCCAGACTTCACCTTCTCCTTCTCCTTCTTCTGCTTCTTCTGATTCACCCTCCGGACTTCACCTTCTCCTTCTCCTTCTTCTACTTCTTCTGATTCACCCTCCAGACTTCACCTTCTCCTTCTCCTTCTTCTACCTCTTCTGATTCACCCTCCAGACTTCACCTTCTCCTTCTCCTTCTTCTGCTTCTTCTGCTTCACCCTCCTGACTTCACCTTCTCCTTCTCCTTCTTCTACTTCTTCTGATTCACCCTCCAGACTTCACCTTCTCCTTCTCCTTCTTCTGCTTCTTCTGCTTTACCCTCCAGACTTCACCTTCTCCTTCTCCTTCTTCTGCTTCTTCTGCTTCGCCCTCCAGACTTCACCTTCTCCTTCTCCTTCTTCTGCTTCTTCTGCTTCACCCTCCAGACTTCACCTTCTCCTTCTCCTTCTTCTGCTCCTTCTGCTTCACCCTCCTGACTTCACCTTCTCCTTCTCCTTCTTCTACTTCTTCTGATTCACCCTCCAGACTTCACCTTCTCCTTCTCCTTCTTCCGCTTCTTCTGATTCACCCTCCTAACTTCACCTTCTCCTTCTCCTTCTTCTGCTTCTTCTGATTCACCCTACTGACTTAACCTTCTCCTTCTCCTTCTTCTGCTTCTTCTGATTCACCCTCCTGACTTCACCTTCTCCTTCTGCTTCTTCTGCTTCTTCTGATTCACCCTCCAGGCTTCACCTTCTCCTTCTCCTTCTTCTGCTTCTTCTGATTCACCCTCCAGACTTCACCTTCTCCATCTCCTTCTTCTGCTTCTTCTGATTCACCCTCCAGACCTCACCTTCTCCTTCTCCTTCTTCTACTTCTTCTGATTCACCCTCCAGACTTCATCTTCTCCTTCTCCTTCTTCTGCTTCTTCTGATTCACCCTCCAGACTTCACCTTCTCCTTCTCCTTCTTCTGCTTCTTCTGATTCACCCTCCAGACTTCACCTTCTCCTTCTCCTTCTTCTACTTCTTCTGATTCACCCTCCAGACTTCACCTTCTCCTTCTCCTTCTTCTACTTCTTCTGATTCACCCTCCAGACTTCACCTTCTCCTTCTCCTTCTTCTGCTTCTTCTGATTCACCCTCCAAACTTCACCTTCTCCTTCTCCTTCTTCTGCTTCTTCTGATTCACCCTTCAGACTTCACCTTCTCCTTCTCCTTCTTCTGCTTCTTCTGATTCACCCTCCAGACCTCACCTTCTCCTTCTCCTTCTTCTACTTCTTCCGATTCACCCTACAGACTTCATCTTCTCCTTCTCCTTCTTCTGCTTCTTCTGATTCACCCTCCAGACTTCACCTTCTCCTTCTCCTTCTTCTGCTGCTTCTGATTCACCCTCCTGACTTCACCTTCTCCTTCTCCTTCTTCTTCTTCTTCTGATTCACCCTCCAGACTTCACCTTCTCCTTCTCCTTCTTCTGCTTCTTCTGATTCACCCTCCTGACTTCACCTTCTCCTTCTCCTTCTTCTGCTTCTTCTGATTCACATTCCAGACTTCACCTTCTCCTTTTCCTTCTTCTACTTCTTCTGATTCACCCTCCAGACTTCACCTTCTCCTTCTACTTCTTCTGCTTCTGTGGATTCACCCTCCAGACTTCACCTTCTCCTTCTCCTTCTTCTGCTTCTTCTGATTCACCCTCCAGACTTCACCTTCTCCTTCTCCTTCTTCTGCTTCTTCTGATTCACCCTCCAGACTTCACCTTCTCCTTCTCTTTCTTCTGCTTCTTCTGATTCACCCTCCAGACTTCACCTTCTCCTTCTCCTTCTTCTACTTCTTCTGATTCACCCTCAAGACTTCACCTTCTCCTACTCCTTCTTCTGCTTCTTCTGATTCACCCTCCAGACTTCACCTTCTCCTTCTCCTTCGTCTACTTCTTCTGATTCACCCTCCAGACTACACCTTCTCCTTCTCCATCTTCTACTTCTTCTGATTCACCCTCCAGACTTCACCTTCTCCTTCTCCTTCTTCTACCTCTTCTGATTCACCCTCCAGACTTCATCTTCTCCTTCTCCTTCTTCTGCTTCTTCTGCTTCACCCTCCTGACTTCACCTTCTCCTTCTCCTTCTTCTACTTCTTCTGATTCACCCTCCAGACTTCACCTTCTCCTTCTCCTTCTTCTGCTTCTTCTGCTTTACCCTCCAGACTTCACCTTCTCCTTCTCCTTCTTCTGCTTCTTCTGCTTCGCCCTCCAGACTTCACCTTCTCCTTCTCCTTCTTCTGCTTCTTCTGCTTCACCCTCCAGACTTCACCTTCTCCTTCTCCTTCTTCTGCTCCTTCTGCTTCACCCTCCTGACTTCACCTTCTCCTTCTCCTTCTTCTACTTCTTCTGATTCACCCTCCAGACTTCACCTTCTCCTTCTCCTTCTTCCGCTTCTTCTGATTCACCCTCCTAACTTCACCTTCTCCTTCTCCTTCTTCTGCTTCTTCTGATTCACCCTACTGACTTAACCTTCTCCTTCTCCTTCTTCTGCTTCTTCTGATTCACCCTCCTGACTTCACCTTCTCCTTCTCCTTCTTCTGCTTCTTCTGATTCACCCTCCAGGCTTCACCTTCTCCTTCTCCTTCTTCTGCTTCTTCTGATTCACCCTCCAGACTTCACCTTCTCCATCTCCTTCTTCTGCTTCATCTGATTCACCCTCCAGACCTCACCTTCTCCTTCTCCTTCTTCTACTTCTTCTGATTCACCCTCCAGACTTCATGTTCTCCTTCTACTTCTTCTGCTTCTTCTGATTCACCCTCCAGACTTCACCTTCTCCTTCTCCTTCTTCTGCTTCTTCTGATTCACCCTCCAGACTTCACCTTCTCCTTCTCCTTCTTCTACTTCTTCTGATTCACCCTCCAGACTTCACCTTCTCCTTCTCCTTCTTCTACTTCTCCTGATTCACGCTCCAGTCTTCACCTTCTCCTTCTCCTTCTTCTGCTTCTTCTGCTTCACCCTCCAGACTACACCTTCTCCTTCTCTTTCTTCTGCTTCTTCTGATTCACCCTCCAGACTTCACCTTATCCTTCTCCTTCTTCTGATTCTTCTGATTCACCCTCCAGACTTCACCTTCTCCTTCTCCTTCTTCTGCTTCTTCTGATTCACCCTTCGGACTTCACCTTCTCCTTCTCCTTCTTCTGCTTCTTCTCATTCACCCTACAGACCTTACCTTCTCCTTCTCCTTCTTCTACTTCTTCTGATTCACCCTCCAAACTTCATCTTCTCCTTCTCCTTCTTCTGCTTCTTCTGATTCACCCTCCAGACTTCACCTTCTCCTTCTCCTTCTTCTGCTTCCTCTGATTCACCCTCCAGACTTCGCCTTCTCCTTCTCCTTCTTCTGCTTCTTCTGATTCACCCTCCTGACTTCACCTTCTCCTTCTCCTTCTTCTGCTTCTTCTGATTCACATTCCAGACTTCACCTTCTCCTTCTCCTTCTTCTACTTCTTCTGATTCCACCTCCAGACTTCACCTTCTCCTTCTACTTCTGCTGCTTCTTCTGATTCACCCTCCAGACTTCACCTTCTCCTTCTCCTTCTTCTGCTTCTTCTGATTCACCCTCCAGACTTCACCTTCTCCTTCTCCTTCTTCTGCTTCTTCTGATTCACCCTCCAGACTTCACCTTCTCCTTCTCCTTCTTCTGCTTCTTCTGATTCACCCTCCAGACTTCACCTTCTCCTTCTCCTTCTTCTACTTCTTCTGATTCACCCTCCAGACTTCACCTTCTCCTTCTACTTCTTCTGCTTCTTCTGATTCACCCTCCAGACTTCACCTTCTCCTTCTCCTTCGTCTACTTCTTCTGATTCACCCTCCAGACTACACCTTCTCCTTCTCCATCTTCTACTTCTTCTGATTCACCCTCCAGACTTCACCTTCTCCTTCTCCTTCTTCTGCTTCTTCTGATTCACCCTCCAGACTTCAGCTTCTCCTTCTCCTTCTTCTACTTCTTCTGATTCACCCTCCAGACTTCACCTTCTCCTTCTCCTTCTTCTACTTCTTCTGATTCACCCTCCTGACTTCACCTTCTCCTTCTCCTTCTTCTGCTTCTTCTGATTCACATTCCAGACTTCACCTTCTCCTTCTCCTTCTTCTACTTCTTCTGATTCACCCTCCAGACTTCACCTTCTCCTTCTACTTCTGCTGCTTCTTCTGATTCACCCTCCAGACTTCACCTTCTCCTTCTCCTTCTTCTGCTTCTTCTGATTCACCCTCCAGACTTCACCTTCTCCTTCTCCTTCTTCTGCTTCTTCTGATTCACCCTCCAGACTTCACCTTCTCCTTCTCCTTCTTCTGCTTCTGCTGATTCACCCTCCAGACTTCACCTTCTCCTTCTCCTTCTTCTACTTCTTCTGATTCACCCTCCAGACTTCACCTTCTCCTTCTACTTCTTCTGCTTCTTCTGATTCACCCTCCAGACTTCACCTTCTCCTTCTCCTTCGTCTACTTCTTCTGATTCACCCTCCAGACTACACCTTCTCCTTCTCCATCTTCTACTTCTTCTGATTCACCCTCCAGACTTCACCTTCTCCTTCTCCTTCTTCTGCTTCTTCTGATTCACCCTCCAGACTTCAGCTTCTCCTTCTCCTTCTTCTACTTCTTCTGATTCACCCTCCAGACTTCACCTTCTCCTTCTCCTTCTTCTACTTCTTCTGATTCACCCTCCAGACGTCATCTTCTCCTTCTCCTTCTTCTACTTCTTCTGCTTCTCCCTCCAGGCTTCACCTTCTCCTTCTCCTTCTTCTGCTTCTTCTGATTCACCCTCCAGACTTCACCTTCTCCTTCATCCTTCTTCTACTTCTTCTGATTCACCCTCCAGACTTCACCTTCTCCTTCTCCTTCTTCTACTTCTTCTCATTCACCCTCCAGACTTCCCCTTCTCCTTCTCCTTCTTCTGCTTCTTCTGCTTCACCCTCCTGACTTCACCTTCTCCTTCCCCTTCTTCTACTTCTTCTGATTCACCCTCCAGTCTTCACCTTCTCCTTCTCCTTCTTCTGCTTCTTCTGCTTCACCCTCCAGACTTCACCTTCTCCTTCTCCTTCTTCTGCTTCTTCTGCTCTGCCCTCCAGACTTCACCTTCTCCTTCTCCTTCTTCTGCTTCTTCTGCTTCACCCTCCAGACTTCACCTTCTCCTTCTCCTTCTTCTGCTCCTTCTGCTTCACCCTCCTGACTTCACCTTCTCCTTCTCCTTCTTCTACTTCTTCTGATTCACCCTCCAGACTTCACCTTCTCCTTCTCCTTCTTCCGCTTCTTCTGATTCACCCTCCTAACTTCACCTTCTCCTTCTCCTTCTTCTGCTTCTTCTGATTCACCCTCCTGACTTCACCTTCTCCTTCTCCTTCTTCTGCTTCTTCTGATTCACCCTCCAGACTTCACCTTCTCCATCTCCTTCTTCTGCTTCTTCTGATTCACCCTCCAGACCTCACCTTCTCCTTCTCCTTCTTCTACTTCTTCTGGTTCACCCTCCAGACTTCATCTTCTCCTTCTCCTTCTTCTGCTTCTTCTGATTCACCCTCCAGACTTCACCTTCTCCTTCTCCTTCTTCTGCTTCTTCTGATTCACCCTCCAGACTTCATCTTCTCCTTCTCCTTCTTCTACTTCTTCTGATTCACCCTCCAGACTTCACCTTCTCCTTCTCCTTCTTCTACTTCTCCTGATTCACCCTCCAGTCTTCACCTTCTCCTTCTCCTTCTTCTGCTTCTTCTGCTTCACCCTCCAGACTTCACCTTCTCCTTCTCTTTCTTCTGCTTCTTCTGATTCACCCTCCAGACTTCACCTTCTCCTTCTCCTTCTTCTGATTCTTCTGATTCACCCTCCAGACTTCACCTTCTCCTTCTCCTTCTTCTGCTTCTTCTGATTCACCCTCCTGACTTCACCTTCTCCTTCTCCTTCTTCAACTTCTTCTGATTCACCCTCCTGACTTCACCTTCTCCTTCTCCTTCTTCTACTTCTTCTGCTTCACCCTCCAGACTTCACCTTCTCCTTCTCCTTCTTCTACTTCTTCTGATTCACCCTCCAGACTTCACCTTCTCCATCTCCTTCTTCTGCTTCTTCTGATTCACCCTCCAGACTTCACCTTCTCCTTCTCCTTATTCTGCTTCTTCTGATTCACCCTCCAGACTTCACCTTCTCCTTCTCCTTCTTCTGCTTCTTCTGATTCACCCTCCAGACTTCACCTTCTCCTTCTCCTTCTTCTGCTTCTTCTGATTCACCCTCCAGATTTCACCTTCTCCTTCTCCTTCTTCTACTTCTTCTGATTCACCCTCCAGACTTCATCTTCTCCTTCTCCTTCTTCTGCTTCTTCTGATTCACCCTCCAGACTTCACCTTCTCCTTCTCCTTCTTCTGCTTCTTCTGATTCACCCTCCAGACTTCACCTTCTCCTTCTCCTTCTTCTAATTCTTCTGATTCACCCTCCAGACTTCACCTTCTCCTTCTCCTTCCTCTACCTCTTCTGATTCACCCTCCAGACTTCACCTTCTCCTTCTCCTTCTTCTGCTTCTTCTGCTTCACCTTCCTGACTTCACCTTCTCCTTCTTCTACTTCTTCTGATTCACCCTCCAGACTTCACCTTCTACTTCTCCTTCTTCTGCTTCTTCTGCATTACCCTGCAGACTTCACCTTCTCCTTCTCCTTCTTCTACTTCTTCTGATTCTCCCTCCAGACTTCATCTTCTCCTTCTCCTTCTTCTGCTTCTTCTGATTGACCCTCCACACTTCACCTTCTCCTTCTCCTTCTTCTGCTTCTTCTGATTCACCCTCCAGACTTCGCCTTCTCCTTCTCCTTCTTCTAATTCTTCTGATTCACCCTCCAGACTTCACCTTCTCCTTCTCCTTCTTCTACTTCTTCTGATTCACCCTCCAGTCTTCACCTTCTCCTTCTCCTTCTTCTTCTTCTTCTAATTCACCCTCCAGACTTCATCTTCTCCTTCTCCTTCTTCTGCTTCTTCTGATTCACCCTCCAGACTTCAACTTCTCCTTCTCCTTCTTCTACTTCTTCTGATTCACCCTCCAGACTTCACCTTCTCCTTCTACTTCTTCTGCTTCTTCTGATTCACCCTCCAGACTTCTCCTTCTCCTTCTCCTTCGTCTACTTCTTCTGATTCACCCTCCAGACTACACCTTCTCCTTCTCCATCTTCTACTTCTTCTGATTCACCCTCCAGACTTCACCTTCTACTTCTCCTTCTTCTGCTTCTTCTGATTCACCCTCCAGACTTCAGCTTCTCCTTCTCCTTCTTCTACTTCTTCTGATTCACCCTCCAGACTTCACCTTCTCCTTCTCCTTCTTCTACTTCTTCTGATTCAACCTCCAGACTTCATCTTTTCCTTCTCCTTCTTCTACTTCTTCTGCTTCTCCCTCCAGGCTTCACCTTCTCCTTCTCCTTCTTCTGCTTCTTCTGATTCACCCTCCAGACTTCACCTTCTCCTTCTCCTTCTTCTACTTCTTCTGATTCACCCTCCAGACTTCACCTTCTCCTTCTCCTTCTTCTACTTCTTCTGATTCACCCTCCAGACTTCCCCTTCTCCTTCTCCTTCTTCTGCTTCTTCTGCTTCACCCTCCTGACTTCACCTTCTCCTTCCCCTTCTTCTACTTCTTCTGATTCACCCTCCAGTCTTCACCTTCTCCTTCTCCTTCTTCTGCTTCTTCTGCTTCACCCTCCAGACTTCACCTTCTCCTTCTCCTTCTTCTGCTTCTTCTGCTCTGCCCTCCAGACTTCACCTTCTCCTTCTCCTTCTTCTGCTTCTTCTGCTTCACCCTCCAGACTTCACCTTCTCCTTCTCCTTCTTCTGCTCCTTCTGCTTCACCCTCCTGACTTCACCTTCTCCTTCTCCTTCTTCTACTTCTTCTGATTCACCCTCCAGACTTCACCTTCTCCTTCTCCTTCTTCCGCTTCTTCTGATTCACCCTCCTAACTTCACCTTCTCCTTCTCCTTCTTCTGCTTCTTCTGATTCACCCTCCTGACTTCACCTTCTCCTTCTCCTTCTTCTGCTTCTTCTGATTCACCCTCCAGGCTTCACCTTCTCCTTCTCCTTCTTCTGCTTCTTCTGATTCACCCTCCAGCCTTCACCTTCTCCATCTCCTTCTTCTGCTTCTTCTGATTCACCCTCCAGACCTCACCTTCTCCTTCACCTTCTTCTACTTCTTCTGGTTCACCCTCCAGACTTCATCTTCTCCTTCTCCTTCTTCTGCTTCTTCTGATTCACTCTCCAGACTTCTCCTTCTCCTTCTCCTTCTTCTGCTTCTTCTGATTCACCCTCCAGACTTCACCTTCTCCTTCTCCTTCTTCTACTTCTTCTGATTCACCCTCCAGACTTCACCTTCTCCTTCTCCTTCTTCTACTTCTCCTGATTCACCCTCCAGTCTTCACCTTCTCCTTCTCCTTCTTCTGCTTCTTCTGCTTCACCCTCCAGACTTCACCTTCTCCTTCTCTTTCTTCTGCTTCTTCTGATTCACCCTCCAGACTTCACCTTCTCCTTCTCCTTCTTCTGATTCTTCTGATTCACCCTCCAGACTTCACCTTCTCCTTCTCCTTCTTCTGCTTCTCCTGATTCACCCTCCTGACTTCACCTACTCCTTCTCCTTCTTCAACTTCTTCTGATTCACCCTCCTGACTTCACCTTCTCCTTCTCCTTCTTCTACTTCTTCTGCTTCACCCTCCAGACTTCACCTTCTCCTTCTCCTTCTTCTACTTCTTCTGATTCACCCTCCAGACTTCACCTTCTCCTTCTCCTTCTTCTGCTTCTTCTGATTCACCCTCCAGACTTCACCTTCTCCTTCTCCTTATTCTGCTTCTTCTGATTCACCCTCCAGACTTCACCTTCTCCTTCTCCTTCTTCTGCTTCTTCTGATTCACCCTCCAGACTTCAGCTTCTCCTTCTCCTTCTTCTGCTTCTTCTGATTCACCCTCCAGATTTCACCTTCTCCTTCTCCTTCTTCTACTTCTTCTGATTCACCCTCCAGACTTCATCTTCTCCTTCTCCTTCTTCTGCTTCTTCTGATTCACCCTCCAGACTTCACCTTCTCCTTCTCCTTCTTCTGCTTCTTCTGATTCACCCTCCAGACTTCACCTTCTCCTTCTCCTTCTTCTACTTCTTCTGATTCACTCTCCAGACTTCACCTTCTCCTTCTCCTTCTTCTACTTCTTCTGATTCACCCTCCAGACTTCACCTTCTCCTTCTCCTTCTTCTGCTTCTTCTGATTCACCCTCCAAACTTCACCTTCTCCTTCTCCTTCTTCTGCTTCTTCTGATTCACCCTTCAGACTTCACCTTCTCCTTCTCCTTCTCCTTCTTCTGCTTCTTCTGATTCACCCTCCAGACCTCACCTTCTCCTTCTCCTTCTTCTACCTCTTCTGATTCACCCTCCAGACTTCACCTTCTCCTTCTCCTTCTTCTGCTTCTTCTGATTCACCCTCCAGGCTTCACCTTCTCCTTCTCCTTCTTCTGCTTCTTCTGATTCACCCTCCAGACTTCACCTTCTCCTTCTCCTTCTTCTGCTTCTTCTGCTGCACCCTCCAGACTTCACCTTCTCCTTCTCCTTCTTCTGCTTCTTCTGCTTCACCCTCCTGACTTCACCTTCTCCTTCTCCTTCTTCTGCTTCTTCTGCTTTACCCTGCAGACTTCACCTTCTCCTTCTCCTTCTTCTACTTCTTCTGATTCTCCCTCCAGACTTCATCTTCTCCTTCTCCTTCTTCTGCTTCTTCTGATTCACCCTCCACACTTCACCTTCTCCTTCTCCTTCTTCTGCTTCTTCTGATTCACCCTCCAGACTTCGCCTTCTCCTTCTCCTTCTTCTAATTCTTCTGATTCACCCTCCAGACTTCACCTTCTCCTTCTCCTTCTTCTGCTTCTTCTGCTCTGCCCTCCAGACTTCACCTTCTCCTTCTCCTTCTTCTGCTTCTTCTGCTTCACCCTCCAGACTTCACCTTCTCCTTCTCCTTCTTCTGCTCCTTCTGCTTCACCCTCCTGACTTCACCTTCTCCTTCTCCTTCTTCTACTTCTTCTGATTCACCCTCCAGACTTCACCTTCTCCTTCTCCTTCTTCCGCTTCTTCTGATTCACCCTCCTAACTTCACCTTCTCCTTCTCCTTCTTCTGCTTCTTCTGATTCACCCTCCTGACTTCACCTTCTCCTTCTCCTTCTTCTGCTTCTTCTGATTCACCCTCCAGGCTTCACCTTCTCCTTCTCCTTCTTCTGCTTCTTCTGATTCACCCTCCAGCCTTCACCTTCTCCATCTCCTTCTTCTGCTTCTTCTGATTCACCCTCCAGACCTCACCTTCTCCTTCTCCTTCTTCTACTTCTTCTGGTTCACCCTCCAGACTTCATCTTCTCCTTCTCCTTCTTCTGCTTCTTCTGATTCACTCTCCAGACTTCTCCTTCTCCTTCTCCTTCTTCTGCTTCTTCTGATTCACCCTCCAGACTTCACCTTCTCCTTCTCCTTCTTCTACTTCTTCTGATTCACCCTCCAGACTTCACCTTCTCCTTCTCCCTCTTCTACTTCTCCTGATTCACCCTCCAGTCTTCACCTTCTCCTTCTCCTTCTTCTGCTTCTTCTGCTTCACCCTCCAGACTTCACCTTCTCCTTCTCTTTCTTCTGCTTCTTCTGATTCACCCTCCAGACTTCACCTTCTCCTTCTCCTTCTTCTGATTCTTCTGATTCACCCTCCAGACTTCACCTTCTCCTTCTCCTTCTTCTGCTTCTTCTGATTCACCCTCCTGACTTCACCTACTCCTTCTCCTTCTTCAACTTCTTCTGATTCACCCTCCTGACTTCACCTTCTCCTTCTCCTTCTTCTACTTCTTCTGCTTCACCCTCCAGACTTCACCTTCTCCTTCTCCTTCTTCTACTTCTTCTGATTCACCCTCCAGACTTCACCTTCTCCTTCTCCTTCTTCTGCTTCTTCTGATTCACCCTCCAGACTTCACCTTCTCCTTCTCCTTATTCTGCTTCTTCTGATTCACCCTCCAGACTTCACCTTCTCCTTCTCCTTCTTCTGCTTCTTCTGATTCACCCTCCAGACTTCAGCTTCTCCTTCTCCTTCTTCTGCTTCTTCTGATTCACCCTCCAGATTTCACCTTCTCCTTCTCCTTCTTCTACTTCTTCTGATTCACCCGCCAGACTTCATCTTCTCCTTCTCCTTCTTCTGCTTCTTCTGATTCACCCTCCAGACTTCACCTTCTCCTTCTCCTTCTTCTGCTTCTTCTGATTCACCCTCCAGACTTCACCTTCTCCTTCTCCTTCTTCTGCTTCTTCTGATTCACCCTCCAAACTTCACCTTCTCCTTCTCCTTCTTCTGCTTCTTCTGATTCACCCTTCAGACTTCACCTTCTCCTTCTCCTTCTCCTTCTTCTGCTTCTTCTGATTCACCCTCCAGACCTCACCTTCTCCTTCTCCTTCTTCTACCTCTTCTGATTCACCCTCCAGACTTCACCTTCTCCTTCTCCTTCTTCTACCTCTTCTGATTCACCCTCCAGACTTCACCTTCTCCTTCTCCTTCTTCTGCTTCTTCTGATTCACCCTCCAGGCTTCACCTTCTCCTTCTCCTTCTTCTGCTTCTTCTGATTCACCCTCCAGACTTCACCTTCTCCTTCTCCTTCTTCTACTTCTTCTGATTCACCCTCCAGACTTCCCCTTCTCCTTCTCCTTCTTTTGCTTCTTCTGATTCACCCTCCAGACTTCACCTTCTCCTTCTCCTTCGTCTACTTCTTCTGATTCACCCTCCAGACTATACTTTCTCCTTCTCCATCTTCTACTTCTTCTGATTCACCCTCCAGACTTCACCTTCTCCTTCTCCTTCTTCTGCTTCTTCTGATACACCCTCCAGACTTCACCTTCTCCTTCTCCTTCTTCTACTTCTTCTGATTCACCCTCCAGACTTCATCTTCTCCTTCTCCTTCTTCTACTTCTGCTTCTCCCTCCAGACTTCACCTTCTCCTTCTCCTTTTCTGCTTCTTCTGATTCACCCTCCAGACTTCACCTTCTCCTTCTCCTTCTTCTACTTCTTCTGATTCACCCTCCAGACTTCACCTTCTCCTTCTCCTTCTTCTGCTTCTTCTGATTCACCCTCCAGACTTCACCTTCTCCTTCTCCTTCTTCTGCTTCTTCTGATTCACCCTCCAGACTTCATCTTCTCCTTCTCCTTCTTCTGCTTCTTCTGATTCACCCTCCAGACTTCACCTTCTCCTTCTCCTTCTTCTGCTTCTTCTGATTCACCCTCCAGACTTCGCCTTCTCCTTCTCCTTCTTCTACTTCTTCTGATTCACCCTCCAGACTTCACCTTCTCCTTCTCCTTCTTCTACTTCTTCTGATTCACCCTCCAGTCTTCACCTTCTCCTTCTCCTTCTTCTTCTTCTTCTGATTCACCCTCCAGACTTCACCTTCTCCTTCTCCTTCTTCTGCTTCTTCTGATTCACCCTCCTGACTTCACCTTCTCCTTCTCCTTCTTCTGCTTCTTCTGATTCACATTCCAGACTTCACCTTCTCCTTTTCCTTCTTCTACTTCTTCTGATTCACCCTCCAGACTTCACCTTCTCCTTCTACTTCTTCTGCTTCTGTGGATTCACCCTCCAGACTTCACCTTCTACTTCTCCTTCTTCTGCTTCTTCTGATTCACCCTCCAGACTTCACCTTCTCCTTCTCCTTCTTCTGCTTCTTCTGATTCACCCTCCAGACTTCACCTTCTCCTTCTCTTTCTTCTGCTTCTTCTGATTCACCCTCCAGACTTCACCTTCTCCTTCTCCTTCTTCTACTTCTTCTGATTCACCCTCCAGACTTCACCTTCTCCTTCTCCTTCTTCTGCGTCTTCTGATTCACCCTCCAGACTTCACCTTCTCCTTCTCCTTCGTCTACTTCTTCTGATTCACCCTCCAGACTACACCTTCTCCTTCTCCATCTTCTACTTCTTCTGATTCACCCTCCAGACTTCACCTTCTCCTTCTCCTTCTTCTGCTTCTTCTGATTCACCCTCCAGACTTCACCTTCTCCTTCTCCTTCTTCTACTTCTTCTGATTCACCCTCCAGACTTCACCTTCTCCTTCTCCTTATTCTACTTCTTCTGATTCACCCTCCAGACTTCATCTTCTCCTTCTCCTTCTTCTACTTCTTCTGCTTCTCCCTCCAGACTTCACCTTCCCCTTCTCCTTCTTCTGCTTCTTCTGATTCACCCTCCAGACTTCACATTCTCCTTCTCCTTCTTCTACTTCTTCTGATTCACCCTCCAGACTTCACCTTCTCTTTCTCCTTCTTCTACTTCTTCTGATTCACCCTCCAGACTTCACCTTCTCCTTCTCCTTCTTCTGCTTCTTCTGCTTCACCCTCCTGACTTCACCTTCTCCTTCTCCTTCTTCTACTTCTTCTGATTCACCCTCCAGACTTCACCTTCTCCTTCTCCTTCTTCTGCTTCTTCTGCTTCACCCTCCAGACTTCACCTTCTCCTTCTCCTTCTTCTGCTTCGCCCTCCAGACTTCACCTTCTCCTTCTCTTCCTTCTGCTTCTTCTGCTTCACCCTCCAGACTTCACCTTCTCCTTCTCCTTCTTCTGCTCCTTCTGCTTCACCCTCCTGACTTCACCTTCTGCTTCTACTTCTTCTACTTCTTCTGATTCACCCTCCAAACTTCACCTTCTCCTTCTCCTTCTTCCGCTTCTTCTGATTCACCCTCCTAACTTCACCTTCTCCTTCTCCTTCTTCTGCTTCTTCTGATTCACCCTACTGACTTGAAATTCTCCTTCTCCTTCTTCTGCTTCTTCTGATTCATCCTCCTGACTTCACCTTCTCCTTCTCCTTCTTCTGCTTCTTCTGATTCACCCTCCAGGCTTTACCTTCTCCTTCTCCTTCTTCTGCTTCTTCTGATTCACCCTCCAGACTTCACCTTCTCCATCTCCTTCTTCTGCTTCTTCTGATTCACCCTCCAGACCTCACCTTCTCCTTCTCCTTCTTCAACTTCTTCTGATTCACCCTCTGGACTTCATCTTCTCCTTCTCCTTCTTCTGCTTCTTCTGATTCAACATCCAGACTTCACCTTCTCCTTCTCCTTCTTCTGCTTCTTCTGATTCAACCTCCAGACTTCACCTTCTCCTTCTCCTTCTTCTACTTCTTCTGATTCATCCTCCAGACTTCACCTTCTCCTTCTCCTTCCTCTACTTCTCCTGATTCACCCAACAGTCTTCACCTTCTCCTTCTCCTTCTTCTGCTTCTTCTGCTTCACCCTCCAGACTTCACCTTCTCCTTCTCTTTCTTCTGCTTCTTCTGATTCACCCTCCAGACTTCACCTTCTCCTTCTCCTTCTTCTGATTCTTCTGATTCACCCTCCAGACTTCACCTTCTCCTTCTCCTTCTTCTGCTTCTTCTGATTCACCCTCCTGACTTCACCTTCTCCTTCTCCTTCTTCAACTTCTTCTGATTCACCCTCCTGACTTCACCTTCTCCTTCTCCTTCTTCTACTTCTTCTGCTTCACCCTCCAGACTTCACCTTCTCCTTCTCCTTCTTCTACTTCTTCTGATTCACCCTCCAGACTTCACCTTCTCCTTCTCCTTCTTCTGCTTCTTCTGATTCACCCTCCAGACTTCACCTTCTCCTTCTCCTTATTCTGCTTCTTCTGAAGCACCCTCCAGACTTCACCTTCTCCTTCTCCTTCTGCTTCTTCTGATACACCCTCCAGACTTCACCTTCTCCTTCTCCTTCTTCTGCTTCTTCTGATTCACCCTCCAGATTTCACCTTCTCCTTCTCCTTCTTCTACTTCTTCTGATTCACCCTCCAGACTTCATCTTCTCCTTCTCCTTCTTCTGCTTCTTCTGATTCACCCTCCAGACTTCACCTTCTCCTTCTCCTTCTTCTGCTTCTTCTGATTCACCCTCCAGACTTCACCTTCTCCTTCTCCTTCTTCTACTTCTTCTGATTCACCCTCCAGACTTCACCGTCTCCTTCTCCTTCTTCTGCTTCTTCTGATTCACCCTTCAGACTTCACCTTCTCCTTCTCCTTCTCCTTCTTCTGCTTCTTCTGATTCACCCTCCAGACCTCACCTTCTCCTTCTCCTTCTTCTACCTCTTCTGATTCACCCTCCAGACTTCACCTTCTCCTTCTCCTTCTTCTGCTTCTTCTGATTCACCCTCCAGACTTCACCTTCTCCTTCTCCTCCTTCTGCTTCTTCTGATTCACCCTCCAGACTTCACCTTCTCCTTCTCCTTCTTCTACTTCTTCTGATTCACCCTCCAGACTTCACCTTCTCTTTCTCCTTCTTTTGCTTCTTCTGATTCAACCTCCAGACTTCACCTTCTCCTTCTCCTTCGTCTACTTCTTCTGATTCACCCTCCAGACTACACCTTCTCCTTCTCCATCTTCTACTTCTTCTGATTCACCCTCCAGACTTCACCTTCCCCTGCTCCTTCTTCTGCTTCTTCTGATTCACCCTCCAGACTTCACCTTCTCCTTCTCCTTTTTCTACTTCTTCTGATTCACCCTCCAGACTTCACCTTCTCCTTTTCCTTCTTCTACTTCTTCTGATTCACCCTCCAGACTTCATCTTCTCCTTCTCCTTCTTCCACTTCTTCTGCTTCTCCCTCCAGACTTCACCTTCTCCTTCTCCTTTTCTGCTTCTTCTGATTCACCCTCCAGACTTCACCTTCTCCTTCTCCTTCTTCTACTTCTTCTGATTCACCCTCCAGACTTCACCTTCTCCTTCTCCTTCTTCTGCTTCTTCTGATTCACCCTCCAGACTTCACCTTCTCCTTCTCCTTCTTCTGCTTCTTCTGATTCACCCTTCAGACTTCACCTTCTCCTTCTCCTTCTTCTGCTTCTTCTGATTCACCCTCCAGACCTCACCTTCTCCTTCTCCTTCTTCTACTTCTTCTGATTCACCCTCCAGACTTCATCTTCTCCTTCTCCTTCTTCTGCTTCTTCTGATTCACCCTCCAGACTTCACCTTCTCCTTCTCCTCCTTCTGCTTCTTCTGATTCACCCTCCAGACTTCACCTTCTCCTTCTCCTTCTTCTACTTCTTCTGATTCACCCTCCAGACTTCACCTTCTCTTTCTCCTTCTTTTGCTTCTTCTGATTCAACCTCCAGACTTCACCTTCTCCTTCTCCTTCGTCTACTTCTTCTGATTCACCCTCCAGACTACACCTTCTCCTTCTCCATCTTCTACTTCTTCTGATTCACCCTCCAGACTTCACCTTCCCCTTCTCCTTCTTCTGCTTCTTCTGATTCACCCTCCAGACTTCACCTTCTCCTTCTCCTTCTTCTACTTCTTCTGATTCACCCTCCAGACTTCACCTTCTCCTTTTCCTTCTTCTACTTCTTCTGATTCACCCTCCAGACTTCACCTTCTCCTTCTCCTTCTTCTACTTCTTCTGATTCACCCTCCAGCCTTCACCTTCTCCATCTCCTTCTTCTGCTTCTTCTGATTCACCCTCCAGACCTCACCTTCTCCTTCTCCTTCTTCTACTTCTTCTGGTTCACCCTCCAGACTTCATCTTCTCCTTCTCCTTCTTCTGCTTCTTCTGATTCACTCTCCAGACTTCTCCTTCTCCTTCTCCTTCTTCTGCTTCTTCTGATTCACCCTCCAGACTTCACCTTCTCCTTCTCCTTCTTCTACTTCTTCTGATTCACCCTCCAGACTTCACCTTCTCCTTCTCCCTCTTCTACTTCTCCTGATTCACCCTCCAGTCTTCACCTTCTCCTTCTCCTTCTTCTGCTTCTTCTGCTTCACCCTCCAGACTTCACCTTCTCCTTCTCTTTCTTCTGCTTCTTCTGATTCACCCTCCAGACTTCACCTTCTCCTTCTCCTTCTTCTGATTCTTCTGATTCACCCTCCAGACTTCACCTTCTCCTTCTCCTTCTTCTGCTTCTTCTGATTCACCCTCCTGACTTCACCTACTCCTTCTCCTTCTTCAACTTCTTCTGATTCACCCTCCTGACTTCACCTTCTCCTTCTCCTTCTTCTACTTCTTCTGCTTCACCCTCCAGACTTCACCTTCTCCTTCTCCTTCTTCTACTTCTTCTGATTCACCCTCCAGACTTCACCGTCTCCTTCTCCTTCTTCTGCTTCTTCTGATTCACCCTCCAGACTTCACCTTCTCCTTCTCCTTATTCTGCTTCTTCTGATTCACCCTCCAGACTTCACCTTCTCCTTCTCCTTCTTCTGCTTCTTCTGATTCACCCTCCAGACTTCAGCTTCTCCTTCTCCTTCTTCTGCTTCTTCTGATTCACCCTCCAGATTTCACCTTCTCCTTCTCCTTCTTCTACTTCTTCTGATTCACCCGCCAGACTTCATCTTCTCCTTCTCCTTCTTCTGCTTCTTCTGATTCACCCTCCAGACTTCACCTTCTCCTTCTCCTTCTTCTGCTTCTTCTGATTCACCCTCCAGACTTCACCTTCTCCTTCTCCTTCTTCTACTTCTTCTGATTCACTCTCCAGACTTCACCTTCTCCTTCTCCTTCTTCTACTTCTTCTGATTCACCCTCCAGACTTCACCTTCTCCTTCTCCTTCTTCTGCTTCTTCTGATTCACCCTCCAAACTTCACCTTCTCCTTCTCCTTCTTCTGCTTCTTCTGATTCACCCTTCAGACTTCACCTTCTCCTTCTCCTTCTCCTTCTTCTGCTTCTTCTGATTCACCCTCCAGACCTCACCTTCTCCTTCTCCTTCTTCTACCTCTTCTGATTCACCCTCCAGACTTCACCTTCTCCTTCTCCTTCTTCTGCTTCTTCTGATTCACCCTCCAGGCTTCACCTTCTCCTTCTCCTTCTTCTGCTTCTTCTGATTCACCCTCCAGACTTCACCTTCTCCTTCTCCTTCTTCTACTTCTTCTGATTCACCCTCCAGACTTCCCCTTCTCCTTCTCCTTCTTTTGCTTCTTCTGATTCACCCTCCAGACTTCACCTTCTCCTTCTCCTTCGTCTACTTCTTCTGATTCACCCTCCAGACTATACTTTCTCCTTCTCCATCTTCTACTTCTTCTGATTCACCCTCCAGACTTCACCTTCTCCTTCTCCTTCTTCTGCTTCTTCTGATACACCCTCCAGACTTCACCTTCTCCTTCTCCTTCTTCTACTTCTTCTGATTCACCCTCCAGACTTCATCTTCTCCTTCTCCTTCTTCTACTTCTGCTTCTCCCTCCAGACTTCACCTTCTCCTTCTCCTTTTCTGCTTCTTCTGATTCACCCTCCAGACTTCACCTTCTCCTTCTCCTTCTTCTACTTCTTCTGATTCACCCTCCAGACTTCACCTTCTCCTTCTCCTTCTTCTGCTTCTTCTGATTCACCCTCCAGACTTCACCTTCTCCTTCTCCTTCTTCTGCTTCTTCTGATTCACCCTCCAGACTTCATCTTCTCCTTCTCCTTCTTCTGCTTCTTCTGATTCACCCTCCAGACTTCACCTTCTCCTTCTCCTTCTTCTGCTTCTTCTGATTCACCCTCCAGACTTCGCCTTCTCCTTCTCCTTCTTCTACTTCTTCTGATTCACCCTCCAGACTTCACCTTCTCCTTCTCCTTCTTCTACTTCTTCTGATTCACCCTCCAGTCTTCACCTTCTCCTTCTCCTTCTTCTTCTTCTTCTGATTCACCCTCCAGACTTCACCTTCTCCTTCTCCTTCTTCTGCTTCTTCTGATTCACCCTCCTGACTTCACCTTCTCCTTCTCCTTCTTCTGCTTCTTCTGATTCACATTCCAGACTTCACCTTCTCCTTTTCCTTCTTCTACTTCTTCTGATTCACCCTCCAGACTTCACCTTCTCCTTCTACTTCTTCTGCTTCTGTGGATTCACCCTCCAGACTTCACCTTCTACTTCTCCTTCTTCTGCTTCTTCTGATTCACCCTCCAGACTTCACCTTCTCCTTCTCCTTCTTCTGCTTCTTCTGATTCACCCTCCAGACTTCACCTTCTCCTTCTCTTTCTTCTGCTTCTTCTGATTCACCCTCCAGACTTCACCTTCTCCTTCTCCTTCTTCTACTTCTTCTGATTCACCCTCCAGACTTCACCTTCTCCTTCTCCTTCTTCTGCGTCTTCTGATTCACCCTCCAGACTTCACCTTCTCCTTCTCCTTCGTCTACTTCTTCTGATTCACCCTCCAGACTACACCTTCTCCTTCTCCATCTTCTACTTCTTCTGATTCACCCTCCAGACTTCACCTTCTCCTTCTCCTTCTTCTGCTTCTTCTGATTCACCCTCCAGACTTCACCTTCTCCTTCTCCTTCTTCTACTTCTTCTGATTCACCCTCCAGACTTCACCTTCTCCTTCTCCTTATTCTACTTCTTCTGATTCACCCTCCAGACTTCATCTTCTCCTTCTCCTTCTTCTACTTCTTCTGCTTCTCCCTCCAGACTTCACCTTCCCCTTCTCCTTCTTCTGCTTCTTCTGATTCACCCTCCAGACTTCACATTCTCCTTCTCCTTCTTCTACATCTTCTGATTCACCCTCCAGACTTCACCTTCTCTTTCTCCTTCTTCTACTTCTTCTGATTCACCCTCCAGACTTCACCTTCTCCTTCTCCTTCTTCTGCTTCTTCTGCTTCACCCTCCTGACTTCACCTTCTCCTTCTCCTTCTTCTACTTCTTCTGATTCACCCTCCAGACTTCACCTTCTCCTTCTCCTTCTTCTGCTTCTTCTGCTTCACCCTCCAGACTTCACCTTCTCCTTCTCCTTCTTCTGCTTCGCCCTCCAGACTTCACCTTCTCCTTCTCTTCCTTCTGCTTCTTCTGCTTCACCCTCCAGACTTCACCTTCTCCTTCTCCTTCTTCTGCTCCTTCTGCTTCACCCTCCTGACTTCACCTTCTGCTTCTACTTCTTCTACTTCTTCTGATTCACCCTCCAAACTTCACCTTCTCCTTCTCCTTCTTCCGCTTCTTCTGATTCACCCTCCTAACTTCACCTTCTCCTTCTCCTTCTTCTGCTTCTTCTGATTCACCCTACTGACTTGAAATTCTCCTTCTCCTTCTTCTGCTTCTTCTGATTCATCCTCCTGACTTCACCTTCTCCTTCTCCTTCTTCTGCTTCTTCTGATTCACCCTCCAGGCTTTACCTTCTCCTTCTCCTTCTTCTGCTTCTTCTGATTCACCCTCCAGACTTCACCTTCTCCATCTCCTTCTTCTGCTTCTTCTGATTCACCCTCCAGACCTCACCTTCTCCTTCTCCTTCTTCAACTTCTTCTGATTCACCCTCTGGACTTCATCTTCTCCTTCTCCTTCTTCTGCTTCTTCTGATTCAACATCCAGACTTCACCTTCTCCTTCTCCTTCTTCTGCTTCTTCTGATTCAACCTCCAGACTTCACCTTCTCCTTCTCCTTCTTCTACTTCTTCTGATTCATCCTCCAGACTTCACCTTCTCCTTCTCCTTCCTCTACTTCTCCTGATTCACCCTCCAGTCTTCACCTTCTCCTTCTCCTTCTTCTGCTTCTTCTGCTTCACCCTCCAGACTTCACCTTCTCCTTCTCTTTCTTCTGCTTCTTCTGATTCACCCTCCAGACTTCACCTTCTCCTTCTCCTTCTTCTGATTCTTCTGATTCAACCTCCAGACTTCACCTTCTCCTTCTCCTTCTTCTGCTTCTTCTGATTCACCCTCCTGACTTCACCTTCTCCTTCTCCTTCTTCAACTTCTTCTGATTCACCCTCCTGACTTCACCTTCTCCTTCTCCTTCTTCTACTTCTTCTGCTTCACCCTCCAGACTTCACCTTCTCCTTCTCCTTCTTCTACTTCTTCTGATTCACCCTCCAGACTTCACCTTCTCCTTCTCCTTCTTCTGCTTCTTCTGATTCACCCTCCAGACTTCACCTTCTCCTTCTCCTTATTCTGCTTCTTCTGAAGCACCCTCCAGACTTCACCTTCTCCTTCTCCTTCTGCTTCTTCTGATACACCCTCCAGACTTCACCTTCTCCTTCTCCTTCTTCTGCTTCTTCTGATTCACCCTCCAGATTTCACCTTCTCCTTCTCCTTCTTCTACTTCTTCTGATTCACCCTCCAGACTTCATCTTCTCCTTCTCCTTCTTCTGCTTCTTCTGATTCACCCTCCAGACTTCACCTTCTCCTTCTCCTTCTTCTGCTTCTTCTGATTCACCCTCCAGACTTCACCTTCTCCTTCTCCTTCTTCTACTTCTTCTGATTCACCCTCCAGACTTCACCGTCTCCTTCTCCTTCTTCTGCTTCTTCTGATTCACCCTTCAGACTTCACCTTCTCCTTCTCCTTCTCCTTCTTCTGCTTCTTCTGATTCACCCTCCAGACCTCACCTTCTCCTTCTCCTTCTTCTACCTCTTCTGATTCACCCTCCAGACTTCACCTTCTCCTTCTCCTTCTTCTGCTTCTTCTGATTCACCCTCCAGACTTCACCTTCTCCTTCTCCTCCTTCTGCTTCTTCTGATTCACCCTCCAGACTTCACCTTCTCCTTCTCCTTCTTCTACTTCTTCTGATTCACCCTCCAGACTTCACCTTCTCTTTCTCCTTCTTTTGCTTCTTCTGATTCAACCTCCAGACTTCACCTTCTCCTTCTCCTTCGTCTACTTCTTCTGATTCACCCTCCAGACTACACCTTCTCCTTCTCCATCTTCTACTTCTTCTGATTCACCCTCCAGACTTCACCTTCCCCTTCTCCTTCTTCTGCTTCTTCTGATTCACCCTCCAGACTTCACCTTCTCCTTCTCCTTTTTCTACTTCTTCTGATTCACCCTCCAGACTTCACCTTCTCCTTTTCCTTCTTCTACTTCTTCTGATTCACCCTCCAGACTTCATCTTCTCCTTCTCCTTCTTCCACTTCTTCTGCTTCTCCCTCCAGACTTCACCTTCTCCTTCTCCTTTTCTGCTTCTTCTGATTCACCCTCCAGACTTCACCTTCTCCTTCTCCTTCTTCTACTTCTTCTGATTCACCCTCCAGACTTCACCTTCTCCTTCTCCTTCTTCTGCTTCTTCTGATTCACCCTCCAGACTTCACCTTCTCCTTCTCCTTCTTCTGCTTCTTCTGATTCACCCTTCAGACTTCACCTTCTCCTTCTCCTTCTTCTGCTTCTTCTGATTCACCCTCCAGACCTCACCTTCTCCTTCTCCTTCTTCTACTTCTTCTGATTCACCCTCCAGACTTCATCTTCTCCTTCTCCTTCTTCTGCTTCTTCTGATTCACCCTCCAGACTTCACCTTCTCCTTCTCCTCCTTCTGCTTCTTCTGATTCACCCTCCAGACTTCACCTTCTCCTTCTCCTTCTTCTACTTCTTCTGATTCACCCTCCAGACTTCACCTTCTCTTTCTCCTTCTTTTGCTTCTTCTGATTCAACCTCCAGACTTCACCTTCTCCTTCTCCTTGGTCTACTTCTTCTGATTCACCCTCCAGACTACACCTTCTCCTTCTCCATCTTCTACTTCTTCTGATTCACCCTCCAGACTTCACCTTCCCCTTCTCCTTCTTCTGCTTCTTCTGATTCACCCTCCAGACTTCACCTTCTCCTTCTCCTTCTTCTACTTCTTCTGATTCACCCTCCAGACTTCACCTTCTCCTTTTCCTTCTTCTACTTCTTCTGATTCACCCTCCAGACTTCACCTTCTCCTTCTCCTTCTTCTACTTCTTCTGATTCACCCTCCAGACTTCACCTTCTCCTTCTCCTTCTTCTGCTTCTTCTGATTCACCCTCCAGACTTCACCTTCTCCTTCTCCTTCTTCTGCTTCTTCTGATTCACCCTCCAGACCTCACCTTCTCCTTCTCCTTCTTCTACTTCTTCTGATTCACCCTCCAGACTTCATCTTCTCCTTCTCCTTCTTCTGCTTCTTCTGATTCACCCTCCAGACTTCACCTTCTCCTTCTCCTTCTTCTGCTTCTTCTGATTCACCCTCCAGACTTCGCCTTCTCGTTCTCCTTCTTCTACTTCTTCTGATTCACCCTCCAGACTTCACCTGCTCCTTCTCCTTCTTCTACTTCTTCTGATTCACCCTCCAGTCTTCACCTTCTCCTTCTCCTTCTTCTTCTTCTGATTCACCCTCCAGCCTTCACCTTCTCCTTCTTCTTCTTCTGCTTCTTCTGATTCACCCTCCTGACTTCACCTTCTCCTTCTCCTTCTTCTGCTTCTTCTGATTCGCATTCCAGACTTCAACTTCTCCTTTTCCTTCTTCTACTTCTTCTGATTCACCCTCCAGAATTCACCTTCTCCTTCTACTTCTTCTGCTTCTTTGGATTCACCCTCCAGACTTCACCTTCTCCTTCTCCTTCTTCTGCTTCTTCTGATTCACCCTCCAGACTTCACCTTCTCCTTCTCCTTCTTCTGCTTCTTCTGATTCACCCTCCAGACTTCACCTTCTCCTTCTCTTTCTTCTGCTTCTTCTGATTCACCCTCCAGACTTCACCTTCTCCTTCTCCTTCTTCTACTTCTTCTGATTCACCCTCCAGACTTCACCTGCTCCTTCTCCTTCTTCTGCTTCTTCTGATTCACCCTCCAGACTTCACCTTCTCCTTCTCCTTCGTCTACTTCTTCTGATTCACCCTCCAGACTACACCTTCTCCTTCTCCATCTTCTACTTCTTCTGATTCACCCTCCAGACTTCACCTTCTCCTTCTCCTTCTTCTGCTTCTTCTGATTCACCCTCCAGACTTCACCTTCTCCTTCTCCTTCTTCTACTTCTTCTGATTCACCCTCCAGACTTCACCTTCTCCTTCTCCTTCTTCTACTTCTTCTGATTCACCCTCCAAACTTCATCTTCTCCTTCTCCTTCTTCTACTTCTTCTGCTTCTCCCTCCAGACTTCACCTTCTCCTTCTACTTCTTCTGCATCTTCTGATTCACCCTCCAGACTTCACCTTCTCCTTCTCCTTCTTCTACTTCTTCTGATTCACCCTCCAGACTTCACCCTCTCCTTCTCCTTCTTCTACTTCTTCTGATTCACCCTCCAGACTTCACCTTCTCCTTCTCCTTCTTCTGCTTCTTCTGCTTCACCCTCCTGACTTCACCTTCTCCTTCTCCTTCTTCTACTTCTTCTGATTCACCCTCCAGACTTCACCTTCTCCTTCTCCTTCTTCTGCTTCTTCTGCTTCACCCTCCAGACTTCACCTTCTCCTTCTCCTTCTTCTGCTTCTTCTGCTTCGCCCTCCAGACTTCACCTTCTCCTTCTCCTTCTTCTGCTTCTTCTGCTTCACCCTCCAGACTTCACCTTCTCCTTCTCCTTCTTCTGCTCCTTCTGCTTCACCCTCCTGACTTCACCTTCTCCTTCTCCTTCTTCTACTTCTTCTGATTCACCCTCCAGACTTCACCTTCTCCTTCTCCTTCTTCCGCTTCTTCTGATTCACCCTCCTAACTTCACCTTCTCCTTCTCCTTCTTCTGCTTCTTCTGATTCACCCTACTGACTTCACCTTCTCCTTCTCCTTCTTCTGCTTCTTCTGATTCACCCTCCAGGCTTCACCTTCTCCTTCTCCTTCTTCTGCTACTTCTGCTTCACCCTCCAGACTTCACCTTCTCCTTCTCCTTATTCTGCTTCTTCTGATTCACCCTCCAGACTTCACCTTCTCCTTCTCCTTCTTCTGCTTCTGCTGATTCACCCTCCAGATTTCACCTTCTCCTTCTCCTTCTTCTACTTCTTCTGATTCACCCTCCAGACTTCACCTTCTCATTCTCCTTCTTCTGCTTCTTCTGATTCACCCTCCAGACCTCACCTTCTCCTTCTCCTTCTTCTACTTCTTCTGATTCACCCACCAGACTTCATCTTCTCCTTCTCCTTCTTCTGCTTCTTCTGATTCACCCTCCAGACTTCACCTTCTCCTTCTCCTTCTTCTACTTCTTCTGATTCACCCTCCAGACTTCACCTTCTCCTTCTCCTTCTTCTGCTTCTTCTGATTCACCCTCCAGACTTCACCTTCTCCTTCTCCTTCTTCTACTTCTTCTGATTCACCCTCCAGTCTTCACCTTCTCCTTCTCCTTCTTCTGCTTCTTCTGCCTCACCCTCCAGACTTCATCTTCTCCTTCTCTTTCTTCTGCTTCTTCTGATTCACCCTCCAGACTTCACCTTCTCCTTCTCCTTCTTCTGATTCTTCTGATTCACCGTCCAGACTTCACCTTCTCCTTCTCCTTCTTCTGCTTCTTCTGATTCACCCTCCTGACCTCACCTTCTCCTTCTCCTTCTTCAACTTCTTCTGATTCACCCTCCTGACTTCACCTTCTCCTTCTCCTTCTTCTACTTCTTCTGCTTCACCCTCCAGACTTCACCTTCTCCTTCTCCTTCTTCTGCTTCTTCTGATTCACCCTCCAGACTTCACCTTCTCCTTCTCCTTATTCTGCTCCTTCTGATTCACCCTCCAGACTTCACCTTCTCCTTCTCCTTCTTCTGCTTCTGCTGATTCACCCTCCAGACTTCACCTTCTCCTTCTCCTTCTTCTGCTTCTTCTGATTCACCCTCCAGATTTCACCTTCTCCTTCTCCTTCTTCTACTTCTTCTGATTCACCCTCCAGACTTCATCTTCTCCTTCTCCTTCTTCTGCTTCAAGGATGTCTCGGAGCGGGTGCAGAGCATTCTGAAGGGGTAGGGGGTCAGCCAGTTGTCGTGGTACATGTAGGTACCAACGATGTAGGTAAAAAGAGGGAGGAGGTCCTACAAGCTGAATTTTGGGAGTTAGGAGCTAAATTGAAAAGTAGGACCTCAAAGGTAGTAATCTCTGGATTGCTACCAGTGCCACGAGCTAATAAGTTTAGAGAGAGTAAGATAGATAAGCTAAATACGTGGCTTGAGCAGTGGTGCAAGGGAGAGGGATTTAAATTCTTGAGGCATTGGAACCAGTTCTTGGGGAGGAGTGACCTTTACCAAGGGGACGGTCTGCACCTGAACTGTGAGGGAGCCGATGTCCTCGGGGTAATATTTTCTAGGGCGGTTCGGGAGGATTTAAACTAATTTGGCAGGGGGATGGGAACCTAGGTAGTGGAAAAGAGGGAAGTCATATGAAGTCAGAAATAGATGGTAGAAAGGTGAGAAGCAATAAGCAAAGGAGAGAAACACAAAGGGCCAAACTAATTCATAATGAGAGTGTGAAAAAAGCAAGCCTGAAGGCTTTGTATCTTAATGCTAGAAGCATTAGGAACAAGGTGGATGAATTAGTTGTGGAAATAGAGGTAAACAAGTATGATTTGATTGGGATTACAGAAACGTGGCTGCAGGGTGGGCAAGGCTGGGAACTTAACATCCAGGGATATACAATATTTAGGAAGGATCGGCAAAAAGTTATGGGAGGTGGGGAAGCATTGCTGGTAAAGGAGGGGATTAATGCAATGGAAAGGAGGGATATTAACTCGGATGAAACGGAATCTGTATGGATAGAAATGAGAAATAGCAAGGGGAGGAAAACGTTAGTGGGTGTGATATATAGGCCTCCAAATAGTAATATGGAGGTGAGGGAAGGTATAAAAAGGGAAATTAGAGAAGCGTGCGATAAGAGCACAGCTGTCATCATGGGTGACTTTAATTTACATATTGATTGGACTACCCAAATTAGTAAAAATTCTGAGGAGGAGGAATTCCTGGAATGTTTTCGGGACGGTTATCTGGACCAATATGTCGAGGAGCCGACTCGAGATCAGGCCATTTTAGACTGGGTATTGTGCAATGAGAAGGGACTTATCAGCAATCTTCTTGTACGAGGCCCCTTGGGTCAGAGCGATCATAATATGATCGATCTCTCAGTCGAGATGGAGAGTGAGGAAATTGAATCAGAGACTAAGGTCCAGAACTTAAATAAAGGGAATTACGAGGGTATGAGACGGGAATTGGGTAAGATTGATTGGGTGGTGTTTCTGGGGGGATTGACAGTGGATAGACAATGGCAAGCATTCAAAGATAGAATGGAAGAATTCCAGAACATGTTTATACCGGTTTGGCATAAAAATAAACCTAAAAAGGTGACTCAACCGTGGATAACGAGGGAAATTAGGGACAGCATAAAATCAAAAAAAAGGGCATATCAACTGGCAAAAAAAAGCACCAGACCGGAAGATTGGGGGCAGTACAGGATACAGCAAAAGAGGACAAAGAGATTAATCAGGAAGGGGAAAATAGAATACGAAAGTAAACTTGCAGCAAACATAAAGACAGACTGCAAAAGCTTTTATCGGTATATCAGGAGGAAAAGACTGGTAAAATCCCAAGTCGGTCCCTTGCAGTCCGATTCGGGAGAATATATAATGGAGAATAAGGAAATGGCAGACCAATTAAACTCATACTTTGGTTCTGTATTCACAAAGGAGGACACAAATAACCTCCCAGGAATATCGGCAAACATAGGGACTAATGAGAGGGAGGAGCTGACAGAAATTAGTATCTCTAGGGATATGGTGTTGGGTAAGTTGAGGGGACTGAAGGCCGACAAATCCCGGGGGCCTGATAAACTACATCCTAGGGTACTTATGGAGGTGGCCCTGGAGATAGCAGATGCTCTAAGGATCATCTTCCGGAACTCCATTGACTCGGGAACAGTACCCGTGGATTGGAGGGTAGCTAATGCTACCCCAATATTTAAAAAGGGGGGTAGAGAGAAAGCAGGGAATTATAAACCAGTAAGCCTTACATCGGTTGTGGGCAAAATGCTAGAGTCCATTATTAAGGATAAAATAGCGGAGCACTTGACAAATGGGGAAAGGATCGGACAGAGTCAACATGGATTTACAAAGGGTAAATCGTGTTTGACTAATCTGCTGGAATTTTTTGAGGAAGTAACTGGTAAAATAGATGGGGGAGAGCCAGTGGATGTGGTGTACCTTGACTTCCAGAAAGCCTTCGATAAGGTTCCACACAAAAGATTATCATGCAAAATTAAGGCTCATGGGATTGGGGGCAAAGTATTAACGTGGATAGAGAACTGGCTGGCGGATAGAAAACAGAGAGCTGGAATAAACGGCTCGTTTTCGGAGTGGCAGGCAGTGACCAGCGGGGTGCCGCAAGGATCTGTCCTGGGACCCCAACTGTTCACAATATATATAAATGATCTGGATCAGGGAATTGGATGCAATATTTCCAAATTCGCTGACGACACTAAACTAGGAGGAGGGGTGGGCTCTGATGAGGATGTCAGGAGGCTACAGTGCGATTTGGACAGGTTGGGGGAATGGGCGGATACGTGGCAGATGCACTATAATGTGGATAAATGCGAGGTTATCCACTTTGGGGGTAAAAACAGGAGGGTAGATTATTATCTAAATGGCAATAGATTGGGAGATGGGGAAGTGCAGAGGGACCTGGGTGTTCTTGTGCACCAGTCACTGAAGGAGAGCATGCAGGTGCAACAGGCGATTAGGAAGGCAAATGGTATGTTGGCCTTCATATCAAGGGGGTTCGAGTATAGGAATAGGGATACCTTACCACAGCTGTACAAGGTGCTGGTGAGACCGCATCTGGAGTATTGTGTACAGTTTTGGTGGCCCCATCTGCGGAAGGATGTTCTTGCCATGGAAAGAGTGCAATGGCGATTCACCAGGCTGACACCTGGAATGGCGGGAATGACCTACGAAGAGAGATTAAATAGTTTGGCTTGTACTCACTGGAGTTTAGAAGATTGAGAGGGGATCTCATCGAAACATATAAAATTATGGCAGGCCTGGACAGGCTGAATTCAGAGAGAATGTTTCCAATGGCCGGGGAGCACAGAACCAGGGGCCACAGTCTAAAAATAGCGGGCAAATCATTTAAAACAGAGATGAGGAAGAATTTCTTCACTCAAAGAGTGGTGAGCCTGTGGAATTCCCTGCCACAGATAGCTGTGAAGGCTAATTCAATAAATATTTTCAAGAGAGAATTGGATATATTTCTGAAGGCTAAGGGGATTAAGGGTTACGGAAAAAGGCGGGGACGGGGTACTGAACTGGTAAGATCAGCTATGATCTCAGACGAAGATCAGCCATGATCTCATTGAATGGCGGAGCAGGCTCGAAGGGCCGAATGGCCTACTCCTGTTCCTATCTCTATGTTTCTCTATGTTTCTATGTTTCTTCTGATTCACCCTCCAGACTTCACCTTCTCCTTCTCCTTCTTCTGCTTCTTCTGATTCACCCTCCAGACTTCACCTTCTCCTTCTCCTTCTTCTACTTCTTCTGATTCACCCTCCAGACTTCACCTTCTCCTTCTCCTTCTTCTACTTCTTCTGATTCACCCTCCAGACTTCACCTTCTCCTTCTCCTTCTTCTGCTTCTTCTGATTCACCCTCCAAACTTCACCTTCTCCTTCTCCTTCTTCTGCTTCTTCTGATTCACCCTCCAGACTTCACCGTCTCCTTCTCCTTCTTCTGCTTCTTCTGATTCACCCTCCAGACTTCACCTTCTCCTTCTCCTTCTCCTTCTTCTGCTTCTTCTCATTCACCCTCCAGACCTCACCTTCTCCTTCTCCTTCTTCTACTTCTTCTGATTCACCCTCCAGACTTCATCTTCTCCTTCTCCTTCTTCTGCTTCTTCTGATTCACCCTCCAGACTTCACCTTCTCCTTCTCCTTCTTCTGCTTCTTCTGATTCACCCTCCAGACTTCGCCTTCTCCTTCTCCTTCTTCTACTTCTTCTGATTCACCCTCCAGACTTCACCTTCTCCTTCTCCTTCTTCTACTTCTTCTGATTCACCCTCCAGTCTTCACCTTCTCCTTCTCCTTCTTCTGCTTTTCTGATTCACCCTCCAGACTTCACCTTCTCCTTCTCCTTCTTCTGCTTCTTCTGATTCACCCTCCTGACTTCACCTTCTCCTTCTCCTTCTTCTGCTTCTTCTGATTCACCCTCCAGACTTCACCTTCTCCTTCTCCTACTTCTACTTCTTCTGATTCACCCTCCAGACTTCACCTTCTCCTTCTACTTCTTCTGCTTCTTCTGATTCACCCTCCAGACTTCACCTTCTCCTTCTCCTTCTTCTGCTTCTTCTGATTCACCCTCCAGACTTCACCTTCTCCTTCTCCTTCTTCTGCTTCTTCTGATTCACCCTCCAGACTTCACCTTCTCCTTCTCCTTCTTCTGCTTCTTCTGCTTCACCCTCCAGACTTCACCTTCTCCTTCTCCTTCTTCTACTTCTTCTGATTCACCCTCCAGACTTCACCTTCTCCTTCTCCTTCTTCTTCTTCTTCTGATTCACCCTCCAGACTTCACCTTCTCCTTCTCCTTCGTCTCCTTCTTCTGATTCACCCTCCAGACTACACCTTCTCCTTCTCCTTCTTCTACTTCTTCTGATTCACCCTCCAGACTTCACCATCTCCTTCTCCTTCTTCTGCTTCTTCTGATTCACCCTCCAGACTTCACCTTCTCCTTCTCCTTCGTCTACTTCTTCTGATTCACCCTCCAGACTACACCTTCTCCTTCTCCTTCTTCTACTTCTTCTGATTCACCCTCCAGACTTCACCTTCTCCTTCTCCTTCTTCTGCTTCTTCTGATTCACCCTCCAGACTTCACCTCCTCCTTCTCCTTCTTCTACTTCTTCTGATTCACCCTCCAGATTTCACCTTCTCCTTCTCCTTGTTCTTCTTCTTCTGATTCACCCTCCTGACTTCACCTTCTCCTTCTCCTTCTTCTGCTTCTTCTGCTTCACCCTCCAGGCTTCACCTTCTCCTTCTCCTTCTTCTGCTTCTTCTGCTCACCCTCCAGACTTCACCTTCTCCTTCTCCTTCTTCTGCTTCTTCTGCTTCACCCTCCTGACTTCACCTTCTCCTTCTCCTTCTTCTACTTCTTCTGATTCACCCTCCAGACTTCACCTTCTCCTTCTCCTTCTTCTGCTTCTTCTGATTCACCCTCCAGACTTCACCATCTCCTTCTCCTTCTTCTGCTTCTTCTGATTCACCCTCCAGACTTCACCTTCTCCTTCTCCTTCTTCTGCTTCTTCTGATTCACCCTCCAGACTTCACCTTCTCCTTCTCCTTCTTCTGCTTCTTCTGATTCACCCTCCAGACTTCACCTTCTCCTTCTCCTTCTTCTGCTTCTTCTGATTCACCCTCCAGACTACACCTTCTCCTTCTCCTTCATCTACTTCTTCTGATTCACCCTCCAGACTTCACCTTCTCCTTCTCCTTCTTCTGCTTCTTCTGATTCACCCTCCAGACTTCACCTTCTCCTTCTCCTTCTTCTGCTTCTTCTGATTCACCCTCCAGACTTCACCTTCTCCTTCTCCTTCTTCTGCTTCTTCTGAATCACCCTTCAGACTTCACCTTCTCCTTCTCCTTCTTCTGCTTCTTCTGATTCACCCTCCAGACTTCACCTTCTACTTCTCCTTCTTCTACTTCTTCTGATTCACCTTCCAGACTTCATCTTCTCCTTCTCCTTCTTCTGCTTCTTCTGATTCACACTCCAGACTTCACCTTCTCCTTCTCCTTCTTCTGCTTCTTCTGATTCACCATCCAGACTTCGCCTTCTCCTTCTCCTTCTTCTATTTCTTCTGATTCACCCTCCAGACTTCACCTTCTCCTTCTCCTTCTTCTACTTCTTCTGATTCACCCTCCAGTCTTCACCTTCTCCTTCTCCTTCTTCTGCTTCTTCTGATTCACCCTCCAGACTTCACCTTCTCCTTCTCCTTCTTCTGCTTCTTCTGATTCACCCTCCTGACTTCACCTTCTCCTTCTCCTTCTTCTGCTTCTTCTGATTCACCCTCCAGACTTCACCTTCTCCTTCTCCTTCTTCCACTTCTTCTGATTCACCCTCCAGACTTCACCTTCTCCTTCTACTTCTTCTGCTTCTTCTGATTCACCCTCCAGACTTCACCTTCTCCTTCTCCTTCTTCTGCTTCTTCTGATTCACCCTCCAGACTTCACCTTCTCCTTCTCCTTCTTCTGCTTCTTCTGATTCACCCTCCAGACTTCACCTTCTCCTTCTCATTCTTCTGCTTCTTCTGCTTCACCCTCCAGACTTCACCTTCTCCTTCTTCTACTTCTTCTGATTCACCCTCCAGATTTCACCTTCTCCTTCTCCTTCTTCTGCTTCTTCTGATTCACCCTCCAGACTTCACCTTCTCCTTCTCCTTCTTCTACTTCTTCTGATTCACCCTCCAGTCTTCACCTTCTCCTTCTCCTTCTTCTGATTCACCCTCCAGAATTCACCTTCTCCTTCTCCTTCTTCTGCTTCTTCTGATTCACCCTCCTGACTTCACCTTCTCCTTCTTCTGCTTCTTCTGATTCACCCTCCAGACTTCACCTTCTCCTTCTCCTTCTTCTACTTCTTCTGATTCACCCTCCAGACTTCACCTTCTCCTTCCACTTCTTCTGCTTCTACTGATTCACCCTCCAGACTTCACCTTCTCCTTCTCCTTCTTCTGCTTCTTCTGATTCACCCTCCAGACTTCACCTTCTCCTTCTCCTTCTTCTGCTTCTTCTGATTCACCCTCCAGACTTCACCTTCTCCTTCTCCTTCTTCTGCTTCTTCTGCTTCACCCTCCAGACTTCACCTTCTCCTTCTCCTTCTTCTACTTCTTCTGATTCACCCTCCAGACTTAACCTTCTCCTTCTCCTTCTTCTGCTTCTTCTGATTCACCCTCCTGACTTCACCTTCTCCTTCTCCTTCGTCTACTTCTTCTGATTCACCCTCCAGACTATACCTTCTCCTTCTCCTTCTTCTACTTCTTCTGATTCACCCTCCAGACTTCACCTTCTCCTTCTCCTTCTTCTGCTTCTTCTGATTCACCCTCCAGACTTCACCTTCTCCTTCTCCTTCTTCTACTTCTTCTGATTCACCCTCCAGACTTCACCTTCTCCTTCTCCTTCTTCTACTTCTTCTGCTTCACCCTCCAGACTTCACCTTCTCCTTCTCCTTCTTCTACTTCTTCTGATTCACCCTCCTGACTTCACCTTCTCCTTCTCCTTCTTCTGCTTCTTCTGCTTCACCCTCCAGACTTCACCTTCTCCTTCTCCTTCTTCTGCTTCACCCTCCAGACTTCACCTTCTCCTTCTCCTTCTTCTGCTTCTTCTGCTTCACCCTCCTGATTTCACCTTCTACTTCTCCTTCTTCTACTTCTTCTGATTCACCCTCCAGACTTCACCTTCTCCTTCTCCTTCTTCTGCTTCTTCTGATTCACCCTCCAGACCTCACCTTCTCCTTCTCCTTCTTCTACATCTTCTGATTCACCCTCCAGACTTCATCTTCTCCTTCTCCTTCTTCTGCTTCTTCTGATTCACCCTCCAGACCTCACCTTCTCCTTCTCCTTCTTCTACTTCTTCTTATTCACCCTCCAGACTTCACCTTCTCCTTCTCCTTCTTCTACTTCTTCTGCTTCACCCTCCAGACTTCACCTTATCCTTCTCCTTCTTCTACTTCTTCTGATTCACCCTCCAGACTTCACCTTCTCCTTCTCCTTCTTCTGCTTCTTCTGATTCACCCTCCAGACTTCACCTTCTCCTTCTCCTTCGTCTACTTCTTCTGATTCACCCTCCAGACTAAACCTTCTCCTTCTCCTTCTTCTACATCTTCTGATTCACCCTCCAGACTTCACCTTGTCCTTCTCCTTCTTCTGCTTCATCTGATTCACCCTCCAGACTTCACCTTCTCCTTCTCCTTCTTCTACTTCTTCTGATTCACCCTCCACACTTCACCTTCTCCTTCTCCTTCTTCTACTTCTCCTGATTCACCCTCCAGACCTCACCTTCTCCTTCTCCTTCTTCTACTTCTTCTTATTCACCCTCCAGACTTCACCTTCTCCTTCTCCTTCTTCTACCTCTTCTGCTTCACCCTCCAGACTTCACCTTCTCCTTCTTCTTCTTCTACTTCTTCTGATTCACCCTCCAGACTTCACCTTCTCCTTCTCCTTCTTCTGCTTCTTCTGATTCACCCTCCAGACTTCACCTTCTCCTTCTCCTTCGTCTACTTCTTCTGATTCACCCTCCAGACTAAACCTTCTCCTTCTCCTTCTTCTACTTCTTCTGATTCACCCTCCAGACTTCACCTTGTCCTTCTCCTTCTTCTGCTTCTTCTGATTCACCCTCCAGACTTCACCTTCTCCTTCTCCTTCTTCTACTTCTTCTGATTCACCCTCCAGACTTCACCTTCTCCTTCTCCTTCTTCTACTTCTCCTGATTCACCCTCCAGACTTCACCTTCTCCTTCTCCTTCTTCTACTTCTTCTGCTTCTCCCTCCAGACTTCACCTTCTCCTTCTCCTTCTTCTGCTTCTTCTGATTCACCCTCCAGAGCTCACCTTCTCCTTCTCCTTCTTCTCCTTCTTCTGATTCACCCTCCAGACTTCACCTTCTCCTTCTTCTACTTCTTCTGATTCACCCTCCAGACTTCACCTTCTCCTTCTCCTTTTTCTACTTCTTCTGATTCACCCTCCTGACTTCACCTTCTCCTTCTCCTTCTTCTGCTTCTTCTGCTTCACCCTCCAGACTTCACCTTCTCCTTCTCCTTCTTCTGCTTCTTCTGCTTCACCCTCCAGACTTCACCTTCTCCTTCTCCTTCTTCTGCTTCTTCTGATTCACCCTCCTGACTTCACCTTCTCCTTCTCCTTCTTCTGCTTCTTCTGATTCACCCTCCAGACTTCACCTTCTCCTTCTCCTTCTTCTACTTCTTCTGATTCACCCTCCAGACTTCACCTTCTCCTTCTACTTCTTCTGCTTCTTCTGATTCACCCTCCAGACTTCACCTTCTCCTTCTCCTTCTTCTGCTTCTTCTGATTCACCCTCCAGACTTCACCTTCTCCTTCTCCTTCTTCTGCTTCTTCTGATTCACCCTCCAGACTTCACTTTCTCCTTCTCCTTCTTCTGCTTCTTCTGATTCACCCTCCAGACTTCACCTTCTCCTTCTCCTTCTTCTTCTTCTGATTCACCCTCCTGACTTCACCTTCTGCTTCTCCTTCGTCTACTTCTTCTGATTCACCCTCCAGACTACACCTTCTCCTTCTCCTTCTTCTACTTCTTCTGATTCACCCTCCAGACTTCACCTTCTCCTTCTCCTTCTTCTGCTTCTTCTGATTCACCCTCCAGACTTCACCTTCTCCTTTTCCTTCTTCTGCTTCTTCTGATTCACCCTCCAGACTTCACCTTCTCCTTCTCCTTCTTCTACTTCTTCTGATTCACCCTCCAGACTTCACCTTCTCCTTCTCCTTCTTCTGCTTCTTCTGCTTCACCCTCCAGACTTCAACTTCTCCTTCTCCTTCTTCTGCTTCTTCTGCTCACCCTCCAGACTTCACCTTCTCCTTCTCCTTCTTCTGCTTCTTATGCTTCACCCTCCTGACTTCACCTTCTCCTTCTCCTTCTTCTACTTCTTCTGATTCACCCTCCAGACTTCACCTTCTCCTTCTCCTTCTTCTGCTTCTTCTGATTCACCCTCCAGACTTCACCTTCTCCTTCTCCTTCTTCTGCTTCTTCTGATTCACCCTCCAGACTTCACCTTCTCCTTCTCCTTCTTCTGCTTCTTCTGCTTCACCCTCCAGACTTCACCTTCTCCTTCTCTTTCTTCTGCTTCTTCTGATTCACCCTCCAGACTTCACCTTCTCCTTCTCCTTCTTCTGCTTCTTCTGATTCACCCTCCAGACTTCACCTTCTCCTTCTCCTTCATCTACTTCTTCTGATTCACCCTCCAGACTTCACCTTCTCCTTCTCCTTCTTCTGTTTCTTCTGATTCACCCTCCAGACTTCACCTTCTCCTTCTCCTTTTTTGCTTCTTCTGATTCACCCTCCAGACTTCACCTTCTCCTTCTCCTTCTTCTGCTTCTTCTGATTCACCCTTCAGACTTCACCTTCTCCTTCTCCTTCTTCTGCTTCTTCTGATTCACCCTCCAGACCTCACCTTCTACTTCTCCTTCTTCTACTTCTTCTGATTCACCCTCCAGACTTCATCTGCTCCTTCTCCTTCTTCTGCTTCTTCTGATTCACACTCCAGACTTCACCTTCTCCTTCTCCTTCTTCTGCTTCTTCTGATTCACCATCCAGACTTCGCCTTCTCCTTCACCTTCTTCTACTTCTTCTGATTCACCCTCCAGTCTTCACCTTCTCCTTCTCCTTCTTCTACTTCTTCTGATTTACACTCCAGTCTTCACCTTCTCCTTCTCCTTCTTCTGCTTCTTCTGATTCACCCTCCAGACTTCACCTTCTCCTTCTCCTTCTTCTGCTTCTTCCGATTCACCCTCCTGACTTCACCTTCTCCTTCTCCTTCATCTGCTTCTTCTGATTCACCCTCCAGACTTCACCTTCTCCTTCTCCTTCTTCTACTTCTTCTGATTCACCCTCCAGACTTCACCTTCTCCTTCTACTTCTTCTGCTTCTTCTGATTCACCCTCCAGACTTCACCTTCTCCTTCTCCTTCTTCTGCTTCTTCTGATTCACCCTCCAGACTTCACCTTCTCCTTCTCCTTCTTCTGCTTCTTCCGATTCACCCTCCAGACTTCACCTTCTCCTTCTCCTTCTTCTGCTTCTTCTGCTTCACCCTCCAGACTTCACCTTCTCCTTCTCCTTCATCTACGTCTTCTGATTCACCCTCCAGACTTCACCTTCTCCTTCTCCTTCTTCTGCTTCTTCTGATTCACCCTCCAGACTTCACCTTCTCCTTCTTCTGCTTCTTCTGATTCACCCTCCAGACTTCACCTTCTCCTTCTCCTTCTTCTACTTCTTCTGATTCACCCTCCAGACTTCACCTTCTCCTACTCCTTCTTCTACTTCTTCTGCTTCACCCTCCAGACTTCACCGTCTCCTTCTCCTTCTTCTACTTCTTCTGATTCACCCTCCTGACTTCACCTTCTCCTTCTCCTTCTTCTGCTTCTTCTGCTTCACCCTCCAGACTTCACCTTCTCCTTCTCCTTCTTCTGCTTCTTCTGATTCACCCTCCAGACCTCACCTTCTCCTTCTCCTTCTTCTACTTCTTCTGATTCACCCTCCAGACTTCACCTTCTCCTTCTCCTTCTTCTACTTCTTCTGCTTCACCCTCCAGACTTCACCTTCTCCTTCTCCTTCTTCTACTTCTTCTGATTCACCCTCCAGACTTCACCTTCTCCTTCTCCTTCTTCTGCTTCTTCTGATTCACCCTCCAGACTTCACCTTCTCCTTCTCCTTCGTCTACTTCTTCTGATTCACCCTCCAGACTAAACCTTCTCCTTCTCCTTCTTCTGCTTCTTCTGATTCACCCTCCAGACTCCACCTTCTCCTTCTCCTTCTTCTACTTCTTCTGATTCACCCTCCAGACTTCACCTTCTCCTTCTCCTTCTTCTACTTCTCCTGATTCACCCTCCAGACTTCACCTTCTCCTTCTCCTTCTTCTACTTCTTCTGCTTCTCCCTCCAGACTTCACCTTCTCCTTCTCCTTCTTCTGCTTCTTCTGATTCACCCTCCAGACCTCACCTTCTCCTTCTCCTTCTTCTACTTCTTCTGATTCACCCTCCAGACTTCACCTTCTCCTTCTCCTTCTTCTGCTTCTTCTGCTTCACCCTCCAGACTTCACCTTCTCCTTCTCCTTCTTCTGCTTCTTCTGCTTCACCCTCCAGACTTCACTTCTCCTTCTCCTTCTTCTGCTTCTTCTGATTCACCCTCCTGACTTCACCTTCTCCTTCTCCTTCTTCTGCTTCTTCTGATTCACCCTCCAGACTTCACCTTCTCCTTCTCCTTCTTCTACTTCTTCTGATTCACCCTCCAGACTTCACCTTCTCCTTCTACTTCTTCTGCTTCTTCTGATTCACCCTCCAGACTTCACCTTCTCCTTCTCCTTCTTCTGCTTCTTCTGATTCACCCTCCAGACTTCACCTTCTCCTTCTCCTTCTTCTGCTTCTTTTGATTCACCCTCCAGACCTCACCTTCTCCTTCTCCTTCTTCTACATCTTCTGATTCACCCTCCAGACTTCATCTTCTCCTTCTCCTTCTTCTGCTTCTTCTGATTCACCCTCCAGACCTCACCTTCTCCTTCTCCTTCTTCTACTTCTTCTGATTCACCCTCCAGACTTCACCTTCTCCTTCTCCTTCTTCGACTTCTTCTGCTTCACCCTCCAGACTTCACCTTCTCCTTCTCCTTCTTCTACTTCTTCTGATTCACCCTCCAGACTTCACCTTCTCCTTCTCCTTCTTCTGCTTCTTCTGATTCACCCTCCAGACTTCACCTTCTCCTTCTCCTTCGTCTACTTCTTCTGATTCACCCTCCAGACTAAACCTTCTCCTTCTCCTTCTTCTACTTCTTCTGATTCAGCCTCCAGACTTCACCTTGTCCTTCTCCTTCTTCTGCTTCTTCTGATTCACCCTCCAGACTTCACCTTCTCCTTCTCCTTCTTCTACTTCTTCTGATTCACCCTCCAGACTTCACCTTCTCCTTCTCCATCTTCTACTTCTCCTGATTCACCCTCCAGACTTCACCTTCTCCTTCTTCTACTTCTTCTGCTTCTCCCTCCAGACTTCACCTTCCCCTTCTCCTTCTTCTGCTTCTTCTGATTCACCCTCCAGATCTCACCTTCTCCTTCTCCTTCTTCTACTTCTTCTGATTCACCCTCCAGACTTCACCTTCTCCTTCTCCTTCTTCTACTTCTTCTGATTCACCCTCCAGACTTCACCTTCTCCTTCTACTTCTTCTGCTTCTTCTGATTCACCCTCCAGACTTCACCTTCTCCTTCTCCTTCTTCTGCTTCTTCTGATTCACCCTCCAGACTTCACCTTCTCCTTCTCCTTCTTCTGCTTCTTCTGATTCACCCTCCAGACGTCACCTTCTCCTTCTCCTTCTTCTGCTTCTTCTGATTCACCCTCCAGACTTCACCTTCTCCTTCTCCTTCTTCTGCTTCTTCTGATTCACCCTCCAGACTTCACCTTCTCCTTCTCCTTCTTCTGCTTCTTCTGCTTCACCCTCCAGACTTCACCTTCTCCTTCTCCTTCTTCTACTTCTTCTGGTTCACCCTCCTGACTTCACCTTCTCCTTCTCCTTCTTCTACTTCTTCTGATTCACCCTCCAGACTTCACCTTCTCCATCTCCTTCTTCTGCTTCTTCTGCTTCACCCTCCAGACTTCACCTTCTCCTTCTCCTTCTTCTACTTCTTCTGCTTCACCCTCCAGACTTCACCTTCTCCTTCTCCTCCTTCTACTTCTTCTGATTCACCCTCCTGACTTCACCTTCTCCTTCTCCTTCTTCTGCTTCTTCTGATTCACCCTCCAGACCTCACCTTCTACTTCTCCTTCTTCTACTTCTTCTGATTCACCCTCCAGACTTCATCTTCTCCTTCTCCTTCTTCTGCTCCTTCTGATTCACACTCCAGACTTCACCTTCTCCTTCTCCTTCTTCTGCTTCTTCTGATTCACCATCCAGACTTCGCCTTCTCCTTCTCCTTCTTCTACTTCTTCTGATTCACCCTCCAGTCTTCACCTTCTCCTTCTCCTTCTTCTACTTCTTCTGATTTACACTCCAGTCTTCACCTTCTCCTTCTCCTTCTTCTGCTTCTTCTGATTCACCCTCCAGACTTCACCTTCTCCTTCTCCTTCTTCTGCTTCTTCCGATTCACCCTCCTGACTTCACCTTCTCCTTCTCCTTCATCTGCTTCTTCTGATTCACCTCCAGACTTCACCTTCTCCTTCTCCTTCTTCTACTTCTTCTGATTCACCCTCCAGACTTCACCTTCTCCTTCTACTTCTTCTGCTTCTTCTGATTCACCCTCCAGACTTCACCTTCTCCTTCTTCTGCTTCTTCTGATTCACCCTCCAGACTTCACCTTCTCCTTCTCCTTCTTCTGCTTCTTCCGATTCACCCTCCAGACTTCACCTTCTCCTTCTCCTTCTTCTGCTTCTTCTGCTTCACCCTCCAGACTTCACCTTCTCCTTCTCCTTCATCTACGTCTTCTGATTCACCCTCAAGACTTCACCTTCTCCTTCTCCTTCTTCTGCTTCTTCTGATTCACCCTCCAGACTTCACCTTCTCCTTCTTCTGCTTCTTCTGATTCACCCTCCAGACTTCACCTTCTCCTTCTCCTTCGTCTACTTCTTCTGATTCACCCTCCAGACTTCACTTTCTCCTTCTCCTTCTTCTACTTCTTCTGATTCACCCTCCAGACTTCACCTTCTCCTACTCCTTCTTCTACTTCTTCTGCTTCACCCTCCAGACTTCACCGTCTCCTTCTCCTTCTTCTACTTCTTCTGATTCACCCTCCTGACTTCACCTTCTCCTTCTCCTTCTTCTGCTTCTTCTGCTTCACCCTCCAGACTTCACCTTCTCCTTCTTCTCCTTCTTCTGCTTCTTCTGATTCACCCTCCAGACCTCACCTTCTCCTTCTCCTTCTTCTACTTCTTCTGATTCACCCTCCAGACTTCACCTTCTCCTTCTCCTTCTTCTACTTCTTCTGCTTCACCCTCCAGACTTCACCTTCTCCTTCTCCTTCTTCTACTTCTTCTGATTCACCCTCCAGACTTCACCTTCTCCTTCTCCTTCGTCTACTTCTTCTGATTCACCCTCCAGACTAAACCTTCTCCTTCTCCTTCTTCTGCTTCTTCTGATTCACCCTCCAGACTCCACCTTCTCCTTCTCCTTCTTCTACTTCTTCTGATTCACCCTCCAGACTTCACCTTCTCCTTCTCCTTCTTCTACTTCTCCTGATTCACCCTCCAGACTTCACCTTCTCCTTCTCCTTCTTCTACTTCTTCTGCTTCTCCCTCCAGACTTCACCTTCTCCTTCTCCTTCTTCTGCTTCTTCTGATTCACCCTCCAGACCTCACCTTCTCCTTCTCCTTCTTCTACTTCTTCTGATTCACCCTCCAGACTTCACCTTCTCCTTCTCCTTCTTCTACTTCTTCTGATTCACCCTCCAGACTTCACCTTCTCCTTCTCCTTTTTCTGCTTCTTCTGATTCACGCTCCTGACCTCACCTTCTCCTTCTCCTTCTTCTGCTTCTTCTGCTTCACCCTCCAGACTTCACCTTCTCCTTCTCCTTCTTCTGCTTCTTCTGCTTCACCCTCCAAACATCACTTCTCCTTCTCCTTCTTCTGCTTCTTCTGATTCACCCTCCTGACTTCACCTTCTCCTTCTCCTTCTTCTGCTTCTTCTGATTCACCCTCCAGACTTCACCTTCTCCTTCTCCTTCTTCTACTTCTTCTGATTCACCCTCCAGACTTCACCTTCTCCTTCTACTTCTTCTGCTTCTTCTGATTCACCCTCCAGACTTCACCTTCTCCTTCTCCTTCTTCTGCTTCTTCTGATTCACCCTCCAGACTTCACCTTCTCCTTCTCCTTCTTCTGCTTCTTTTGATTCACCCTCCAGACCTCACCTTCTCCTTCTCCTTCTTCTACATCTTCTGATTCACCCTCCAGACTTCATCTTCTCCTTCTCCTTCTTCTGCTTCTTCTGATTCACCCTCCAGACCTCACCTTCTCCTTCTTCTACTTCTTCTGATTCACCCTCCAGACTTCACCTTCTCCTTCTCCTTCTTCTACTTCTTCTGCTTCACCCTCCAGACTTCACCTTCTTCTTCTCCTTCTTCTACTTCTTCTGATTCACCCTCCAGACTTCACCTTCTCCTTCTCCTTCTTCTGCTTCTTCTGATTCACCCTCCAGACTTCACCTTCTCCTTCTCCTTCTTCTACTTCTTCTGATTCACCCTCCAGACTTCACCTTCTCCTTCTCCTTCTTCTACTTCTCCTGATTCACCCTCCAGACTTCACCTTCTCCTTCTTCTACTTCTTCTGCTTCTCCCTCCAGACTTCACCTTCCCCTTCTCCTTCTTCTGCTTCTTCTGATTCACCCTCCAGATCTCACCTTCTCCTTCTCCTTCTTCTACTTCTTCTGATTCACCCTCCAGACTTCACCTTCTCCTTCTCCTTCTTCTACTTCTTCTGATTCACCCTCCAGACCTCACCTTCTCCTTCTACTTCTTCTGCTTCTTCTGATTCACCCTCCAGACTTCACCTTCTCCTTCTCCTTCTTCTGCTTCTTCTGATTCACCCTCCAGACTTCACCTTCTCCTTCTCCTTCTTCTGCTTCTTCTGATTCACCCTCCAGACTTCACCATCTACTTCTCCTTCTTCTGCTTCTTCTGCTTCACCCTCCAGACTTCACCTTCTCCTTCTCCTTCTTCTACTTCTTCTGATTCACCCTCCAGACTTCACCTTCTCCTTCTCCTTCTTCTACTTCTTCTGCTTCACCCTCCAGACTTCACCTTCTCCTTCTCCTTCTTCTACTTCTTCTGATTCACCCTCCTGACTTCACCTTCTCCTTCTCCTTCTTCTGCTTCTTCTGCTTCACCCTCCAGACTTCACCTTCTCCTTCTCCTTCTTCTGCTTCTTCTGATTCACCCTCCAGACCTCACCTTCTCCTTCTCCTTCTTCTACTTCTTCTGATTCACCCTCCAGACTTCACCTTCTCCTTCTCCTTCTTCTACTTCTTCTGCTTCACCCTCCAGACTTCACCTTCTCCTTCTCCTTCTTCTACTTCTTCTGATTCACCCTCCAGACTTCACCTTCTCCTTCTCCTTCTTCTGCTTCTTCTGATTCACCCTCCAGACTTCACCTTCTCCTTCTCCTTCGTCTACTTCTTCTGATTCACCCTCCATACTAAACCTTCACCTTCTCCTTCTTCTACTTCTTCTGATTCACCCTCCAGACTTCACCTTCTCCTTCTCCTTCTTCTGCTTCTTCTGATTCACCCTCCAGACTTCACCTTCTCCTTCTCCTTCTTCTACTTCTTCTGATTCACCCTCCAGACTTCACCTTCTCCTTCTCCTTTTTCTACTTCTTCTGATTCACGCTCCTAACTTCACCTTCTCCTTCTCCTTCTTCTGCTTCTTCTGCTTCACCCTCCAGACTTCACCTTCTCCTTCTCCTTCTTCTGCTTCTTCTGCTTCACCCTCCAGACTTCACTTCTCCTTCTCCTTCTTCTGCTTCTTCTGATTCACCCTCCTGACTTCACCTTCTCCTTCTCCTTCTTCTGCTTCTTCTGATTCACCCTCCAGACTTCACCTTCTCCTTCTCCTTCTTCTACTTCTTCTGATTCACCCTCCAGACTTCACCTTCTCCTTCTACTTCTTCTGCTTCTTCTGATTCACCCTCCAGACTTCACCTTCTCCTTCTCCTTCTTCTGCTTCTTCTGATTCACCCTCCAGACTTCACCTTCTCCTTCTCCTTCTTCTGCTTCTTCTGATTCACCCTCCAGACCTCACCTTCTCCTTCTCCTTCTTCTACATCTTCTGATTCACCCTCCAGACTTCATCTTCTCCTTCTCCTTCTTCTGCTTCTTCTGATTCACCCTCCAGACCTCACCTTCTCCTTCTCCTTCTTCTACTTCTTCTGATTCACCCTCCAGACTTCACCTTCTCCTTCTCCTTCTTCTACTTCTTCTGCTTCACCCTCCAGACTTCACCTTCTCCTTCTCCTTCTTCTACTTCTTCTGATTCACCCTCCAGACTTCACCTTCTCCTTCTCCTTCTTCTGCTTCTTCTGATTCACCCTCCAGACCTCACCTTCTCCTTCTCCTTCTTCTACTTCTTCTGATTCACCCTCCAGACTTCACCTTCTCCTTCTCCTTCTTCTACTTCTTCTGCTTCACCCTCCAGACTTCACCTTCTCCTTCTCCTTCTTCTACTTCTTCTGATTCACCCTCCAGACTTCACCTTCTCCTTCTCCTTCTTCTGCTTCTTCTGATTCACCCTCCAGACTTCACCTTCTCCTTCTCCTTCGTCTACTTCTTCTGATTCACCCTCCAGACTAAACCTTCACCTTCTCCTTCTTCTACTTCTTCTGATTCACCCTCCAGACTTCACCTTCTCCTTCTCCTTCTTCTGCTTCTTCTGATTCACCCTCCAGACTTCACCTTCTCCTTCTCCTTCTTCTACTTCTTCTGATTCACCCTCCAGACTTCACCTTCTCCTTCTCCTTTTTCTACTTCTTCTGATTCACGCTCCTGACTTCACCTTCTCCTTCTCCTTCTTCTGCTTCTTCTGCTTCACCCTCCAGACTTCACCTTCACCTTCTCCTTCTTCTGCTTCTTCTGCTTCACCCTCCAGACTTCACTTCTCCTTCTCCTTCTTCTGCTTCTTCTGATTCACCCTCCTGACTTCACCTTCTCCTTCTCCTTCTTCTGCTTCTTCTGATTCACCCTCCAGACTTCACCTTCTCCTTATCCTTCTTCTACTTCTACTGATTCACCCTCCAGACTTCACCTTCTCCTTCTCCTTCTTCTACTTCTTCTGCTTCACCCTCCAGACTTCACCTTCTTCTTCTCCTTCTTCTACTTCTTCTGATTCACCCTCCAGACTTCACCTTCTCCTTCTCCTTCTTCTGCTTCTTCTGATTCACCCTCCAGACTTCACCTTCTCCTTCTCCTTCTTCTACTTCTTCTGATTCACCCTCCAGACTTCACCTTCTCCTTCTCCTTCTTCTACTTCTCCTGATTCACCCTCCAGACTTCACCTTCTCCTTCTTCTACTTCTTCTGCTTCTCCCTCCAGACTTCACCTTCCCCTTCTCCTTCTTCTGCTTCTTCTGATTCACCCTCCAGATCTCACCTTCTCCTTCTCCTTCTTCTACTTCTTCTGATTCACCCTCCAGACTTCACCTTCTCCTTCTCCTTCTTCTACTTCTTCTGATTCACCCTCCAGACCTCACCTTCTCCTTCTACTTCTTCTGCTTCTTCTGATTCACCCTCCAGACTTCACCTTCTCCTTCTCCTTCTTCTGCTTCTTCTGATTCACCCTCCAGACTTCACCTTCTCCTTCTCCTTCTTCTGCTTCTTCTGATTCACCCTCCAGACTTCACCTTCTCCTTCTCCTTCTTCTGCTTCTTCTGCTTCACCCTCCAGACTTCACCTTCTCCTTCTCCTTCTTCTACTTCTTCTGATTCACCCTCCAGACTTCACCTTCTCCTTCTCCTTCTTCTACTTCTTCTGCTTCACCCTCCAGACTTCACCTTCTCCTTCTCCTTCTTCTACTTCTTCTGATTCACCCTCCTGACTTCACCTTCTCCTTCTCCTTCTTCTGCTTCTTCTGCTTCACCCTCCAGACTTCACCTTCTCCTTCTCCTTCTTCTGCTTCTTCTGATTCACCCTCCAGACCTCACCTTCTCCTTCTCCTTCTTCTACTTCTTCTGATTCACCCTCCAGACTTCACCTTCTCCTTCTCCTTCTTCTACTTCTTCTGCTTCACCCTCCAGACTTCACCTTCTCCTTCTCCTTCTTCTACTTCTTCTGATTCACCCTCCAGACTTCACCTTCTCCTTCTCCTTCTTCTGCTTCTTCTGATTCACCCTCCAGACTTCACCTTCTCCTTCTCCTTCGTCTACTTCTTCTGATTCACCCTCCATACTAAACCTTCACCTTCTCCTTCTTCTACTTCTTCTGATTCACCCTCCAGACTTCACCTTCTCCTTCTCCTTCTTCTGCTTCTTCTGATTCACCCTCCAGACTTCACCTTCTCCTTCTCCTTCTTCTACTTCTTCTGATTCACCCTCCAGACTTCACCTTCTCCTTCTCCTTTTTCTACTTCTTCTGATTCACGCTCCTAACTTCACCTTCTCCTTCTCCTTCTTCTGCTTCTTCTGCTTCACCCTCCAGACTTCACCTTCTCCTTCTCCTTCTTCTGCTTCTTCTGCTTCACCCTCCAGACTTCACTTCTCCTTCTCCTTCTTCTGCTTCTTCTGATTCACCCTCCTGACTTCACCTTCTCCTTCTCCTTCTTCTGCTTCTTCTGATTCACCCTCCAGACTTCACCTTCTCCTTCTCCTTCTTCTACTTCTTCTGATTCACCCTCCAGACTTCACCTTCTCCTTCTACTTCTTCTGCTTCTTCTGATTCACCCTCCAGACTTCACCTTCTCCTTCTCCTTCTTCTGCTTCTTCTGATTCACCCTCCAGACTTCACCTTCTCCTTCTCCTTCTTCTGCTTCTTCTGATTCACCCTCCAGACCTCACCTTCTCCTTCTCCTTCTTCTACATCTTCTGATTCACCCTCCAGACTTCATCTTCTCCTTCTCCTTCTTCTGCTTCTTCTGATTCACCCTCCAGACCTCACCTTCTCCTTCTCCTTCTTCTACTTCTTCTGATTCACCCTCCAGACTTCACCTTCTCCTTCTCCTTCTTCTACTTCTTCTGCTTCACCCTCCAGACTTCACCTTCTCCTTCTCCTTCTTCTACTTCTTCTGATTCACCCTCCAGACTTCACCTTCTCCTTCTCCTTCTTCTGCTTCTTCTGATTCACCCTCCAGACCTCACCTTCTCCTTCTCCTTCTTCTACTTCTTCTGATTCACCCTCCAGACTTCACCTTCTCCTTCTCCTTCTTCTACTTCTTCTGCTTCACCCTCCAGACTTCACCTTCTCCTTCTCCTTCTTCTACTTCTTCTGATTCACCCTCCAGACTTCACCTTCTCCTTCTCCTTCTTCTGCTTCTTCTGATTCACCCTCCAGACTTCACCTTCTCCTTCTCCTTCGTCTACTTCTTCTGTTTCACCCTCCAGACTAAACCTTCACCTTCTCCTTCTTCTACTTCTTCTGATTCACCCTCCAGACTTCACCTTCTCCTTCTCCTTCTTCTGCTTCTTCTGATTCACCCTCCAGACTTCACCTTCTCCTTCTCCTTCTTCTACTTCTTCTGATTCACCCTCCAGACTTCACCTTCTCCTTCTCCTTTTTCTACTTCTTCTGATTCACGCTCCTGACTTCACCTTCTCCTTCTCCTTCTTCTGCTTCTTCTGCTTCACCCTCCAGACTTCACCTTCACCTTCTCCTTCTTCTGCTTCTTCTGCTTCACCCTCCAGACTTCACTTCTCCTTCTCCTTCTTCTGCTTCTTCTGATTCACCCTCCTGACTTCACCTTCTCCTTCTCCTTCTTCTGCTTCTTCTGATTCACCCTCCAGACTTCACCTTCTCCTTATCCTTCTTCTACTTCTACTGATTCACCCTCCAGACTTCACCTTCTCCTTCTACTTCTTCTGCTTCTTCTGATTCACCCTCCAGACTTCACCTTCTCCTTCTCCTTCTTCTACTTCTTCTGATTCACCCTCCAGACTTCACCTTCTCCTTCTCCTTCTTCTACTTCTTCTGATTCACCCTCCAGACTTCACCTTCTCATTCTACTTCTTCTGCTTCTTCTGATTCACCCTCCAGACTTCACCTTCTCCTTCTCCTTCTTCTGCTTCTTCTGATTCACCCTCCAGACCTCACCTTCTCCTTCTCTTTCTTCTGCTTCTTCTGATTCACCCTCCAGACTTCACCTTCTCCTTCTCCTTCTTCTGATTCTTCTGAATCACCCTCCAGACTTCACCTTCTCCTTCTCCTTCTTCCACATCTTCTGATTCACCCTCCTGACTTCACCTTCTCCTTCTCCTTCTTCTGCTTCTTCTGCTTCACCCTCCAGACCTCACCTTCTCCTTCTCCTTCTTCTACATCTTCTGATTCACCCTCCAGTCTTCACCTTCTCCTTCTCTTTCTTCTGCTTCTTCTGATTCACCCTCTAGACTTCACCTTCTCCTTCTCCTTCTTCTGATTCTTCTGATTCACCCTCCAGACCTCACCTTCTCCTTCTCCTTCTTCTACATCTTCTGATTCACCCTCCTGACTTCACCTTCTCCTTCTCCTTCTTCTACTTCTTCTGCTTCACCCTCCAGACTTCACCTTCTCCTTCTGCTTCTTCTACTTCTTCTGATTCACCCTCCAGACTTCACCTTCTCCTTCTCCTTCTTCTGCTTCTTCTGATTCACCCTCCAGACTTCACCTTCTCCTTCTCCTTCTTCTATTTCTTCTGATTCACCCTCCAGTCTTCACCTTCTCCTTCTCCTTCTTCTGCTTCTTCTGCTTCACCCTCCAGACTTCACCTTCTCCTTCTCTTTCTTCTGCTTCTTCTGATTCACCCTCCAGACTTCACCTTCTCCTTCTCCTTCTTCTGATTCTTCTGATTCACCCTCCAGACTTCACCTTCTCCTTCTCCTTCTTCTACATCTTCTGATTCATCCTCCCGACTTCACCTTCTCCTTCTCCGTCTTCTACTTCTTCTGCTTCACCCTCCAGACTTCACCTTCTCCTTCTGCTTCTTCTACTTCTTCTGATTCACCCTCCAGACTTCACCTTCTCCTTCTCCTTCTTCTGCTTCTTCTGATTCACCCTCCAGACTTCACCTTCTCCTTCTCCTTATTCTGCTTCTTCTGATTCACCCTCCAGACTTCACCTTCTCCTTCTCCTTCTTCTGCTTCTTCTGATTCACCCTCCAGACTTCACCTTCTCCTTCTCCTTCTTCTGCTTCTTCTGATTCACCCTCCAGACCTCACCTTCTACTTCTCCTTTTTCTACTTCTTCTGATTCACCCTCCAGACTTCATCTTCTCCATCTCCTTCTTCTGCTTCTTCTGATTCACCCTCCAGACTTCACCTTCACCTTCTCCTTCTTCTGCTTCTTCTGATTCACCCTCCAGACTTCACCTTCTCCTTCTCCTTCTTCTACTTCTTCTGATTCACCCTCCAGACTTCACCTTCTCCTTCTCCTTCTTCTACTTCTTCTGATTCACCCTCCAGTCTTCACCTTCTCCTTCTCCTTCTTCTGCTTCTTCTGCTTCACCCTCCAGACTTCACCTGCTCCTTCTCTTTCTTCTGCTTCTTCTGATTCACCCTCCAGACTTCACCTTCTCCTTCTCCTTCTTCTGCTTCTTCTGATTCACCCTTCAGACTTCACCTACTCCTTCTCCTTCTTCTGCTTCTTCTGATTCACCCTCCAGACCTCACCTTCTCCTTCTCCTTCTTCTACTTCTTCTGATTCACACTCCAGACTTCATCTTCTCCTTCTCCTTCTTCTGCTTCTTCTGATTCACCCTCCAGATTTCACCTTCTCCTTCTCCTTCTTCTGCTTCTTCTGATTCAGCCTCCAGACTTCGCCTTCTCCTTCTCCTTCTTCTACTTCTTCTGATTCACCCTCCAGACTTCACCTTCTCCTTCTCCTTCTTCTACTTCTTCTGATTCACCCTCCAGTCTTCACCTTCTCCTTCTCCTTCTCCTTCTTCTGCTTTTCTGATTCACCCTCCAGACTTCACCTTCTCCTTCTCCTTCTTCTGCTTCTTCTGATTCACCCTCCAGACTTCACCTTCTCCTTCTCCTTCTTCTGCTTCTTCTGATTCACCCTCCAGACTTCACCTTCTACTTCTCCTTCTTCTGCTTCTTCTGCTTCACCCTCCAGACTTCACCTTCTCCTTCTCCTTCTTCTCCTTCTTCTGATTCACCCTCCAGACTTCACCTTCTCCTTCTCCTTCTTCTGCTTCTTCTGATTCACCCTCCAGACTTCACCTTCTCCTTCTCCTTCGTCTGCTTCTTCTGATTCACCCTCCAGACTACACCTTCTCCTTCTCCTTCTTCTACTTCTTCTGATTCACCCTCCAGACTTCACCTTCTCCTTCTCCTTCTTCTGCTTCTTCTGATTCACCCTCCAGACTTCACCTTCTCCTTCTCCTTCTTCTGCTTCTTCTGATTCACCCTCCAGACTTCACCTTCTCCTTCTCCTTCTTCTACTTCTTCTGATTCACCCTCCAGACTTCACCTTCTCCTTCTCCTTCTTCTGCTTCTTCTGATTCACCCTCCAGACTTCACCTTCTCCTTCTCCTTCTTCTACTTCTTCTGATTCACCCTCCAGACTTCACCTTCTCCTTCTCCTTCTTCTACTTCTTCTGATTCACCCTCCAGACTTCACCTTCTCCTTCTCCTTTTTCTACTTCTTCTGATTCACCCTCCTGACTTCACCTTCTCCTTCTCCTTCTTCTGCTTCTTCTGCTTCACCCTCCAGACTTCACCTTCTCCTTCTCCTTCTTCTGCTTCTTCTGCTTCACCCTCCAGACTTCACCTTCTCCTTCTCCTTCTTCTGCTTCTTCTGCTTCACCCTCCTGACTTCACCTTCTCCTTCTCCTTCTTCTACTTCTTCTGATTCACCCTCCAGACTTCACCTTCTCCTTCTCCTTCTTCTGCTTCTTCTGCTTCACCCTCCAGACTTCACCTTCTCCTTCTCCTTCTTCTGCTTCTTCTGCTTCGCCCTCCAGACTTCACCTTCTCCATCTCCTTCTTCTGCTTCTTCTGCTTCATCCTCCAGACTTCACCTTCTCCTTCTCCTTCTTCTGCTTCTTCTGCTTCACCCTCCTGACTTCACCTTCTCCTTCTCCTTCTTCTACCTCTTCTGATTCACCCTCCAGACTTCACCTTCTCCTTCTCCTTCTTCTGCTTCTTCTGCTTCACCATCCAGACTTCACCTTCTCCTTCTCCTTCTTCTGCTTCTTCTGATTCACCCTCCAGACTTCACCTTCTCCTTCTTCTGCTTCTTCTGATTCACCCTCCAGACTTCACCTTCTCCTTCTCCTTCTTCTACTTCTTCTGATTCACCCTCCAGACTTCACCTTCTCCTTCTCCTTCTTCTGCTTCTTCTGATTCACCCTCCAGACTTCACCTTCTCCTTCTCCTTCTTCTACTTCTTCTGATTCACCCTCCAGACTTCACCTTCTCCTTCTCCTTCTTCTACTTCTTCTGATTCACCCTCCAGACTTCACCTTCTCCTTCTCCTTTTTCTACTTCTTCTGATTCACCCTCCTGACTTCACCTTCTCCTTCTCCTTCTTCTGCTTCTTCTGCTTCACCCTCCAGACTTCACCTTCTCCTTCTCCTTCTTCTGCTTCTTCTGCTTCACCCTCCAGACTTCACCTTCTCCTTCTCCTTCTTCTGCTTCTTCTGCTTCACCCTCCTGACTTCACCTTCTCCTTCTCCTTCTTCTACTTCTTCTGATTCACCCTCCAGACTTCACCTTCTCCTTCTCCTTCTTCTGCTTCTTCTGCTTCACCCTCCAGACTTCACCTTCTCCTTCTCCTTCTTCTGCTTCTTCTGCTTCGCCCTCCAGACTTCACCTTCTCCATCTCCTTCTTCTGCTTCTTCTGCTTCATCCTCCAGACTTCACCTTCTCCTTCTCCTTCTTCTGCTTCTTCTGCTTCACCCTCCTGACTTCACCTTCTCCTTCTCCTTCTTCTACCTCTTCTGATTCACCCTCCAGACTTCACCTTCTCCTTCTCCTTCTTCTGCTTCTTCTGCTTCACCATCCAGACTTCACCTTCTCCTTCTCCTTCTTCTGCTTCTTCTGCTGCGCCCTCCAGACTTCACCTTCTCCTTCTCCTTCTTCTGCTTCTTCTGCTTCACCCTCCTGACTTCACCTTCTCCTTCTTCTTCTTCTACTTCTTCTGCTTCACCCTCCTGACTTCACCTTCTCCTTCTCTTTCTTCTGCTTCTTCTGCTTCACCCTCCAGACTTCACCTTCTCCTTCTCCTTCTTCTGCTTCTTCTGATTCACCCTTCAGACTTCACCTGCTCCTTCTCCTTCTTCTGCTTCTTCTGATTCACCCTCCAGACCTCACCTTCTCCTTCTCCTTCTTCTACTTCTTCTGATTCACCCTCCAGACTTCATCTTCTCCTTCTCCTTCTTCTGCTTCTTCTGATTCACCCTCCAGATTTCACCTTCTCCTTCTCCTTCTTCTGCTTCTTCTGATTCATCCTCCAGACTTCGCCTTCTCCTTCTCCTTCTTCTACTTCTTCTGATTCACCCTCCAGACTTCACCTTCTCCTTCTCCTTCTTCTACTTCTTCTGATTCACCCTCCAGTCTTCACCTTCTCCTTCTCCTTCTTCTGCTTTTCTTATTCACCCTCCAGACTTCACCTTCTCCTTCTCCTTCTTCTGCTTCTTCTGATTCACCCTCCTGACTTTACCTTCTCCATCTCCTTTTTCTGCTTCTTCTGATTCACCCTCCAGACTACACCTTCTCCTTCTCCTTCTTCTACTTCTTCTGATTCACCCTCCAGACTTCACCTTCTCCTTCTACTTCTTCTGCTTCTTCTGATTCACCCTCCAGACTTCACCTTCTCCTTCTCCTTCTTCTGCTTCTTCTGATTCACCCTCCAGACTTCACCTTCTCCTCCTCCTTCTTCTGCTTCTTCTGATTCACCCTCCAGACTTCAGCTTCTCCTTCTCCTTCTTCTGCTTCTTCTGCTTCACCCTCCAGACTTCACCTTCTCCTTCTCCTTCGTCTTCTTCTTCTGATTCACCCTCCAGACTTCACCTTCTCCTTCTCCTTCTTCTGCTTCTTCTGATTCACCCTCCAGACTTCACCTTCTCCTTCTCCTTCGTCTGCTTCTTCTGATTCACCCTCCAGACTACACCTTCTCCTTCTCCTTGTTCTGCTTCTTCTGATTCACCCTCCAGACTTCACCTTCTCCTTCTCCTTCTTCTGATTCACCCTCCAGACTTCACCTTCTCCTTCTCCTTCGTCTGCTTCTTTTGATTCACCCTCCAGACCTCACCTTCTCCTTCTCCTTCTTCTACATCTTCTGATTCACCCTCCAGACTTCATCTTCTCCTTCTCCTTCTTCTGCTTCTTCTGATTCACCCTCCAGACCTCACCTTCTCCTTCTTCTACTTCTTCTGATTCACCCTCCAGACTTCACCTTCTCCTTCTCCTTCTTCTACTTCTTCTGCTTCACCCTCCAGACTTCACCTTCTTCTTCTCCTTCTTCTACTTCTTCTGATTCACCCTCCAGACTTCACCTTCTCCTTCTCCTTCTTCTGCTTCTTCTGATTCACCCTCCAGACTTCACCTTCTCCTTCTCCTTCTTCTACTTCTTCTGATTCACCCTCCAGACTTCACCTTCTCCTTCTCCTTCTTCTACTTCTCCTGATTCACCCTCCAGACTTCACCTTCTCCTTCTTCTACTTCTTCTGCTTCTCCCTCCAGACTTCACCTTCCCCTTCTCCTTCTTCTGCTTCTTCTGATTCACCCTCCAGATCTCACCTTCTCCTTCTCCTTCTTCTACTTCTTCTGATTCACCCTCCAGACTTCACCTTCTCCTTCTCCTTCTTCTACTTCTTCTGATTCACCCTCCAGACCTCACCTTCTCCTTCTACTTCTTCTGCTTCTTCTGATTCACCCTCCAGACTTCACCTTCTCCTTCTCCTTCTTCTGCTTCTTCTGATTCACCCTCCAGACTTCACCTTCTCCTTCTCCTTCTTCTGCTTCTTCTGATTCACCCTCCAGACTTCACCTTCTCCTTCTCCTTCTTCTGCTTCTGCTGCTTCACCCTCCAGACTTCACCTTCTCCTTCTCCTTCTTCTACTTCTTCTGATTCACACTCCAGACTTCACCTTCTCCTTCTCCTTCTTCTACTTCTTCTGCTTCACCCTCCAGACTTCACCTTCTCCTTCTCCTTCTTCTACTTCTTCTGATTCACCCTCCTGACTTCACCTTCTCCTTCTCCTTCTTCTGCTTCTTCTGCTTCACCCTCCAGACTTCACCTTCTCCTTCTCCTTCTTCTGCTTCTTCTGATTCACCCTCCAGACCTCACCTTCTCCTTCTCCTTCTTCTAATTCTTCTGCAGACTTCACCTTCTCTTCTCCTTCGTCTACTTCTTTCTGATTCACCCTCCAGACGGCACGCTTCTCCTTCTCCTTCTTCTACATCTTCTGATTCACCCTCCAGACTTCACCTTCTCCTTCTCCTTCTTCTACTTCTTCTGCTTCACCCTCCAGGACTTCACTTCTCCTCTCCTTCTTCTACTTCTTCTGATTCACCCTCCAGACTTCACCTTCTCCTTCTCCTTCTTCTGCTTCTTCTGATTCACCCTCCAGACTTCACTTCTCCTTCTCCTTCGTTCTACTTCTTCTGATTCACCCTCCAGACTTCACCTTCTCCTTCTCCTTCTTCTGCTTCTTCTGATTCACCCTACAGACTTCACCTTCTCCTTCTCCTTCTTCTACTTCTTCTGATTCACCCTCCAGACTTCACCTTCTTCTTCTCCTTCTTCTACTTCTTCTGATTCACGCTCCAACTTCACCTTCTCCTTCTCCTTCTTCTGACTTCTTCTGCTTCACCCTCCAGACTTCACCTTCTCCTTCTCCTTCTTCTGCTTCTTCTGCTTCACCCTCCAGACTTCACCTTCTCCTTCTCCTTCTTCTGCTTCCTTCTGATTCACCCTCCAGACTTCACCTTCTCCTTCTCCTTCTTCTACTTCTTCTGATTCACCCTCCAGACTTCACCTTCTCCTTCTCCTTCTTCTGCTTCTTCTGCTTCACCCTCCAGACTTCACCTTCTCCTTCTCCTTCTTCTGCTTCTTCTGCTTCACCCTCCAGACTTCACCTTCTCCTTCTCCTTCTTCTGCTTCTTCTGATTCACCCTCCAGACTTCACCTTCTCCTTCCTCCTTCTTCTTCTTCTTCTGATTCACCCTCCAGACTTCACCTTCTCCTTCTCCTTCTTCTGCTTCTTCTGATTCACCCTCCAGACTTCACCTTCTCCTTCTCCTTCGTCTACTTCTTCTGATTCACCCTCCATACTAAACCCTCTCACTTCTCCTTCTTCTACTTCTTCTGATTCACCCTCCAGACTTCACCTTCTCCTTCTCTTCTTCTGCTTCTTCTGATTCACCCTCCAGACTTCACCTTCTCCTTCTCCTTCTTCTACTTCTTCTGATTCACCCTCCAGACTTCACCTTCTCCTTCTCCTTTTTCTACTTCTTCTGATTCACGCTCCTAACTTCACCTTCTCCTTCTCCTTCTTCTGCTTCTTCTGCTTCACCCTCCAGACATCACCTTCTCCTTCTCCTTCTTCTGCTTCTTCTGCTTCACCCTCCAGACTTCACTTCTCCTTCTCTTCTTCTGCTTCTTCTGATTCACCCTCCTGACTTCACCTTCTCCTTCTCCTTCTTCTGCTTCTTCTGATTCACCCTCCAGACTTCACCTTCTCCTTCTCCTTCTTCTACTTCTTCTGATTCACCCTCCAGACTTCACCTTCTCCTTCTACTTCTTCTGCTTCTTCTGATTCACCCTCCAGACTTCACTTCTCCTTCTCCTTCTTCTGCTTCTTCTGATTCACCCTCCAGACTTCACCTTCTCCTTCTCCTTCTTCTGCTTCTTCTGATTCACCCTCCAGACCTCACCTTCTCCTTCTCCTTCTTCTACATCTTCTGATTCACCCTCCAGACTTCATCTTCTCCTTCTCCTTCTTCTGCTTCTTCTGATTCACCCTCCAGACCTCACCTTCTCCTTCTCCTTCTTCTACTTCTTCTGATTCACCCTCCAGACTTCACCTTCTCCTTCTCCTTCTTCTACTTCTTCTGCTTCACCCTCCAGACTTCACCTTCTCCTTCTCCTTCTTCTACTTCTTCTGATTCACCCTCCAGACTTCACCTTCTCCTTCTCCTTCTTCTGCTTCTTCTGATTCACCCTCCAGACCTCACCTTCTCCTTCTCCTTCTTCTACTTCTTCTGATTCACCCTCCAGACTTCACCTTCTCCTTCTCCTTCTTCTACTTCTTCTGCTTCACCCTCCAGACTTCACCTTCTCCTTCTCCTTCTTCTACTTCTTCTGATTCACCCTCCAGACTTCACCTTCTCCTTCTCCTTCTTCTGCTTCTTCTGATTCACCCTCCAGACTTCACCTTCTCCTTCTCCTTCGTCTACTTCTTCTGATTCACCCTCCAGACTAAACCTTCACCTTCTCCTTCTTCTACTTCTTCTGATTCACCCTCCAGACTTCACCTTCTCCTTCTCCTTCTTCTGCTTCTTCTGATTCACCCTCCAGACTTCACCTTCTCCTTCTCCTTCTTCTACTTCTTCTGATTCACCCTCCAGACTTCACCTTCTCCTTCTCCTTTTTCTACTTCTTCTGATTCACGCTCCTGACTTCACCTTCTCCTTCTCCTTCTTCTGCTTCTTCTGCTTCACCCTCCAGACTTCACCTTCACCTTCTCCTTCTTCTGCTTCTTCTGCTTCACCCTCCAGACTTCACTTCTCCTTCTCCTTCTTCTGCTTCTTCTGATTCACCCTCCTGACTTCACCTTCTCCTTCTCCTTCTTCTGCTTCTTCTGATTCACCCTCCAGACTTCACCTTCTCCTTATCCTTCTTCTACTTCTACTGATTCACCCTCCAGACTTCACCTTCTCCTTCTACTTCTTCTGCTTCTTCTGATTCACCCTCCAGACTTCACCTTCTCCTTCTCCTTCTTCTACTTCTTCTGATTCACCCTCCAGACTTCACCTTCTCCTTCTCTCTTCTTCTACTTCTTCTGATTCACCTCCAGACTTCACCTTCTCATTCTGCTTCTTCTGCTTCTTCTGATTCACCCTCCAGACTTCACCTTCTCCTTCTCCTTCTTCTTGCTTCTTCTGATTCACCCTCCAGACCTCACCTTCTCCTTCTCTTTCTTCTGCTTCTTCTGATTCACCCTCCAGACTTCACCTTCTCCTTCTCCTTCTTCTGATTCTTCTGATTCACCCTCCAGACTTCACCTTCTCCTTCTCCTTCTTCTACATCTTCTGATTCACCCTCCTGACTTCACCTTCTCCTTCTCCTTCTTCTGCTTCTTCTGCTTCACCCTCCAGACCTCACCTTCTCCCCTTCTCCTTCTTCTACATCTCTGATTCACCCTCCAGTCTTCACCTTCTCCTTCTCTTTCTTCTGCTTCTTCTGATTCACCCTCTAGACTTCACCTTCTCCTTCTCCTTCTTCTGATTCTTCTGATTCACCCTCCAGACCTCACCTTCTCCTTCTCCTTCTTCTACATCTTCTGATTCACCCTCCTGACTTCACCTTCTCCTTCTCCTTCTTCTACTTCTTCTGCTTCACCCCTCCAGACTTCACCTTCTCCTTCTGCTTCTTCTACTTCTTCTGATTCACCCTCCAGACTTCACCTTCTCCTTCTCCTTCTTCTGATTCTTCTGATTCACCCTCCTGACCTCACCTTCTCCTTCTCCTTCTTCTACTTCTTCTGATTCACGCTCCTAACTTCACCTTCTCCTTCTCCTTCTTCTGCTTCTTCTGCTTCACCCTCCAGACATCACCTTCTCCTTCTCCTTCTTCTGCTTCTTCTGCTTCACCCTCCAGACTTCACTTCTCCTTCTCCTTCTTCTGCTTCTTCTGATTCACCCTCCTGACTTCACCTTCTCCTTTCTCCTTCTTCTGGTTCTTCTGATTCACCCTCCAGACTTCACCTTCTCCTTCTCCTTCTTCTACTTCTTCTGATTCACCCTCCAGACTTCACCTTCTCCTTCTACTTCTTCTGCTTCTTCTGATTCACCCTCCAGACTTCACCTTCTCCTTCTCCTTCTTCTGCTTCTTCTGATTCACCCTCCAGACTTCACCTTCTCCTTCTCCTTCTTCTGCTTCTTCTGATTCACCCTCCAGACCTCACCTTCTCCTTCTCCTTCTTCTACATCTTCTGATTCACCCTCCAGACTTCATCTTCTCCTTCTCCTTCTTCTGCTTCTTCTGATTCACCCTCCAGACCTCACCTTCTCCTTCTCCTTCTTCTACTTCTTCTGATTCACCCTCCAGACTTCACCTTCTCCTTCTCCTTCTTCTACTTCTTCTGCTTCACCCTCCAGACTTCACCTTCTCCTTCTCCTTCTTCTACTTCTTCTGATTCACCCTCCAGACTTCACCTTCTCCTTCTCCTTCTTCTGCTTCTTCTGATTCACCCTCCAGACCTCACCTTCTCCTTCTCCTTCTTTCTACTTCTTCTGATTCACCCTCCAGACTTCACCTTCTCCCTTCTCCTTCTTCTACTTCTTCTGCTTCACCCTCCAGACTTCACCTTCTCCTTCTCCTTCTTCTACTTCTTCTGATTCACCCTCCAGACTTCACCTTCTCCTTCTCCTTCTTCTGCTTCTTCTGATTCACCCTCCAGACTTCACCTTCTCCTTCTCCTTCTTCTGCTTCTTCTGCTTCACCCTCCAGACTTCCACTTCTCCTTCTCCTTCTTCTGCTTCTTCTGATTCACCCTCCTGACTTCACCTTCTCCTTCTCCTTCTTCTGCTTCTTCTGATTCACCCTCCAGACTTCACCTTCTCCTTATCCTTCTTCTACTTCTACTGATTCACCCTCCAGACTTCACCTTCTCCTTCTACTTCTTCTGCTTCTTCTGATTCACCCTCCAGACTTCACCTTCTCCTTCTCCTTCTTCTACTTCTTCTGATTCACCCTCCAGACTTCACCTTCTCCTTCTCCTTCTTCTACTTCTTCTGATTCACCCTCCAGACTTCACCTTCTCATTCTACTTCTTCTGCTTCTTCTGATTCACCCTCCCAGACTTCACCTTCTCCTTCTCCTTCTTCTGCTTCTTCTGATTCACCTCCAGACCTCACCTTCTCCTTCTCTTTCTTCTGCTTCTTCTGATTCACCCTCCAGACTTCACCTTCTCCTTCTCCTTCTTCTGATTCTTCTGATTCACCCTCCAGACTTCACCTTCTCCTTCTCCTTCTTCTACATCTTCTGATTCACCCTCCTGACTTCACCTTCTCCTTCTCCTTCTTCTGCTTCTTCTGCTTCACCCTCCAGACCTCACCTTCTCCTTCTCCTTCTTCTACATCTTCTGATTCACCCTCCAGTCTTCACCCTTCTCCTTCTCTTTCTTCTGCTTCTTCTGATTCACCCTCTAGACTTCACCTTCTCCTTCTCCTTCTTCTGATTCTTCTGATTCACCCTCCAGACCTCACCTTCTCCTTCTCCTTCTTCTACATCTTCTGATTCACCCTCCTGACTTCACCTTCTCTTCTCCTTCTTCTACTTCTTCTGCTTCACCCTCCAGACTTCACCTTCTCCTTCTGCTTCTTCTACTTCTTCTGATTCACCCTCCCAGACTTCACCTTCTCCTTCTCCTTCTTCTGCTTCTTCTGATTCACCCTCCAGACTTCACCTTCTCCTTCTCCTTCTTCTATTTCTTCTGATTCACCCTCCAGTCTTCAACTTCTCCTTCTCCTTCTTCTGCTTCTTCTGCTTCACCCTCCAGACTTCACCTTCTCCTTCTCTTTCTTCTGCTTCTTCTGATTCACCCTCCAGACTTCACCTTCTCCTTCTCCTTCTTCTGATTCTTCTGATTCACCCTCCAGACTTCACCTCTTCTTCTCCTTCTTCTACATCTTCTGATTCACCCTCCCGAATTCACCTTCTCCTTCTCCGTCTTCTACTTCTTCTGCTTCACCCTCCAGACTTCACCTTCTCCTTCTGCTTCTTCTACTTCTTCTGATTCACCTCCAGACTTCACCTTCTCCTTCTCCTTCTTCTGCTTCTTCTGATTCACCCTCCAGACTTCACCGTTCTCCTTCTCCTTATTCTGCTTCTTCTGATTCACCCTCCAGACTTCACCTTCTCCTTCTCCTTCTTCTGCTTCTTCTGATTCACCCTCCAGACTTCACCTTCTCCTTCTCCTTCTTCTGCTTCTTCTGATTCACCCTCCAGACCTCACCTTCTACTTCTCCTTCTTCTACTTCTTCTGATTCACCCTCCAGACTTCATCTTCTCCATCTCCTTCTTCTGCTTCTTCTGATTCTCCTCCAGACTTCACCTTCACCTTCTCCTTCTTCTGCTTCTTCTGATTCACCCTCCAGACTTCACCTTCTCCTTCTCCTTCTTCTACTTCTTCTGATTCACCCTCCAGACTTCACCTTCTCCTTCTCCTTCTTCTACTTCTTCTGATTCACCCTCCAGTCTTCACCTTCTCCTTCTCCTTCTTCTGCTTCTTCTGCTTCACCCTCCAGACTTCACCTGCTCCTTCTCTTTCTTCTGCTTCTTCTGATTCACCCTCCAGACTTCACCTTCTCCTTCTCCTTCTTCTGCTTCTCTGATTCACCCTTCAGGACTTCACCTACTCCTTCTCCTTCTTCTGCTTCTTCTGATTCACCCTCCAGACCTCACCCTTCTCCTTCTCCTTCTTCTACTTCTTCTGATTCACCCTCCAGACTTCATCTTCTCCTTCTCCTTCTTCTGCTTCTTCTGATTCACCTCCAGATTTCACCTTCTCCTTCTCCTTCTTCTGCTTCTTCTGATTCACCCTCCAGACTTCGCCTTCTCCTTCTCCTTCTTCTACATCATCTGATTCATCCTCCCGAATTCACCTTCTCCTTCTCCGTCTTCTACTTCTTCTGCTTCACCCTCCAGACTTCACCTTCTCCTTCTGCTTCTTCTACTTCTTCTGATTCACCCTCCAGACTTCACCTTCTCCTTCTCCTTCTTCTGCTTCTTCTGATTCACCCTCCAGACTTCACCTTCTCCTTCTCCTTATTCTGCTTCTTCTGATTCACCCTCCAGACTTCACCTTCTCCTTCTCCTTCTTCTGCTTCTTCTGATGATTCACCCTCCAGACTTCACCTTCTCCTTCTCCTTCTTCTGCTTCTTCTGATTCACCCTCCAGACCTCACCTTCTACTTCTCCTTCTTCTACTTCTTCTGATTCACCCTCCAGACTTCATCTTCTCCATCTCCTTCTTCTGCTTCTTCTGATTCACCCTCCAGACTTCACCTTCACCTTCTCCTTCTTCTGCTTCTTCTGATTCACCCTCCAGACTTCACCTTCTCCTTCTCCTTCTTCTACTTCTTCTGATTCACCCTCCAGACTTCACCTTCTCCTTCTCCTTCTTCTACTTCTTCTGATTCACCCTCCAGTCTTCACCTTCTCCTTCTCCTTCTTCTGCTTCTTCTGCTTCACCCTCCAGACTTCACCTGCTCCTTCTCTTTCTTCTGCTTCTTCTGATTCACCCTCCAGACTTCACCTTCTCCTTCTCCTTCTTCTGCTTCTTCTGATTCACCCTTCAGACTTCACCTACTCCTTCTCCTTCTTCTGCTTCTTCTGATTCACCCTCCAGACCTCACCTTCTCCTTCTCCTTCTTCTACTTCTTCTGATTCACCCTCCAGACTTCATCTTCTCCTTCTCCTTCTTCTGCTTCTTCTGATTCACCCTCCAGATTTCACCTTCTCCTTCTCCTTCTTCTGCTTCTTCTGATTCACCCTCCAGACTTCGCCTTCTCCTTCTCCTTCTTCTACTTCTTCTGATTCACCCTCCAGACTTCACCTTCTCCTTCTACTTCTTCTACTTCTTCTGATTCACCCTCCAGTCTTCACCTTCTCCTTCTCCTTCTCCTTCTTCTGCTTTTCTGATTCACCCTCCAGACTTCACCTTCTCCTTCTCCTTCTTCTGCTTCTTCTGATTCACCCTCCAGACTTCACCTTCTCCTTCTCCTTCTTCTGCTTCTTCTGATTCACCCTCCAGACTTCACCTACTCCTTCTCCTTCTTCTGCTTCTTCTGCTTCACCCTCCAGACTTCACCTTCTCCTTCTCCTTCTTCTCCTTCTTCTGATTCACCCTCCAGACTTCACCTTCTCCTTCTCCTTCTTCTGCTTCTTCTGATTCACCCTCCAGACTTCACCTTCTCCTTCTCCTTCGTCTGCTTCTTCTGATTCACCCTCCAGACTACACCTTCTCCTTCTCCTTCTTCTACTTCTTCTGATTCACCCTCCAGACTTCACCTTCTCCTTCTCCTTCTTCTGCTTCTTCTGATTCACCCTCCAGACTTCACCTTCTCCTTCTCCTTCTTCTGCTTCTTCTGATTCACCCTCCAGACTTCACCTTCTCCTTCTCCTTCTTCTACTTCTTCTGATTCACCCTCCAGACTTCACCTTCTCCTTCTCCTTCTTCTGCTTCTTCTGATTCACCCTCCAGACTTCACCTTCTCCTTCTCCTTCTTCTACTTCTTCTGATTCACCCTCCAGACTTCACCTTCTCCTTCTCCTTCTTCTACTTCTTCTGATTCACCCTCCAGACTTCACCTTCTCCTTCTCCTTTTTCTACTTCTTCTGATTCACCCTCCTGACTTCACCTTCTCCTTCTCCTTCTTCTGCTTCTTCTGCTTCACCCTCCAGACTTCACCTTCTCCTTCTCCTTCTTCTGCTTCTTCTGCTTCACCCTCCAGACTTCACCTTCTCCTTCTCCTTCTTCTGCTTCTTCTGCTTCACCCTCCTGACTTCACCTTCTCCTTCTCCTTCTTCTACTTCTTCTGATTCACCCTCCAGACTTCACCTTCTCCTTCTCCTTCTTCTGCTTCTTCTGCTTCACCCTCCAGACTTCACCTTCTCCTTCTCCTTCTTCTGCTTCTTCTGCTTCGCCCTCCAGACTTCACCTTCTCCTTCTCCTTCTTCTGCTTCTTCTGCTTCATCCTCCAGACTTCACCTTCTCCTTCTCCTTCTTCTGCTTCTTCTGCTTCACCCTCCTGACTTCACCTTCTCCTTCTCCTTCTTCTACCTCTTCTGATTCACCCTCCAGACTTCACCTTCTCCTTCTCCTTCTTCTGCTTCTTCTGCTTCACCATCCAGACTTCACCTTCTCCTTCTCCTTCTTCTGCTTCTTCTGCTGCGCCCTCCAGACTTCACCTTCTCCTTCTCCTTCTTCTGCTTCTTCTGCTTCACCCTCCTGACTTCACCTTCTCCTTCTTCTTCTTCTACTTCTTCTGCTTCACCCTCCTGACTTCACCTTCTCCTTCTCTTTCTTCTGCTTCTTCTGCTTCACCCTCCAGACTTCACCTTCTCCTTCTCCTTCTTCTGCTTCTTCTGATTCACCCTTCAGACTTCACCTGCTCCTTCTCCTTCTTCTGCTTCTTCTGATTCACCCTCCAGACCTCACCTTCTCCTTCTCCTTCTTCTACTTCTTCTGATTCACCCTCCAGACTTCATCTTCTCCTTCTCCTTCTTCTGCTTCTTCTGATTCACCCTCCAGATTTCACCTTCTCCTTCTCCTTCTTCTGCTTCTTCTGATTCATCCTCCAGACTTCGCCTTCTCCTTCTCCTTCTTCTACTTCTTCTGATTCACCCTCCAGACTTCACCTTCTCCTTCTCCTTCTTCTACTTCTTCTGATTCACCCTCCAGTCTTCACCTTCTCCTTCTCCTTCTTCTGCTTTTCTTATTCACCCTCCAGACTTCACCTTCTCCTTCTCCTTCTTCTGCTTCTTCTGATTCACCCTCCTGACTTTACCTTCTCCATCTCCTTTTTCTGCTTCTTCTGATTCACCCTCCAGACTACACCTTCTCCTTCTCCTTCTTCTACTTCTTCTGATTCACCCTCCAGACTTCACCTTCTCCTTCTACTTCTTCTGCTTCTTCTGATTCACCCTCCAGACTTCACCTTCTCCTTCTCCTTCTTCTGCTTCTTCTGATTCACCCTCCAGACTTCACCTTCTCCTTCTCCTTCTTCTGCTTCTTCTGATTCACCCTCCAGACTTCAGCTTCTCCTTCTCCTTCTTCTGCTTCTTCTGCTTCACCCTCCAGACTTCACCTTCTCCTTCTCCTTCGTCTTCTTCTTCTGATTCACCCTCCAGACTTCACCTTCTCCTTCTCCTTCTTCTGTTTCTTCTGATTCACCCTCCAGACTTCACCTTCTCCTTCTCCTTCGTCTGCTTCTTCTGATTCACCCTCCAGACTACACCTTCTCCTTCTCCTTCTTCTACTTCTTCTGATTCACCCTCCAGACTTCACCTTCTCCTTCTCCTTCTTCTGCTTCTTCTGATTCACCCTCCAGACTTCACCTTCTCCTTCTCCTTCTTCTGCTTCTTCTGATTCACCCTCCAGACTTCACATTCTCCTTCTCCTTCTTCTACTTCTTCTGATTCACCCTCCAGACTTCACCTTCTCCTTCTCCTTCTTCTGCTTCTTCTGATTCACCCTCCAGACCTCACCTTCTCCTTCTCCTTCTTCTACATCTTCTGATTCACCCTCCAGACTTCATCTTCTCCTTCTCCTTCTTCTGCTTCTTCTGATTCACCCTCCAGACCTCACCTTCTCCTTCTCCTTCTTCTACTTCTTCTGATTCACCCTCCAGACTTCACCTTCTCCTTCTCCTTCTTCTACTTCTTCTGCTTCACCCTCCAGACTTCACCTTCTCCTTCTCCGTCTTCTACTTCTTCTGATTCACCCTCCAGACTTCACCTTCTCCTTCTCCTTCTTCTGCTTCTTCTGATTCACCCTCCAGACCTCACCTTCTCCTTCTCCTTCTTCTACTTCTTCTGATTCACCCTCCAGACTTCACCTTCTCCTTCTCCTTCTTCTACTTCTTCTGCTTCACCCTCCAGACTTCACCTTCTCCTTCTCCTTCTTCTACTTCTTCTGATTCACCCTCCAGACTTCACCTTCTCCTTCTCCTTCTTCTGCTTCTTCTGATTCACCCTCCAGACTTCACCTTCTCCTTCTCCTTCGTCTACTTCTTCTGATTCACCCTCCAGACTAAACCTTCACCTTCTCCTTCTTCTACTTCTTCTGATTCACCCTCCAGACTTCACCTTCTCCTTCTCCTTCTTCTGCTTCTTCTGATTCATCCTCCAGACTTCACCTTCTCCTTCTTCTTCTTCTACTTCTTCTGATTCACCCTCCAGACTTCACCTTCTCCTTCTCCTTTTTCTACTTCTTCTGATTCACGCTCCTGACTGCACCTTCTCCTTCTCCTTCTTCTGCTTCTTCTGCTTCACCCTCCAGACTTCACCTTCACCTTCTCCTTCTTCTGCTTCTTCTGCTTCACCCTCCAGACTTCACTTCTCCTTCTCCTTCTTCTGCTTCTTCTGATTCACCCTCCTGACTTCACCTTCTCCTTCTCCTTCTTCTGCTTCTTCTGATTCACCCTCCAGACTTCACCTTCTCCTTATCCTTCTTCTACTTCTACTGATTCACCCTCCAGACTTCACCTTCTCCTTCTACTTCTTCTGCTTCTTCTGATTCACCCTCCAGACTTCACCTTCTCCTTCTCCTTCTTCTACTTCTTCTGATTCACCCTCCAGACTTCACCTTCTCCTTCTCCTTCTTCTACTTCTTCTGATTCACCCTCCAGACTTCACCTTCTCATTCTACTTCTTCTGCTTCTTCTGATTCACCCTCCAGACTTCACCTTCTCCTTCTCCTTCTTCTGCTTCTTCTGATTCACCCTCCAGACCTCACCTTCTCCTTCTCTTTCTTCTGCTTCTTCTGATTCACCCTCCAGACTTCACCTTCTCCTTCTCCTTCTTCTGATTCTTCTGATTCACCCTCCAGACTTCACCTTCTCCTTCTCCTTCTTCTACATCTTCTGATTCACCCTCCTGACTTCACCTTCTCCTTCTCCTTCTTCTGCTTCTTCTGCTTCACCCTCCAGACCTCACCTTCTCCTTCTCCTTCTTCTACATCTTCTGATTCACCCTCCAGTCTTCACCTTCTCCTTCTCTTTCTTCTGCTTCTTCTGATTCACCCTCTAGACTTCACCTTCTCCTGCTCCTTCTTCTGATTCTTCTGATTCACTCTCCAGACCTCACCTTCTCCTTCTCCTTCTTCTACATCTTCTGATTCACCCTCCTGACTTCACCTTCTCCTTCTCCTTCTTCTACTTCTTCTGCTTCACCCTCCAGACTTCACCTTCTCCTTCTGCTTCTTCTACTTCTTCTGATTCACCCTCCAGACTTCACCTTCTCCTTCTCCTTCTTCTGCTTCTTCTGATTCACCCTCCAGACTTCACCTTCTCCTTCTCCTTCTTCTATTTCTTCTGATTCACCCTCCAGTCTTCACCTTCTCCTTCTCTTTCTTCTGCTTCTTCTGATTCACCCTCCAGACTTCACCTTCTCCTTCTCCTTCTTCTGCTTCTTCTGATTCACCCTCCAGACCTCACCTTCTACTTCTCCTTCTTCTACTTCTTCTGATTCACCCTCCAGACTTCATCTTCTCCATCTCCTTCTTCTGCTTCTTCTGATTCACCCTCCAGACTTCACCTTCTCCTTCTCCTTCTTCTACTACTTCTGATTCACCCTCCAGACTTCACCTTCTCCTTCTCCTTCTTCTACATCTTCTGATTCACCCTCCAGTCTTCACCTTCTCCTTCTCCTTCTTCTGCTTCTTCTGCTTCACCCTCCAGACTTCACCTGCTCCTTCTCTTTCTTCTGCTTCTTCTGATTCACCCTCCAGACTTCACCTTCTCCTTCTCCTTCTTCTGCTTCTTCTGATTCACCCTTCAGACTTCACCTACTCCTTCTCCTTCTTCTGCTTCTTCTGATTCACCCTCCAGACCTCACCTTCTCCTTCTCCTTCTTCTACTTCTTCTGATTCACCCTCCAGACTTCATCTTCTCCTTCTCCTTCTTCTGCTTCTTCTGATTCACCCTCCAGATTTCACCTTCTCCTTCTCCTTCTTCTGCTTCTTCTGATTCACCCTCCAGACTTCGCCTTCTCCTTCTCCTTCTTCTACTTCTTCTGATTCACCCTCCAGACTTCACCTTCTCCTTCTCCTTCTTCTACTTCTTCTGATTCACCCTCCAGTCTTCACCTTCTCCTTCTCCTTCTCCTTCTTCTGCTTTTCTGATTCACCCTCCAGACTTCACCTTCTCCTTCTCCTTCTTCTGCTTCTTCTGATTCACCCTCCAGACTTCACCTTCTCCTTCTCCTTCTTCTGCTTCTTCTGATTCACCCTCCAGACTTCACCTTCTCCTTCTCCTTCTTCTGCTTCTTCTGCTTCATCCTCCAGACTTCACCTTCTCCTTCTCCTTCTTCTGCTTCTTCTGCTTCACCCTCCTGACTTCACCTTCTCCTTCTCCTTCTTCTACCTCTTCTGATTCACCCTCCAGACTTCACCTTCTCCTTCTCCTTCTTCTGCTTCTTCTGCTTCACCATCCAGACTTCACCTTCTCCTTCTCCTTCTTCTGCTTCTTCTGCTGCGCCCTCCAGACTTCACCTTCTCCTTCTCCTTCTTCTGCTTCTTCTGCTTCACCCTCCTGACTTCACCTTCTCCTTCTTCTTCTTCTACTTCTTCTGCTTCACCCTCCTGACTTCACCTTCTCCTTCTCTTTCTTCTGCTTCTTCTGCTTCACCCTCCAGACTTCACCTTCTCCTTCTCCTTCTTCTGCTTCTTCTGATTCACCCTTCAGACTTCACCTGCTCCTTCTCCTTCTTCTGCTTCTTCTGATTCACCCTCCAGACCTCACCTTCTCCTTCTCCTTCTTCTACTTCTTCTGATTCACCCTCCAGACTTCATCTTCTCCTTCTCCTTCTTCTGCTTCTTCTGATTCACCCTCCAGATTTCACCTTCTCCTTCTCCTTCTTCTGCTTCTTCTGATTCATCCTCCAGACTTCGCCTTCTCCTTCTCCTTCTTCTACTTCTTCTGATTCACCCTCCAGACTTCACCTTCTCCTTCTCCTTCTTCTACTTCTTCTGATTCACCCTCCAGTCTTCACCTTCTCCTTCTCCTTCTTCTGCTTTTCTTATTCACCCTCCAGACTTCACCTTCTCCTTCTCCTTCTTCTGCTTCTTCTGATTCACCCTCCTGACTTTACCTTCTCCATCTCCTTTTTCTGCTTCTTCTGATTCACCCTCCAGACTACACCTTCTCCTTCTCCTTCTTCTACTTCTTCTGATTCACCCTCCAGACTTCACCTTCTCCTTCTACTTCTTCTGCTTCTTCTGATTCACCCTCCAGACTTCACCTTCTCCTTCTCCTTCTTCTGCTTCTTCTGATTCACCCTCCAGACTTCACCTTCTCCTTCTCCTTCTTCTGCTTCTTCTGATTCACCCTCCAGACTTCAGCTTCTCCTTCTCCTTCTTCTGCTTCTTCTGCTTCACCCTCCAGACTTCACCTTCTCCTTCTCCTTCGTCTTCTTCTTCTGATTCACCCTCCAGACTTCACCTTCTCCTTCTCCTTCTTCTGTTTCTTCTGATTCACCCTCCAGACTTCACCTTCTCCTTCTCCTTCGTCTGCTTCTTCTGATTCACCCTCCAGACTACACCTTCTCCTTCTCCTTCTTCTACTTCTTCTGATTCACCCTCCAGACTTCACCTTCTCCTTCTCCTTCTTCTGCTTCTTCTGATTCACCCTCCAGACTTCACCTTCTCCTTCTCCTTCTTCTGCTTCTTCTGATTCACCCTCCAGACTTCACATTCTCCTTCTCCTTCTTCTACTTCTTCTGATTCACCCTCCAGACTTCACCTTCTCCTTCTCCTTCTTCTGCTTCTTCTGATTCACCCTCCAGACCTCACCTTCTCCTTCTCCTTCTTCTACATCTTCTGATTCACCCTCCAGACTTCATCTTCTCCTTCTCCTTCTTCTGCTTCTTCTGATTCACCCTCCAGACCTCACCTTCTCCTTCTCCTTCTTCTACTTCTTCTGATTCACCCTCCAGACTTCACCTTCTCCTTCTCCTTCTTCTACTTCTTCTGCTTCACCCTCCAGACTTCACCTTCTCCTTCTCCGTCTTCTACTTCTTCTGATTCACCCTCCAGACTTCACCTTCTCCTTCTCCTTCTTCTGCTTCTTCTGATTCACCCTCCAGACCTCACCTTCTCCTTCTCCTTCTTCTACTTCTTCTGATTCACCCTCCAGACTTCACCTTCTCCTTCTCCTTCTTCTACTTCTTCTGCTTCACCCTCCAGACTTCACCTTCTCCTTCTCCTTCTTCTACTTCTTCTGATTCACCCTCCAGACTTCACCTTCTCCTTCTCCTTCTTCTGCTTCTTCTGATTCACCCTCCAGACTTCACCTTCTCCTTCTCCTTCGTCTACTTCTTCTGATTCACCCTCCAGACTAAACCTTCACCTTCTCCTTCTTCTACTTCTTCTGATTCACCCTCCAGACTTCACCTTCTCCTTCTCCTTCTTCTGCTTCTTCTGATTCATCCTCCAGACTTCACCTTCTCCTTCTTCTTCTTCTACTTCTTCTGATTCACCCTCCAGACTTCACCTTCTCCTTCTCCTTTTTCTACTTCTTCTGATTCACGCTCCTGACTGCACCTTCTCCTTCTCCTTCTTCTGCTTCTTCTGCTTCACCCTCCAGACTTCACCTTCACCTTCTCCTTCTTCTACTTCTTCTGATTCACCCTCCAGACTTCACCTTCTCCTTCTCCTTCTTCTACTTCTTCTGATTCACCCTCCAGACTTCACCTTCTCATTCTACTTCTTCTGCTTCTTCTGATTCACCCTCCAGACTTCACCTTCTCCTTCTCCTTCTTCTGCTTCTTCTGATTCACCCTCCAGACCTCACCTTCTCCTTCTCTTTCTTCTGCTTCTTCTGATTCACCCTCCAGACTTCACCTTCTCCTTCTCCTTCTTCTGATTCTTCTGATTCACCCTCCAGACTTCACCTTCTCCTTCTCCTTCTTCTACATCTTCTGATTCACCCTCCTGACTTCACCTTCTCCTTCTCCTTCTTCTGCTTCTTCTGCTTCACCCTCCAGACCTCACCTTCTCCTTCTCCTTCTTCTACATCTTCTGATTCACCCTCCAGTCTTCACCTTCTCCTTCTCTTTCTTCTGCTTCTTCTGATTCACCCTCTAGACTTCACCTTCTCCTGCTCCTTCTTCTGATTCTTCTGATTCACTCTCCAGACCTCACCTTCTCCTTCTCCTTCTTCTACATCTTCTGATTCACCCTCCTGACTTCACCTTCTCCTTCTCCTTCTTCTACTTCTTCTGCTTCACCCTCCAGACTTCACCTTCTCCTTCTGCTTCTTCTACTTCTTCTGATTCACCCTCCAGACTTCACCTTCTCCTTCTCCTTCTTCTGCTTCTTCTGATTCACCCTCCAGACTTCACCTTCTCCTTCTCCTTCTTCTATTTCTTCTGATTCACCCTCCAGTCTTCACCTTCTCCTTCTCTTTCTTCTGCTTCTTCTGATTCACCCTCCAGACTTCACCTTCTCCTTCTCCTTCTTCTGCTTCTTCTGATTCACCCTCCAGACCTCACCTTCTACTTCTCCTTCTTCTACTTCTTCTGATTCACCCTCCAGACTTCATCTTCTCCATCTCCTTCTTCTGCTTCTTCTGATTCACCCTCCAGACTTCACCTTCACCTTCTCCTTCTTCTGCTTCTTCTGATTCACCCTCCAGACTTCACCTTCTCCTTCTCCTTCTTCTACTACTTCTGATTCACCCTCCAGACTTCACCTTCTCCTTCTCCTTCTTCTACTTCTTCTGATTCACCCTCCAGTCTTCACCTTCTCCTTCTCCTTCTTCTGCTTCTTCTGCTTCACCCTCCAGACTTCACCTGCTCCTTCTCTTTCTTCTGCTTCTTCTGATTCACCCTCCAGACTTCACCTTCTCCTTCTCCTTCTTCTGCTTCTTCTGATTCACCCTTCAGACTTCACCTACTCCTTCTCCTTCTTCTGCTTCTTCTGATTCACCCTCCAGACCTCACCTTCTCCTTCTCCTTCTTCTACTTCTTCTGATTCACCCTCCAGACTTCATCTTCTCCTTCTCCTTCTTCTGCTTCTTCTGATTCACCCTCCAGATTTCACCTTCTCCTTCTCCTTCTTCTGCTTCTTCTGATTCACCCTCCAGACTTCGCCTTCTCCTTCTCCTTCTTCTACTTCTTCTGATTCACCCTCCAGTCTTCACCTTCTCCTTCTCCTTCTCCTTCTTCTGCTTTTCTGATTCACCCTCCAGACTTCACCTTCTCCTTCTCCTTCTTCTGCTTCTTCTGATTCACCCTCCAGACTTCACCTTCTCCTTCTCCTTCTTCTGCTTCTTCTGATTCACCCTCCAGACTTCACCTTCTCCTTCTCCTTCTTCTGCTTCTTCTGCTTCACCCTCCAGACTTCACCTTCTCCTTCTCCTTCTTCTCCTTCTTCTGATTCACCCTCCAGACTTCACCTTCTCCTTCTCCTTCTTCTGCTTCTTCTGATTCACCCTCCAGACTTCACCTTCTCCTTCTCCTTCGTCTGCTTCTTCTGATTCACCCTCCAGACTACACCTTCTCCTTCTCCTTCTTCTACTTCTTCTGATTCACCCTCCAGACTTCACCTTCTCCTTCTCCTTCTTCTGCTTCTTCTGATTCACCCTCTAGACTTCACCTTCTCCTTCTCCTTCTTCTGATTCTTCTGATTCACTCTCCAGACCTCACCTTCTCCTTCTCCTTCTTCTACATCTTCTGATTCACCCTCCTGACTTCACCTTCTCCTTCTCCTTCTTCTACTTCTTCTGCTTCACCCTCCAGACTTCACCTTCTCCTTCTGCTTCTTCTACTTCTTCTGATTCACCCTCCAGACTTCACCTTCTCCTTCTCCTTCTTCTGCTTCTTCTGATTCACCCTCCAGACTTCACCTTCTCCTTCTCCTTCTTCTATTTCTTCTGATTCACCCTCCAGTCTTCACCTTCTCCTTCTCCTTCTTCTGCTTCTTCTGCTTCACCCTCCAGACTTCACCTTCTCCTTCTCTTTCTTCTGCTTCTTCTGATTCACCCTCCAGACTTCACCTTCTCCTTCTCCTTCTTCTGATTCTTCTGATTCACCCTCCAGACTTCACCTTCTCCTTCTCCTTCTTCTACATCTTCTGATTCATCCTCCCGACTTCACCTTCTCCTTCTCCGTCTTCTACTTCTTCTGCTTCACCCTCCAGACTTCACCTTCTCCTTCTGCTTCTTCTACTTCTTCTGATTCACCCTCCAGACTTCACCTTCTCCTTCTCCTTCTTCTGCTTCTTCTGATTCACCCTCCAGACTTCACCTTCTCCTTCTCCTTATTCTGCTTCTTCTGATTCACCCTCCAGACTTCACCTTCTCCTTCTCCTTCTTCTGCTTCTTCTGATTCACCCTCCAGACTTCACCTTCTCCTTCTCCTTCTTCTGCTTCTTCTGATTCACCCTCCAGACCTCACCTTCTACTTCTCCTTCTTCTACTTCTTCTGATTCACCCTCCAGACTTCATCTTCTCCATCTCCTTCTTCTGCTTCTTCTGATTCACCCTCCAGACTTAACCTTCACCTTCTCCTTCTTCTGCTTCTTCTGATTCACCCTCCAGACTTCACCTTCTCCTTCTCCTTCTTCTACTACTTCTGATTCACCCTCCAGACTTCACCTTCTCCTTCTCCTTTTTCTACTTCTTCTGATTCACCCTCCAGTCTTCACCTTCTCCTTCTCCTTCTTCTGCTTCTTCTGCTTCACCCTCCAGACTTCACCTGCTCCTTCTCTTTCTTCTGCTTCTTCTGATTCACCCTCCAGACTTCACCTTCTCCTTCTCCTTCTTCTGCTTCTTCTGATTCACCCTTCAGACTTCACCTACTCCTTCTCCTTCTTCTGCTTCTTCTGATTCACCCTCCAGACCTCACCTTCTCCTTCTCCTTCTTCTACTTCTTCTGATTCACCCTCCAGACTTCATCTTCTCCTTCTCCTTCTTCTGCTTCTTCTGATTCACCCTCCAGATTTCACCTTCTCCTTCTCCTTCTTCTGCTTCTTCTGATTCACCCTCCAGACTTCGCCTTCTCCTTCTCCTTCTTCTACTTCTTCTGATTCACCCTCCAGACTTCACCTTCTCCTTCTCCTTCTTCTACTTCTTCTGATTCACCCTCCAGTCTTCACCTTCTCCTTCTCCTTCTCCTTCTTCTGCTTTTCTGATTCACCCTCCAGACTTCACCTTCTCCTTCTCCTTCTTCTGCTTCTTCTGATTCACCCTCCAGACTTCACCTTCTCCTTCTCCTTCTTCTGCTTCTTCTGATTCACCCTCCAGACTTCACCTTCTCCTTCTCCTTCTTCTGCTTCTTCTGCTTCACCCTCCAGACTTCACCTTCTCCTTCTCCTTCTTCTCCTTTTTCTGATTCACCCTCCAGACTTCACCTTCTCCTTCTCCTTCTTCTGCTTCTTCTGATTCACCCTCCAGACTTCACCTTCTCCTTCTCCTTCGTCTGCTTCTTCTGATTCACCCTCCAGACTACACCTTCTCCTTCTCCTTCTTCTACTTCTTCTGATTCACCCTCCAGACTTCACCTTCTCCTTCTCCTTCTTCTGCTTCTTCTGATTCACCCTCCAGACTTCACCTTCTCCTTCTCCTTCTTCTGCTTCTTCTGATTCACCCTCCAGACTTCACCTTCTCCTTCTCCTTCTTCTACTTCTTCTGATTCCCCCTCCAGACTTCACCTTCTCCTTCTCCTTCTTCTGCTTCTTCTGATTCACCCTCCAGACTTCACCTTCTCCTTCTCCTTCTTCTACTTCTTCTGATTCACCCTCCAGACTTCACCTTCTCCTTCTCCTTCTTCTACTTCTGATTCACCCTCCAGACTTCACCTTCTCCTTCTCCTTTTTCTACTTCTTCTGATTCACCCTCCTGACTTCACCTTCTCCTTCTCCTTCTTCTGCTTCTTCTGCTTCACCCTCCAGACTTCACCTTCTCCTTCTCCTTCTTCTGCTTCTTCTGCTTCACCCTCCAGACTTCACCTTCTCCTTCTCCTTCTTCTGCTTCTTCTGCTTCACCCTCCTGACTTCACCTTCTCCTTCTCCTTCTTCTACTTCTTCTGATTCACCCTCCAGACTTCAACTTCTCCTTCTCCTTCTTCTGCTTCTTCTGCTTCACCCTCCAGACTTCACCTTCTCCTTCTCCTTCTTCTGCTTCTTCTGCTTCGCCCTCCAGACTTCACCTTCTCCTTCTCCTTCTTCTGCTTCTTCTGCTTCATCCTCCAGACTTCACCTTCTCCTTCTCCTTCTTCTGCTTCTTCTGCTTCACCCTCCTGACTTCACCTTCTCCTTCTCCTTCTTCTACCTCTTCTGATTCACCCTCCAGACTTCACCTTCTCCTTCTCCTTCTTCTGCTTCTTCTGCTTCACCATCCAGACTTCACCTTCTCCTTCTCCTTCTTCTGCTTCTTCTGCTGTGCCCTCCAGACTTCACCTTCTCCTTCTCCTTCTTCTGCTTCTTCTGCTTCACCCTCCTGACTTCACCTTCTCCTTCTTCTTCTTCTACTTCTTCTGCTTCACCCTCCTGACTTCACCTTCTCCTTCTCTTTCTTCTGCTTCTTCTGCTTCACCCTCCAGACTTCACCTTCTCCTTCTCCTTCTTCTGCTTCTTCTGATTCACCCTTCAGACTTCACCTGCTCCTTCTCCTTCTTCTGCTTCTTCTGATTCACCCTCCAGACCTCACCTTCTCCTTCTCCTTCTTCTACTTCTTCTGATTCACCCTCCAGACTTCATCTTCTCCTTCTCCTTCTTCTGCTTCTTCTGATTCACCCTCCAGATTTCACCTTCTCCTTCTCCTTCTTCTGCTTCTTCTGATTCATCCTCCAGACTTCGCCTTCTCCTTCTCCTTCTTCTACTTCTTCTGATTCACCCTCCAGACTTCACCTTCTCCTTCTCCTTCTTCTACTTCTTCTGATTCACCCTCCAGTCTTCACCTTCTCCTTCTCCTTCTTCTGCTTTTCTTATTCACCCTCCAGACTTCACCTTCTCCTTCTCCTTCTTCTGCTTCTTCTGATTCACCCTCCTGACTTTACCTTCTCCATCTCCTTTTTCTGCTTCTTCTGATTCACCCTCCAGACTTCACCTTCTCCTTCTACTTCTTCTGCTTCTTCTGATTCACCCTCCAGACTTCACCTTCTCCTTCTCCTTCTTCTGCTTCTTCTGATTCACCCTCCAGACTTCACCTTCTCCTTCTCCTTCTTCTGCTTCTTCTGATTCACCCTCCAGACTTCAGCTTCTCCTTCTCCTTCTTCTGCTTCTTCTGCTTCACCCTCCAGACTTCACCTTCTCCTTCTCCTTCGTCTTCTTCTTCTGATTCACCCTCCAGACTTCACCTTCTCCTTCTCCTTCTTCTGCTTCTTCTGATTCACCCTCCAGACTTCACCTTCTCCTTCTCCTTCGTCTGCTTCTTCTGATTCACCCTCCAGACTACACCTTCTCCTTCTCCTTCTTCTACTTCTTCTGATTCACCCTCCAGACTTCACCTTCTCCTTCTCCTTCTTCTGCTTCTTCTGATTCACCCTCCAGACTTCACCTTCTCCTTCTCCTTCTTCTGCTTCTTCTGATTCACCCTCCAGACTTCACATTCTCCTTCTCCTTCTTCTACTTCTTCTGATTCACCCTCCAGACTTCACCTTCTCCTTCTCCTCCTTCTGCTTCTTCTGATTCACCCTCCAGACTTCACCTTCTCCTTCTCCTTCTTCTACTTCTTCTGATTCACCCTCCAGACTTCACCTTCTCCTTCTCCTTCTTCTACTTCTTCTGATTCACCCTCCAGACTTCACCTTCTCCTTCTCCTTTTTCTACTTCTTCTGATTCACCCTCCTGACTTCACCTTCTCCTTCTCCTTCTTCTGCTTCTTCTGCTTCACCCTCCAGACTTCACCTTCTCCTTCTCCTTCTTCTGCTTCTTCTGCTTCACCCTCCAGACTTCACCTTCTCCTTCTCCTTCTTCTGCTTCTTCTGCTTCACCCTCATGACTTCACCTTCTCCTTCTCCTTCTTCTACTTCTTCTGATTCACCCTCCAGACTTCACCTTCTCCTTCTCCTTCTTCTGCTTCTTCTGCTTCAACCTCCAGACTTCACCTTCTCCTTCTCCTTCTTCTGCTTCTTCTGCTTCGCCCTCCAGACTTCACCTTCTCCTTCTCCTTCTTCTGCTTCTTCTGCTTCACCCTCCAGACTTCACCTTCTCCTTCTCCTTCTTCTGCTTCTTCTGCTTCACCCTCCTGACGTCACCTTCTCCTTCTCCTTCTTCTACCTCTTCTGATTCACCCTCCAGACTTCACCTTCTCCTTCTCCTTCTTCTGCTTCTTCTGCTTCACCATCCAGACTTCACCTTCTCCTTCTCCTTCTTTTGCTTCTTCTGCTGCGCCCTCCAGACTTCACCTTCTCCTTCTCCTTCTTCTGTTTCTTCTGCTTCACCCTCCTGACTTCACCTTCTCCTTCTCCTTCTTCTACTTCTTCTGCTTCACCCTCCTGACTTCACCTTCTCCTTCTCCTTCTTCTGCTTCTTCTGATTCACCCTCCTAACTTCACCTTCTCCTTCTCCTTCTTCTGCTTCTTCTGATTCACCCTCCTGACTTCAACTTCTCCTTCTCCTTCTTCTGCTTCTTCTGATTCAGCCTCCAGACTTCACCTTCTCCTTCTCCTTCTTCTGCTTCTGCTGATTCACCCTCCAGACTTCACCTTCTCCTTCTCCTTCTTCTGCTTCTTCTGATTCACCCTCCAGACCTCACCTTCTCCTTCTCCTTCTTCTACTTCTTCTGATTCACCCTCCAGACATCATCTTCTCCTTCTCCTTTTTCTGCTTCTTCTGATTCACCCTCCAGACTTCACCTTCTCCTTCTCCTTCTTCTATTTCTTCTGAATCGCCCTCCAGACTTCATCTTCTCCTTCTCCTTCTTCTGCTTCTTCTGATTCACCCTCCAGACTTCACCTTCTCCTTCTCCTTCTTCTACCTCTTCTGATTCACCCTCCAGACTTCACCTTCTCCTTCTCCTTCTTCTCCTTCTTCTGATTCACCCTCCAGACTTCACCTTCTCATTCTACTTCTTCTGCTTCTTCTGATTCACCCTCCAGACTTCACCTTCTCCTTCTCCTTCTTCTGCTTCTTCTGATTCACCCTCCAGACTTCACCTTCTCCTTCTCCTTCTTCTACTTCTTCTGATTCACACTCCAGACTTCACCTTCTCCTTCTCCTTCTTCTACTTCTTCTGATTCACCCTCCAGACTTCACCTTCTCCTTCTCCTTCTTCTGCTTCTTCTGATTCACCCTCCAGACTTCACCTTCTCCTTCTCCTTATTCTGCTTCTTCTGATTCACCCTCCAGACTTCACCTTCTCCTTCTCCTTCTTCTGCTTCTTCTGATTCACCCTCCAGACTTCACCTTCTCCTTCTCCTTCTTCTGCTTCTTCTGATTCACCCTCCAGACTTCACCTTCTCCTTCTCCTTCTTCTACTTCTTCTGATTCACCCTCCAGACTTCATCTTCTCCTTCTCCTTCTTCTGCTTCTTCTGATTCACCCTCCAGACTTCACCTTCTCCTTCTCCTTCTTCTGCTTCTTCTGATTCACCCTCCAGACTTCACCTTCTCCTTCTCCTTCTTCTACTTCTTCTGATTCACCCTCCAGACTTCACCTTCTCCTTCTCCTTCTTCTACTTCTTCTGATTCACCCTCCAGACTTCACCTTCTCATTCTACTTCTTCTGCTTCTTCTGATTCACCCTCCAGACTTCACCTTCTCCTTCTCCTTCTTCTGCTTCTTCTGATTCACCCTCCAGACCTCATCTTCTCCTTCTCTTTCTTCTGCTTCTTCTGATTCACCCTCCAGACTTCACCTTCTCCTTCTCCTTCTTCTGATTCTTCTGATTCACCCTCCAGACTTCACCTTCTCCTTCTCCTTCTTCTGATTCTTCTGCGTCACCCTCCAGACTTCACCTTCTCCTTCTCCTTCTTCTGCTTCTTCTGCTTCACCCTCCAGACTTCACCTTCTCCTTCTCCTTCTTCTGCTTCTTCTGCTTCACCCTCATGACTTCACCTTCTCCTTCTCCTTCTTCTACTTCTTCTGATTCACCCTCCAGACTTCACCTTCTCCTTCTCCTTCTTCTGCTTCTTCTGCTTCAACCTCCAGACTTCACCTTCTCCTTCTCCTTCTTCTGCTTCTTCTGCTTCGCCCTCCAGACTTCACCTTCTCCTTCTCCTTCTTCTGCTTCTTCTGCTTCACCCTCCAGACTTCACCTTCTCCTTCTCCTTCTTCTGCTTCTTCTGCTTCACCCTCCTGACTTCACCTTCTCCTTCTCCTTCTTCTACCTCTTCTGATTCACCCTCCAGACTTCACCTTCTCCTTCTCCTTCTTCTGCTTCTTCTGCTTCACCATCCAGACTTCACCTTCTCCTTCTCCTTCTTTTGCTTCTTCTGCTGCGCCCTCCAGACTTCACCTTCTCCTTCTCCTTCTCCTTCTTCTGCTTCTTCTGCTTCACCCTCCTGACTTCACCTTCTCCTTCTCCTTCTTCTACTTCTTCTGCTTCACCCTCCTGACTTCACCTTCTCCTTCTCCTTCTTCTGCTTCTTCTGATTCACCCTCCTAACTTCACCTTCTCCTTCTCCTTCTTCTGCTTCTTCTGATTCACCCTCCTGACTTCAACTTCTCCTTCTCCTTCTTCTGCTTCTTCTGATTCACCCTCCAGACTTCACCTTCTCCTTCTCCTTCTTCTGCTTCTGCTGATTCACCCTCCAGACTTCACCTTCTCCTTCTCCTTCTTCTGCTTCTTCTGATTCACCCTCCAGACCTCACCTTCTCCTTCTCCTTCTTCTACTTCTTCTGATTCACCCTCCAGACATCATCTTCTCCTTCTCCTTTTTCTGCTTCTTCTGATTCACCCTCCAGACTTCACCTTCTCCTTCTCCTTCTTCTATTTCTTCTGATTCACCCTCCAGACTTCATCTTCTCCTTCTCCTTCTTCTGCTTCTTCTGATTCACCCTCCAGACTTCACCTTCTCCTTCTCCTTCTTCTGCTTCTTCTGATTCACCCTCCAGACTTCACCTTCTCCTTCTCCTTCTTCTACCTCTTCTGATTCACCCTCCAGACTTCACCTTCTCCTTCTCCTTCTTCTCCTTCTTCTGATTCACCCTCCAGAATTCACCTTCTCATTCTACTTCTTCTGCTTCTTCTGATTCACCCTCCAGACTTCACCTTCTCCTTCTCCTTCTTCTGCTTCTTCTGATTCACCCTCCAGACTTCACCTTCTCCTTCTCCTTCTTCTACTTCTTCTGATTCACACTCCAGACTTCACCTTCTCCTTCTCCTTCTTCTACTTCTTCTGATTCACCCTCCAGACTTCACCTTCTCCTTCTCCTTCTTCTGCTTCTTCTGATTCACCCTCCAGACTTCACCTTCTCCTTCTCCTTATTCTGCTTCTTCTGATTCACCCTCCAGACTTCACCTTCGCCTTCTCCTTCTTCTGCTTCTTCTGATTCACCCTCCAGACTTCACCTTCTCCTTCTCCTTCTTCTGCTTCTTCTGATTCACCCTCCAGACTTCACCTTCTCCTTCTCCTTCTTCTACTTCTTCTGATTCACCCTCCAGACTTCATCTTCTCCTTCTCCTTCTTCTGCTTCTTCTGATTCACCCTCCAGACTTCAGCTTCTCCTTCTCCTTCTTCTGCTTCTTCTGATTCACCCTCCAGACTTCACCTTCTCCTTCTCCTTCTTCTACTTCTTCTGATTCACCCTCCAGACTTCACCTTCTCCTTCTCCTTCTTCTACTTCTTCTGATTCACCCTCCAGACTTCACCTTCTCATTCTACTTCTTCTGCTTCTTCTGATTCACCCTCCAGACTTCACCTTCTCCTTCTCCTTCTTCTGCTTCTTCTGATTCACCCTCCAGACCTCATCTTCTCCTTCTCTTTCTTCTGCTTCTTCTGATTCACCCTCCAGACTTCACCTTCTCCTTCTCCTTCTTCTGATTCACCCTCCAGACTTCACCTTCTCCTTCTCCTTCTTCTACATCTTCTGATTCACCCTCCTGACTTCACCTTCTCCTTCTCCTTCTTCTGCTTCTTCTGCTTCACCCTCCAGACCTCACCTTCTCCTTCTCCTTCTTCTGCTTCTTCTGATTCACCCTCCAGACCTCACCTTCTCCTTCTCTTTCTTCTGCTTCTTCTGATTCACCCTCCAGACTTCACCTTCTCCTTCTCCTTCTTCTGATTCTTCTGATTCACCCTCCAGACTTCACCTTCTCCTTCTCCTTCTTCTACATCTTCTGATTCACCCTCCTGACTTCAGCTTCTCCTTCTCCTTCTTCTGCTTCTTCTGCTTCACCCTCCAGACCTCACCTTCTCCTTCTCCTTCTTCTACATCTTCTGATTCACCCTCCAGTCTTCACCTTCTCCTTCTCTTTCTTCTGCTTCTTCTGATTCACCCTCTAGACTTCACCTTCTCCTTCTCCTTCTTCTGCTTCTTCTGCTTCACCCTCCAGACTTCACCTTCTCCTTCTCCTTCTTCTGCTTCTTCTGCTTCACCCTCCTGACTTCACCTTCTCCTTCTCCTTCTTCTACCTCTTCTGATTCACCCTCCAGACTTCACCTTCTCCTTCTCCTTCTTCTGCTTCTTCTGCTTCACCATCCAGACTTCACCTTCTCCTTCTCCTTCTTTTGCTTCTTCTGCTGCGCCCTCCAGACTTCACCTTCTCCTTCTCCTTCTCCTTCTTCTGCTTCTTCTGCTTCACCCTCCTGACTTCACCTTCTCCTTCTCCTTCTTCTACTTCTTCTGCTTCACCCTCCTGACTTCACCTTCTCCTTCTCCTTCTTCTGCTTCTTCTGATTCACCCTCCTAACTTCACCTTCTCCTTCTCCTTCTTCTGCTTCTTCTGATTCACCCTCCTGACTTCAACTTCTCCTTCTCCTTCTTCTGCTTCTTCTGATTCACCCTCCAGACTTCACCTTCTCCTTCTCCTTCTTCTGCTTCTGCTGATTCACCCTCCAGACTTCACCTTCTCCTTCTCCTTCTTCTGCTTCTTCTGATTCACCCTCCAGACCTCACCTTCTCCTTCTCCTTCTTCTACTTCTTCTGATTCACCCTCCAGACATCATCTTCTCCTTCTCCTTTTTCTGCTTCTTCTGATTCACCCTCCAGACTTCACCTTCTCCTTCTCCTTCTTCTATTTCTTCTGATTCACCCTCCAGACTTCATCTTCTCCTTCTCCTTCTTCTGCTTCTTCTGATTCACCCTCCAGACTTCACCTTCTCCTTCTCCTTCTTCTGCTTCTTCTGATTCACCCTCCAGACTTCACCTTCTCCTTCTCCTTCTTCTACCTCTTCTGATTCACCCTCCAGACTTCACCTTCTCCTTCTCCTTCTTCTCCTTCTTCTGATTCACCCTCCAGACTTCACCTTCTCATTCTACTTCTTCTGCTTCTTCTGATTCACCCTCCAGACTTCACCTTCTCCTTCTCCTTCTTCTGCTTCTTCTGATTCACCCTCCAGACTTCACCTTCTCCTTCTCCTTCTTCTACTTCTTCTGATTCACACTCCAGACTTCACCTTCTCCTTCTCCTTCTTCTACTTCTTCTGATTCACCCTCCAGACTTCACCTTCTCCTTCTCCTTCTTCTGCTTCTTCTGATTCACCCTCCAGACTTCACCTTCTCCTTCTCCTTATTCTGCTTCTTCTGATTCACCCTCCAGACTTCACCTTCTCCTTCTCCTTCTTCTGCTTCTTCTGATTCACCCTCCAGACTTCACCTTCTCCTTCTCCTTCTTCTGCTTCTTCTGATTCACCCTCCAGACTTCACCTTCTCCTTCTCCTTCTTCTACTTCTTCTGATTCACCCTCCAGACTTCATCTTCTCCTTCTCCTTCTTCTGCTTCTTCTGATTCACCCTCCAGACTTCACCTTCTCCTTCTCCTTCTTCTGCTTCTTCTGATTCACCCTCCAGACTTCACCTTCTCCTTCTCCTTCTTCTACTTCTTCTGATTCACCCTCCAGACTTCACCTTCTCCTTCTCCTTCTTCTACTTCTTCTGATTCACCCTCCAGACTTCACCTTCTCATTCTACTTCTTCTGCTTCTTCTGATTCACCCTCCAGACTTCACCTTCTCCTTCTCCTTCTTCTGCTTCTTCTGATTCACCCTCCAGACCTCATCTTCTCCTTCTCTTTCTTCTGCTTCTTCTGATTCACCCTCCAGACTTCACCTTCTCCTTCTCCTTCTTCTGATTCACCCTCCAGACTTCACCTTCTCCTTCTCCTTCTTCTACATCTTCTGATTCACCCTCCTGACTTCACCTTCTCCTTCTCCTTCTTCTGCTTCTTCTGCTTCACCCTCCAGACCTCACCTTCTCCTTCTCCTTCTTCTGCTTCTTCTGATTCACCCTCCAGACCTCACCTTCTCCTTCTCTTTCTTCTGCTTCTTCTGATTCACCCTCCAGACTTCACCTTCTCCTTCTCCTTCTTCTGATTCTTCTGATTCACCCTCCAGACTTCACCTTCTCCTTCTCCTTCTTCTACATCTTCTGATTCACCCTCCTGACTTCACCTTCTCCTTCTCCTTCTTCTGCTTCTTCTGCTTCACCCTCCAGACCTCACCTTCTCCTTCTCCTTCTTCTACATCTTCTGATTCACCCTCCAGTCTTCACCTTCTCCTTCTCTTTCTTCTGCTTCTTCTGATTCACCCTCTAGACTTCACCTTCTCCTTCTCCTTCTTCTGATTCTTCTGATTCACCCTCCAGACCTCACCTTCTCCTTCTCCTTCTTCTACATCTTCTGATTCACCCTCCTGACTTCACCTTCTCCTTCTCCTTCTTCTACTTCTTCTGCTTCACCCTCCAGACTTCACCTTCTCCTTCTGCTTCTTCTACTTCTTCTGATTCACCCTCCAGACTTCACCTTCTCCTTCTCGTTCTTCTGCTTCTTCTGATTCACCCTCCAGACTTCACCTTCTCCTTCTCCTTATTCTGCTTCTTCTGATTCACCCTCCAGACTTCACCTTCTCCTTCTCCTTCTTCTACTTCTTCTGATTCACCCTCCAGACTTCACCTTCTCCTTCTCCTTCTTCTATTTCTTCTGGTTCACCCTCCAGTCTTCACCTTCTCCTTCTCCTTCTTCTGCTTCTTCTGCTTCACCCTCCAGACTTCACCTTCTCCTTCTCTTTCTTCTGCTTCTTCTGATTCACCCTCCAGACTTCACCTTCTCCTTCTCCTTCTTCTGATTCTTCTGATTCACCCTCCAGACTTCACCTTCTCCTTCTCCTTCTTCTACATCTTCTGATTCATCCTCCTGACTTCACCTTCTCCTTCTCCGTCTTCTACTTCTTCTGCTTCACCCTCCAGACTTCACCTTCTCCTTCTGCTTCTTCTACTTCTTCTGATTCACCCTCCAGACTTCACCTTCTCCTTCTCCTTATTCTGCTTCTTCTGATTCACCCTCCAGACTTCACCTTCTCCTTCTCCTTCTTCTGCTTCTTCTGATTCACCCTCCAGACTTCACCTTCTCCTTCTCCTTCTTCTGCTTCTTCTGATTCACCCTCCAGTCTTCACCTTCTCCTTCTCCTTCTTCTATTTCTTCTGATTCACCCTCCAGACTTCATCTTCTCCTTCTCCTTCTTCTGCTTCTTCTGATTCACCCTCCAGACTTCACCTTCTCCTTCTCCTTCTTCTGCTTCTTCTGATTCACCCTCCAGACTTCACCTTCTCCTTCTCCTTCTTCTACTTCTTCTGATTCACCCTCCAGACTTCACCTTCTGCTTCTCCTTCTTCTACTTCTTCTGATTCACCCTCCAGACTTCACCTTCTCATTCTACTTCTTCTGCTTCTTCTGATTCACCCTCCAGACTTCACCTTCTCCTTCTCCTTCTTCTGATTCTTCTGATTCACCCTCCAGACTTCACCTTCTCCTTCTCCTTCTTCTACTTCTTCTGATTCACACTCCAGACTTCCCCTTCTCCTTCTCCTTCTTCTACTTCTTCTGATTCACCCTCCAGACTTCACCTTCTCCTTCTCCTTCTTCTATTTCTTCTGATTCACCCTCCAGTCTTCACCTTCTCCTTCTCCTTCTTCTGCTTCTTCTGCTTCACCCTCCAGACTTCACCTTCTCCTTCTCTTTCTTCTGCTTCTTCTGATTCACCCTCCAGACTTCACCTTCTCCTTCTCCTTCTTCTGATTCTTCTGATTCACCCTCCAGACCTCACCTTCTCCTTCTCCTTCTTCTACATCTTCTGATTCACCCTCCTGAATTCACCTTCTCCTTCTCCTTCTTCTACTTCTTCTGCTTCACCCTCCAGACTTCACCTTCTCCTTCTGCTTCTTCTACTTCTTCTGATTCACCCTCCAGACTTCACCTTCTCCTTCTCCTTCTTCTGCTTCTTCTGATTCACCCTCCAGACTTCACCTTCTCCTTCTCCTTATTCTGCTTCTTCTGATTCACCCTCCAGACTTCACCTTCCCCTTCTCCTTCTTCTGCTTCTTCTGATTCACCCTCCAGACTTCACCTTCTCCTTCTCCTTATTCTGCTTCTTCTGATTCACCCTCCAGACTTCACCTTCTCCTTCTACTTCTTCTGCTTCTTCTGATTCACCCTCCAGACTTCACCTTCTCCTTCTCCTTCTTCTGCTTATTCTGATTCACCCTCCAGACTTCATCTTCTCCTTCTCCTTCTTCTGCTTCTTCTGATTCACCCTCCAGACTTCACCTTCTCCTTCTCCTTCTTCTACTTCTTCTGATTCACCCTCCAGACTTCACCTTCTCCTTCTCCTTCTTCTACTTCTTCTGATTCACCCTCCAGACTTCACCTTCTCCTTCTCCTTCTTCTATTTCTTCTGATTCACCCTCCAGTCTTCACCTTCTCCTTCTCCTTCTTCTGCTTCTTCTGCTTCACCCTCCAGACTTCACCTTCTCCTTCTCTTTCTTTTGCTTCTTCTGATTCACCCTCCAGACTTCACCTTCTTCTTCTCCTTCTTCTGATTCTTCTGATTCACCCTCCAGACTACACCTTCTCCTTCTCCTTCTTCTGCTTCTTCTGATTCACCCTCCAGACTTCACCTTTTGCTTCTCCTTCTTCTGCTTCTTCTGATTCACCCTCCAGACTTCACCTTCTCCTTCTCCTTCTTCTGCTTCTTCTGATTCACCCTCCAGACCTCACCTTCTCCTTCTCTTTCTTGTGCTTCTTCTGATTCACCCTCCAGACTTCACCTTCTCCTTCTCCTTCTTCTGATTCTTCTGATTCACCCTCCAGACTTCACCTTCTCCTTCTCCTTCTTCTACATCTTCTGATTCACCCTCCTGACTTCACCTTCTCCTTCTCCTTCTTCTGCTTCTTCTGCTTCACCCTCCAGACCTCACCTTCTCCTTCTCCTTCTTCTACATCTTCTGATTCACCCTCCAGTCTTCACCTTCTCCTTCTCTTTCTTCTGCTTCTTCTGATTCACCCTCTAGACTTCACCTTCTCCTTCTCCTTCTTCTGATTCTTCTGATTCACCCTCCAGACCTCACCTTCTCCTTCTCCTTATTCTGCTTCTTCTGATTCACCCTCCAGACTTCACCTTCTCCTTCTCCTTCTTCTGCTTCTTCTGATTCACCCTCCAGACTTCACCTTCTCCTTCTCCTTATTCTGCTTCTTCTGATTCACCCTCCAGTCTTCACCTTCTCCTTCTCCTTCTTCTATTTCTTCTGATTCACCCTCCAGACTTCATCTTCTCCTTCTCCTTCTTCTGCTTCTTCTGATTCACCCTCCAGACTTCACCTTCTCCTTCTTCTGCTTCTTCTGATTCACCCTCCAGACTTCACCTTCTCCTTCTCCTTCTTCTACTTCTTCTGATTCACCCTCCAGACTTCACCTTCTGCTTCTCCTTCTTCTACTTCTTCTGATTCACCCTCCAGACTTCACCTTCTCATTCTACTTTTTCTGCTTCTTCTGCTTCACCCTCCAGACTTCACCTTCTCCTTCTCTTTCTTCTGCTTCTTCTGATTCACCCTCCAGACTTCACCTTTCTCCTTCTCCTTCTTCTGATTCTTCCTGATTCACCCTCCAGACCTCACCTTCTCCTTCTCCTTCTTCTACATCTTCTGATTCACCCTCCTGAATTCACCTTCTCCTTCTCCTTCTTCTACTTCTTCTGCTTCACCCTCCAGACTTCACCTTCTCCTTCTGCTTCTTCTACTTCTTCTGATTCACCCTCCAGACTTCACCTTCTCCTTCTCCTTCTTCTGCTTCTTCTGATTCACCCTCCAGACTTCACCTTCTCCTTCTCCTTATTCTGCTTCTTCTGATTCACCCTCCAGACTTCACCTCTCCCCTTCTCCTTCTTCTGCTTCTTCTGATTCACCCTCCAGACTTCACCTTCTCCTTCTCCTTATTCTGCTTCTTCTGATTCACCCTCCAGACTTCACCTTCTCCTCCTACTTCTTCTGCTTCTTCTGATTCACCCTCACACTTCACCTTCTCCTTCTCCTTCTTCTGCTTATTCTGATTCACCTTCCAGACTTCATCTTCTCCTTCTCCTTCTTCTGCTTCTTCTGATTCACCCTCCAGACTTTCACCTTCTCCTTCTCCTTCTTCTACTTCTTCTGATTCACCCTCCAGACTTCACCTTCTCCTTCTCCTTCTTCTACTTCTTCTGATTCACCCTCCAGACTTCACCTTCTCCTTCTCCTTCTTCTATTTCTTCTGATTCACCCTCCAGTCTTCACCTTCTCCTTCTCCTTCTTCTGCTTCTTCTGCTTCACCCTCCAGACTTCACCTTCTCCTTCTCTTTCTTTTGCTTCT